>NC_091263.1:18502348-18805378 GCF_042477335.2 Ovis canadensis
TTTCCTTTGAGCAGTCATTGTGCGCTGCCTGGTTCTGAGTCTGATTTGGTTTATCTCAGGGTCCTCCCAGATGTGCGCTCCTCTCATAGCCAAGATGGGTTCTCATGAAGAGACTTACAGGGAGGTTGACAGCACCTGCTATGAGGTGGTGCCCTGTCCATTTTTGACTTCCAAGGAGCCTTTCTGCTGTGCAGTCAGGGAGGTCTCCATGACTTTGAGAATAAGGACTATGTGGTCTTTTAACTCATATCAGGACACAGGCTCAGCTGTTCTCCCAACTGCTGTTTTGGAGTATCTGTCCACAGATGAGAAACCCTAGCTTCTTAGCTGGGGTTCATTTATCTCCTGCCTTAGCTCCAACAAAGTCTGAATGTGCAAGGCTGTCCCCAGGCTTCCCTCCACCACCTTGACCCTGTGCCCAAAGCAGCTAACCAGCCGTCCATTCTCTGCACTCTCTAAGTGGGGACCACACACAGTCCCTATGGCCCGTCAACACAGAGCCAAGACAGGCAGCCCTCAAGGGCTGCTTCTGAGGTTCCTCTCCCTGCTTGAGTTGAGAGGTTAGCAGAGAACTATTTTCTTCAAACACATCTCATACAATTTTCTTCCATTTTGGTTTCCTTGACCTGCATCACTTTTAACCCTCATATACATTCAAGGCCATCTAACTTGATGGTTGGCTGATGAGATGAGATGGTTTGACAATATCACCAACTTGATGGACGTGGGTTTGAGCAAGTTCTGGGAGTTAGTGATAGACAGGGAAGCCTGGTGTGCTGCAGTCCATGGGGTTTCAAAGAGTCGGACACAACTGAGCAACTGAACCAAACTGAACCAAACAAGCTTCCTGTCTTCCTGCTCTGACATTTTACAAATGTTATTGTAGTGTTTACCTTACAACTTACCCAGCAGTCTGCTATCATTTCACCTTGGTGCCCCCGTTTTAAAAGAATATATTATTTTTCTTTAAATTTATTTTTATTGAAGTATGATTGATTAATAACATTATATATAACAGGTACAATATCGTGGTTCACGATTTTTAAAGGTTTTACTCCATTTATAGTTATAAAATATTTGCTATATTCTCCAAGTTGTACAATACATCCTTGTAGTTTGTTTTCTTTTTGTGTGTTTTTTGTTTTTTTTTTTAATTTAATTTTAATTTTATTTTGGAGTATAGTTGATTCACAGTGTTGTGTTAGTTTTGGGTGTACAACATGATTCAGTTATGCTTATACATATATCCATTCTTTTTCAAATTCTAAAAGAATATAAGTTAACATAATATTACAAATAATCTAAATTGTGATAGGTTTTAAAATTTCTTATTCCATTCTGTCTTTGTGGTCCCTGTTTATTCATATAATTCTAATACTTCATTTCTAAACATTTTGAAGATAAAGGAATTTTTTAAAATTATCAGTATAAAACTATGGTTAAGAATTAAGGGATGAGTGTTCTTATTCATTAACACTGTTGACTATTTGTTGTGTTTTTATAAATTGAGTAATCTGTTGTTTTAGGACTGAATCACTTTTTTTTTAAATTTATTTATTTTAATTGGAGTTTAATTGCTTTACAATATTGTATTGGTTTTGCCATAAATCAACATGAATCTTCCATGGGTGTACGCGTGTTCCCCATCCTGAACCCACCTCCCACCTCCCTCCATGTACCATCCCTCTGGGTCATCCCAGTGCACCAGCCCCAAAAATCCTGTATCATGCATTGAACCTAGGCTGGTGATTCATTTCATATATGATGTTATAGATGTTTCAATGTCATTCTCCCAAATCAACCCACCCTCTCCCTCTCCCACAGAGTCCAAAAGACTATTCTATACATCTGTGTCTCTTTTGCTGTCTCACATATAAGGTTCTCATTACCATCTTTCTAAATTCCATATATATGCTTTAGTATACTGTATTGGTGTTTTTCTTTCTGGCTTACTTCACTCTGTGTAATAGGCTCCAGTTTATCCACCTCATTAGAACTGATTCAAATGTATTCTTTTTAATGGCTGAGTAATACTCCATTGTGTATATGTACCACAGCTTTCTTATTCATTCAACTGCTGATGGACATCTAGGTTGCTTCCATGTCCTGGCTATTATAAACAGTGCTGTGATGAACATTGCAGTATGTGTGTCTCTTTCAATTCTGGTTTCCTCGGTGTGTATGCCCAGTAGTGGGATTGCTGTGTCATAAGGCAGTTCTATTTCCAGTTTTTTAAGAAATCTCCACACCGTTCTCCATAGTGGCTGTACTAGTTTGCATTCCCACCAACAGTGTAAGAGGGTTCCCTTTTCTGCACATCCTCTCCAGCATTTATTGGTTATTTTGGATAGCAACCATTCTGACTGGTGTGAAATGGTACCTTATTGTGGTTTTCATTTGCATTTCTCTAATAAGCTGGTTCTTTGAAAGGATAAATAAAATTGACAAACCATTACCCAGACTCATCAAGAAACCAAGGGAGAAAAATCAAATCAATAAAATTAGAAATGAAAATGGAGAAAGCACAACAGACAACACAGAAATACAAAGGATCATGAGAGACTACTATCAGCAATTATATGCCAATAAAATGGACAACTTGGGAGAAATGGACAAATTCTTAGAAAAGTACAACTTTCCAAAACTGAACCAGGAAGAAATAGAAAATCTTAACAGACTCATCACAAGCATGGAAATTGAAACTGTAATCAGAAATCTTCCAGCAAACAAAAGCCCAGGTCCAGATGGCTTCACAGCTGAATTCTACCAAAATTTCGAGAAGAGCTAACACCTATCCTACTCAAATTCTTCCAGAAAGTTGAAGAGGAAGGTAAACTTCCAAGTTCATTCTATGAGGCCACCATCACCCTAATACCAAAACCTGACAAAGATGCCACAAAAAAAGAAACCTACAGGCCAATATCACTGATGAACATAGATGCAAAAATCCTCAACAAAATTCTAGCAATCAAAATCCAACAACACATTAAAAAGATTACACACCATGACCAAGTGGGCTTTATCCCAGGGATGCAAGGATTCTTCAATATCCGTAAATCAATCAACGTAATACACCAAACTAATAAATTGAAAAATAAAAGCCATATGATTATCTCAATAGATGCAGAGAAAGCCTCTGATAAAATTCAACATCCATTTACGATAGAAACTCTCCAGAAAGCAAGAATAGAAGGAACATAATAAAAGCTATATATGATAAACCCACAGCAAACATCCTCACTGGTGAAAAATTGAAACATTTCCCCTAAAGTCAGGAACAAGACAAGGGTGCCCACTCTCACCACTACCATTCAACATAGTTTTGGAAGTTTTGGCCACAGCAATCAGAGCAGAAAAAGAAACAAAAAGAATCCAAATTAGAAAAGAAGAAGTAAAACTCTCACTGTTTGCAGATGACATGATCCTCTACATAGAAAACCCTAAAGACTCCACCAGAAAATTATTAGACCTAATCAATAAATATAGTAAAGTTGCAGGATATAAAATCAACACACAGAAATCCCTTGCATTTCTATGCACTAATAATGAGAAAGTAGAAAAAGACATTAAGGAAACAATTCCATTCACCATTGCAATGAAAAGAATAAAATACTTAATATATCTACCTAAAGAAACTAAAGACCTATATATAGAAAACTATAAAACACTGATGAAAGAAATCAAAGAGGACACTAATAGATGGAGAAATATACCATGTTCATGGATTGGAAGAATAATTATAGTGAAAATGAGTATACTACTCAAAGCAATCTATAGATTCAATGCAATCCCTATCAAGCTACATAACGGTATTTTCCACTGATCTAGAACAAATAATTTCACAATTTGTATGGAAATACAAAAAAACTCGAATAGCCAAAGAAGAATGGAACTGGAGGAATCCACCTGCCTGACTTCAGGCTCTACTACAAAGCCACAGTCATCAAGACAGTATGGTACTGGCACAAAGACAGAAATATAGACCAATGGAACAAAATAGAAAGCCCAGAGATAAATCCACACACCTACGGACACCTTATCTTCAACAAAGGAGGCAAGAATATACAATGGAGAAAAGACAATCTCTTTAACAAGTGGTGCTGGGAAAACTGGTCAACCACTTGTAAAAGAATGAAACTAGAACACTTTCTCACACCAAACACAAAAATAAACTCAAAATGGATTAAAGATCTAAATATAAGACCAGAAACTATAAAACTCCTAGAGGAGAACACAGGCAAAACACTCTCCGACATAAATCACAGCAGGGTCCTCTATGACCCACCTCCCAGAATATTGGAAATAAAGGCAAAAATAAATAAATGGGACCTAGTTAAACTTAAAAGCTTCTGCACAACAGAGGAAACTATGAGCAAGGTGAAAAGACAGCCTTCAGAATGGGAGAAAATAATAGCAAATGAAGCAACTGACAAAGGACTAATCTCAAAAATATATAAGCAACTCCTGCAGCTCAATTCCAGAAAAATAAACAACCCAATTAAAAAAAATGACCCAAAGAACTAAACAGACATTTCTCCAAAGAAGACATACAGATGGCTAACAAACACATGAAAAGAGGACTGAATCACTTTGAAGGTTACTAATCTATTTACAAATGTTTCCAGGTCTAGATTCATGGAAAGGAAAACTTTATAGATAGGTTTCAATTAATTGACCCCATATAATTAAATGAAAACTTAGTACTATCTTAAAATGTCTTCATTTGATAAAATTGCATTCAGCGAGCATCTTGTATAAGCAGGGCCATGAAGATGCACAAAACTAACAAAACTCACGGTCTGTTCTAGGACAAGGGGATTGCCTGCAATGAGCCCTAAGCAGCATCACGCCTGTGGGGCAGCTTAGTCTCATTTGGATAGTAATCGATTATTTGGAGAATTAACTTCAAACATAATATTCAGTTTATTATTAAGGAATATAAAAAGAGAACAAGAGAAAAATGGTCCATAATCCAATGTACAAATAATGTCTTTTGACAAGAAAGAAAAAGTTAAAACAAAACTAAAATATATGTGCATGTTAAGAAAGTTTTAATAGGATGAGAAGCTATGACAGGAAATGTGAGCATATTCTATCCTGTGTCCTGTTCAGTTCAGTTCAGTCACAAAGTCATGTCCGACTCTTTGTGACCCCATGAATCACAGCACACCAGGCCTCCCTGTCCATCACCAAATCCCAGAGTCCATGCAAACTCATGTCCATCGAGTCAGTGATGCCATCCAGCCATCTCATCCTCTGTTGTCCCCTTCTCCTCCTGCCCCCAATCCCTTCTAGCATCAGGGTCTTTTCCAATGGGTCAACTCTTCTCATGAGGTAGCCAAAGTATTGGAGTTTCAGCTTTAGCATCAGTCCTTCAAAATAACACCCAGAACTGATCTCCTTTAGGATGGACTGGTTGAATCTCCTTGCAGTCCAAGGGACTCTCAAGCGTCTTCTCCAACACCACAGTTCAAAAGCATCAATTCTTCAGCGCTCAGCTTTCTTCACAGTCCAACTTTCACATCCATACATGACCACTGGAAAAACCATAGCCTTGACTAGATGGACCTTTGTTGGCAAAGTAATGTCTCTGCTTTTCAATATGCTATCTAGGTTGGTCATAACTTTCCTTCCAAGGAGTAAGCATCTTTTAATTTCATGGCTGCAATAACCATCTTCAGTGATTTTGGAGCCCCCCAAAATAAAGTCTGACACTGTTTCCACTGTTTCCCCATCTATTTCCCATGAAGTGATGGGACCAGATGCAATGATCTTCATTTTCTGAATGTTGAGCTTTCAGCCAACTTTTCACTCTCCTCTTTCAATTTCATCAAGAGGCTTTTTAGTTCCTCTTCACTTTCTGCCATAAGGATGGTGCTATCTGCATATCTGAGGTGACTGATATTTCTCCCAGCAATCTTGATTCCAGCTTGTGCTTCTTCCAGCCTAGAGTGCCCTGTTACCTCTTTCCAAATCTAACTATGCACTTTTAAGAGTTCTTGCCTATTCTCCTAGAGAATTTAATGTATATATATTTATATTTGTGTATGTGTATATAAAGTTATCATTAGAGATATGTAGAAACCAGCTACTTCCTCTTTTCCTCATTTCTTCACCTTTTCTATTTCTTCTACATCTCCACCTCATCCTTCTTGATAGCAGTAGTCCAATCCTTTTTTAGCTTTTTAAGGAACTTCCATACTGTTCTGCATAGTGGCTGCACAAATCTATATTTCCACCAACAGTACAAGAGAGTTTCCTTTTCTCCACACCCTCTTTAGCATTTATTGCTTGCAGATTTTTTTTTTATGATGGTCATTCTGATCAGGGTGAGGTAATAGCTTATTGTGTGTATACCTCATTTGATCTGGATATATTTAGTACATATATTAACACATGCATGTGAAATTTAGAAAAATATACAGATATATAGCACAGGGAACTCTGCTCAATGTTATGTGGCAGCCAGGATGGGAGGGGAGTTTCAGAGAGAATGGATACATGTGTATCTATGGCTGAGTCCCTTGCTGTACACCTGAAACTATCACAATGTTGTTGACTGGCTATATTCTGATAGAAAATAAAATGTTAAAAAATAAATTTAAAATGCTTAGCATGTACAAACTCATTACTTTATATATGTGCTGTGCTTAGTCATTCAGTTGTGTTCAACACTTTGCAGCCCCATAGACTGGAGCCTACCAGGCTCCTCTGTTCATGTGGATTCTCCAGATAAGAATACTAGAGTGGGTTGCAGTGCCCTCCTCCAGCAGACCCCAATTTAAAAAAAAAATAGTGTATTCCTTATTATCTGAGTACCAGAATATAGTCAATCAATGCATTCTTTGTGACTGCTTGTATTGCTAATACAAACAAGGATGTCATGGACATCGTGCATATATCTTTATGAACCTTGTGATAAATTCCTAAGTCTCAACACTGGGTCAAAGGAATGCTGAGTTTTCTGTCATTTCACAGATTGCCAGCTTGACTGTAAGAAATGATCCACACATTTGTACTTTAACCAGGAGCATCTGCTTTTTCTCATAACCTCTGTAACATTTTGACTGCAGAACTTCCAAATATTTTGCCAATTTGGTGAAATATGCAACCTGAATTTTTTATACATTTCTTTCATTACGAAGGATCTTAGATCACCGTTATCCATCATTTGTATATTTTTCTAGCAACTTACTCTTTTTCCAGATTTTTATTTTAGATTATATATCTTTTTATTGATGTTTTTGAGTTTTGTATAAATTAAGCAAGTAACATATCTGACATAGCACATTCTCCTCAATTTCTTTTCTACATTTTGATTTCATGGTGTTGTTGCCATATAGAAGTTTAAAATATGTATATACAAAATCTAATGTTTTTTCTCTTTTAAGCCTTCTAGGTTTTTAGAACTCCTTAAAATATCTTTCTCACTAAAATATTATGAATAAATTCAATCATGTTTTCTTCTAGACTTCTTGAATTTTTTTTCATATACTAGTATAAGGGGTAAAATACAAAAACACACATGTACATATACATGCATACATTTATGTTTACGATATATATGCATACTTACAAAAATTATAGTTCACATATATAATTAAAAAAATCTAATCTACTGGGTCTGTAGTCTACACACTAATTATTGAATACTTCTTCCTTCCACAGTGATTTGAAATTTAGTTGTACCATGAATTTTATTTCCATATGGTTTTGGTATATGTTTCAATTCTTCTAATTTCATTCTGCATAATGCAAATTATTTTTTCCCCCAAGACAAATGTAGTACTTATAATTTGGTAATTGTATATTGTTAGGTTGATTATCCTTTCTTAATCTTCATTTCAAAAATTTTCAAGGTTTTATGTCTTTTCTTTGAGATAAACATTTTTTCATTTTCACCAGCATACACACAATGTTTTATGGATATTTGGGGGGACCACTTTGTATCCATGTATTAATTTTGAATGATTCATCCTTTTTATGCCACCATGTCTTCTTTTCATGGCTTTTCACCTCTATTTACTCACCAAAATATGCCATGGTATCTAGTGGCATTTTAAGTTTTCTTCTCATAAGAGATACAGATTTATTTTAGATTTATACCAAGTAATTAAATTTTTGTTTAGTATTAAAAATTGGTTTATCTCTTAATTGTTGTTTTCTACATTTAAATTATAGCTTTATATATCACACTCTTACAGAATTCTAGTGTTCTTAATATTCTTAATATGTTTTTAAATGAATATTTCCTTGAGACAAAATCACATTACCTAAGGTTAATGATAAATATGTCTCTTGATATCCTATTTTTATACTTTTTATTTATTTTATCTGATTATATTGTCAAATACCTACAAACTACAGTCAAAGAAGTATAAAATTATAGCACATTCTTGATGTATTTCTAATTAAATGTGACTAATTCTTTTTACCCTATGAACAGTGATGTCGACGTTTGACTCTGCATATAGTATGTATGTGCACATGTGCCCTTTTGTATTGGTATAAAGAAAGCAGATATTTCTATTGTTGAGGCTGTTTTAGCATCAATACTGGACTTGAACTATGTGCCATTTTTGTGTTGAGTAAGGAGTATAGATTCATAGGAACATTTATTTCTTAAGTGGCCACCAGTTTCTTGTTTTGCTTGACTGCATCTGGGCACTTTTCCTCTTCCTTTACTTACTATAATTAGGCTTGTGGGAAGGAAGATTTTGAAATCATGCTTCATTCTGCCATCTGAAACCAGCAGTCCTGGGGAGGATGCTTTAATTATTCATCGCGGAATCTCTGTATAGAAAATCAAATAGAGTTATGTATTTTTCACTTGATGATTTTGCTAATGGGATTCTAATCTTCACAACTTAAGAAGCCCAAAATAGCCAATGACGTTTTAAACAACATAATTATTTGTTGCCTGAAAGTTTCTACCAAAGGGTATGTGGACTTCAATGAGATACAATTATAAGCCAGGAAAAAAGATTAACACTTGTGTGTTAATACATATGCAGTTTATTATTAGGAAAATCTCACTGATAAACATATACAGACATATTTCTTAAGCTGTGGACCAGCTTCCCCAGTGATTCAGACAATAAAGAACCTACCTGCAATGCAGGGAACCCAGGTTTGATTCCTGGGTCGACAAGATCCCCTGGAGAAGAATATGGCAACCCACTCCAGTATTCTTACCTGGAGAGTTCCATGGACAGAGGAGCATGGTGGGCTACAGTCCACAGGGTTGCAAAGAATCGGACAGTACTGAGCAACTAGCTCTTTCACATACATTAATCAGGCTTTTTTTTCAAAGTCCTTTAGAGGTAGATAAGCTCTTCCTCTGGACTCTATGGCATTTGAAATCTGTCAGCCGACACAGATTAGTAAGAGACCAGAGGTTGAGCCATCAGGTCTAGTCTCCAGGAAAAGTGAGGGGGGTTTCAGTTGTTTTTTTCTGTGTTTTGTTTTTGGTTCTAAATTTTACTTAATGGCAAATTTTCTTAGGAAATATCTTAAAGCTGTTCTTACTATTTATTGTTCAATCATTGACATTTTGACTTTTCTTAGAGTTCTTATCCACACTCTAGAATTGGGAGATAACCCCACATTTGAACACTCCCTTGATCTCTTTCATCCCACATACGTGTGTGTGAATGGTGCATGTACACGTTTACACATGCGTGCATGTTAATGTCTACAGGGATTTTGCCCACAGATAGTCACACCGTAATATAACTTTATTCATCTGTGGTGCGAAGCGGACCTCCCGAGCAAGCCGCAGCCTTGGTTCTCGCCGTCACGCCGTCTCTGTCTGCCTCTCCCTTGGTGTCTCTGTGTCTCACTGTCTGTGTGTCCTGCTGACTCTGCTTCGCTCACTCTCTCTCTCACACAGAAGCAGTCGGCCAGATGAAGCATGTGTTAGAGAAACATAGGACTGTCTTTCTGAGTTGGCTTTTCTTAACCAAATTTCATCTTTTCAAAGTTTACTATGTGCTGTGTTGTGCCTAGTAGCTCAGTCAGGTCTGACTCTTTGTGACCCCATGGACTGTAGCCTGCCAGGCTTCTCTGTCTATGGGGATCCAGGCAAGAATACTAGAATGGGTTGCCAGGCACTCCTCCAGAGGATCTTCCCAACCCAGGGATTGAACCCAGATCTCCCACATTGCAGGCAAATACTTTACCATTCTGAGCCACCAGAGGCATAAGAATAGGGGTGTATTCTCTGTCTCTTTCGTTCATTCTCTCTCTGTCTGTATATATCAACTACTCACGTTTTCAGGGATGTCCATGGAGTTAACACAAGAGGGGATGGATGATGCTTCTGTTGAGCAGTGACTGACTCTTCAGTCACACTTCTTCATCTCCAGCATCATTGCCTCCATCAGTCTGATGGAGCAGACACTGACCAAGAGGAAGTGCCCTTGGTGGCCACGTGTTGCTTACATAGCGCTCACTCTCTGCCAGGTTGTGTTCCAAGAACTGTACATCTATAAACTTACTTAATCCTCACAAAACTTCATGAGACAGATACTACTTAACCACTCCATTTTCAGATATAACATTGATGCACAAGGCATTTAAGCAACTTGTCTAAGATGATACAGCTAGTACGTGCAAATAGAATATGCCCTATTCTGTTTAGTTCCAGAGCCCATACTTTTGTCCATGACAGCTCTGCCTCAGTTTTCATATGTGCTGTATTTATTCATTTCATGACCTGGGCTTCTGCTAGACTGCTTGTTCTCTGACTAAGGGAACAGTCTTTTCTACCCTTCTATTTCTGGTGTTACCACAATTCCCACCACGTATAGGGAATACATAATTGGTTTTGGTTTCAGTTGAATTAAAGTTAAAAATTTATCTCTATAATATCCTTTTTCTTATGCCTTTTAATAAAGATCCTTTATAGTAAACTTTGAAAAGAAGAAATCTGATTCAGAAAAGCCAGTAGAGAAAGACAACCCCATGTTTTTCTAACACATACTTCATCTGGCCAACTGCTTAATTCTCATTTGTCATCAGTGTGCTTAGAATGTCCATGACAAGTGGCCATTCTCATAACTTGGAGCTTCCTAACACCTTATTCATTCCTTTAGCCAAACAACCTTACTCTTACAGTAAAATCTGCACATTAAAAAAATAAGGTAGATGTTCTGGTCATCTTCTGATGTCACATCCCAGAAAAAACATACTCCTTATTACAGCAATCTTTAGTCTTCATCAGTGACTAGGCCGTGTGCTCCTTTGTTTCTGACTTCAAAAAAAGTTTTGGATAAATGGCAGTTACTTTTTTTTTTCCCCAAAGAAGAAATCCTGATGGAAATTATACTAAAGGAAAATCGATGTAAAACAAAAAGCACAAATCTTATGTCTACCGTTCAGTGACTTTTGCTAAAAGTATTTAACCTTGGGTTTTCCTGGTGGCTCAGCTGGTAAAGAGTCTGCCTACAGTGCAGGAAACCCAGGTTCGATCTCTGGTTTGGGAAGGTCCCCTGGAGAAGGGAATGGCTACCCACTCCAGTATTCTTGCCTGGAGAATTCCATGGACAGAGGAGCCTGGCAGGCTACATTCCATAGGGTAACATAGAGTCGGACACGACTGAGTGAGTAACACACACAGATATATAACCTTAACTACCACCCCAGTCTGGCTTCCCAGGTGGCTCACTGGGTGAAGAATTCACCCGCAGTGCAGAAGACACAGGAGACCCAGGTTCCATCCTTGAGTCAGGAAGATCCCCTGGGGAAGGGCATAGCAACCCACTCTAGTGTTCCTGTCTGGAGAATCTCTTGGAAGAGGAACCTGAAGGGCTACAATCCATAGTGTTTCGAAGAGTTGGACACGACTGAAACAACTCAGCATGCAGGCATGCACGATGTCAATCGATATAAAGACAGTCCTTTCCTTCCAAAAATTTCCCACGTTCCTCCTTCCAGGCGATACTCTGTACCCCAGCCTTCAGCAGGCCCTGATACAATTTCTATCAGGATATCATAATTCTGTCTGTTCTTTCTTGAACTTTATGTGAATCTTGTAAAAACAAAAGTTACTAAAAAGACCTGTTATCCTGATCGCTTTTAGTTTTGAAACGTCCACTTATTGGTTTCATGGAAGGTAAGTCATCCGGAGAGAAACAGTGGTGAAGCAGGACCAGTACGAGCTGAATTCACAAGTCAAGTGATGTTGAACACAGACATTTAAGGGTGTTTCAAAATCATTCTTTTTATTTTTATTAAACTTTTTATTTTGTATTAGAGTCCAGCTGATTAACAATGTTGTGATGGTTTCAGGTGGATAGCAAAAGAACTCAGCCATACATATATCTATTCTCCCCCAAACGCCCCTCCCATCCAGGCTGCCACCTAACATTGAGCAGAGCTCCCTGTGCTATAGAGTAGGTCCTTGTTGGTTACCCGTTTTAAATATAGCAGTGTGTACACATTGGTACCAAGCTCCCTATCCCTTTCCCCCACCCTTCCCCTTGGCAACCACAAGTTTGTTCTCTAAGTCTGTGAGTCTCTTTCTGCTTCGTAAATAAGCTCATTTGTATCCTGTCTTTCTAGTGTAAGTCATTCTTAAGAAGCAGGCCTTATACCAACAGTTTCTCTCATCTTCTTTCAATTTCACAACTCTCTCAATAAAATAGTGATGAAAAATTCTATTTACTCTGAGTTACTGTCCTAGTGGCACATTTTGTGGGGCTCAGCTGGCAAGCAATTAGATCATAATTATCACTTAGGAGGATATTTCCTTAAGACAGTTTATTGGGCCGAAAAGTCCTCTGGAAAAATAATAGTATCTCTTAGTTTCAGAGAGTTTGGTTAACCTTCATCCACTTGGCGAAACTAACCAAAATGTGATCTTAATGACTCTCATTCTGTTAAATAAGTATTCATGAATGTTCTAGCCATTATTGCTCTTACTAAATATACATGGGAAAATATTTACAAATCACTGTGATTGTTAAGTGCATCAATTTTTCTCCATGACTTTCTCTTTAAACAGTAATTTGTACACATTCCTGTGATCAGTCTGAATTTTACATGGTGAATAATATTTACTGGGAAATATATATGTGTGTTTCAGTGAATGTGTATATGCATTCATACATCTAATACCTCCTATGTGATAAAAAAAAAAAAACATTTTTACCCCAAAATAGAGCATTAATTATAGTACTTATGGTAGCAAGTTCCTTGGAGGACCAAATGATATAACATATTCAAGAAAAGCTGAGTATTACTTTGTTGGAAATGTATGAAGAAGGCTGACCTTCTATGGGGTACAGGCTTTGTAAGATCTTATACATGAGTGATTGCATACAAATATCCAGTTTCAAAAGGGGAAAAATAGTTGTGTGGTCACTGGTCACAATTTTAATCATATGGGTACTTTCCAAACACTAAAGTTTATTTTCCATATGGCACCATGTACAGTGTACTATGCAAATCACATCAGGTATTTTTCGTGTAGTTTTAACTATCAGTTCAGTTCAGTGCAGTTCAGTCGCTCAGTTGTGTCCAACTCTTTGCGATCCCATGAACCGCAGCATGCCAGTCCTCCCTGTCCATCACCAACTCCCAGAGTCCACCCAAACTCATGTCCATTGAGTTGGTGATGCCATCCAACCATCTCATCCTCTGTTGTCCCCTCTCTTCCTGCCCTCAATCTTTCCCAGCATCAGGGTCTTTTCAAATGAGTCAGCTCATCTCATGAGGTGGCCAAAGTATTGGAGTTTCAGCTTCAGCATCAGTTTTTCCAGTGAACACCCAGGACTGATCTCCTTTAGAATGGACTGGTTGAATCTCCTTGCAGTCCAAGGGACTCTCAAGAGTCTTCTCCAGCACCACAGTTCAAAAGCATCCATTCTTTGGTGCTCAGCTTTCTTTATAGTCCAACTCTCACATCCGTGCATGACTACTGGAAAAACCACAGCCTTGACTAGATGGACCTTTGTTGACAACTGGACCTTGCTACTGACTTTCATATCTTGAAGACTTCATTCTTTCCCTATTGGCAGCGTTGGGTCTTAGTTGTGGCACCCAGGGTCTCTCATTGCAGGTTTGCTGCAGTGCATAGCTGTCCCTCTGGGTTTGGCACCCGGGCTTCAGAGTGCGTGACAGCAGTAGTCGCAGTGTGTGGGCTGAGTTGCCCTGCAGCATGTGGCATCTTAGTTCCTGTACCAGTGATGGAACCCACATCCCCTGAACTGGAAGGTAGATGGATTCCTAACCACCAGGAAAGTCCCTAACCCTGACTTTTGAACTTACTCCAAGGTTAGAAAAAATTCCATCCTATTTGCTGTCCGTTGGTCCTTTGGGTGGAGTCCTGTTGGGCTTATCATTCCGACATCAATACTTTTTGAAATCCTACTATGTGAAAGTAAAAAGTTAAAGGGTTCCCTTGCTTTTACATCCTGAGCCACGTAGAAACTCTGCTTCTCTCGTCTGCCCCAGAAGACAAGTCTGTTCTAAACATCTGATAATGGCTTATAGAAAGTAGGATTTTATATTCAGTGACCCAGTCTTTTCAGACTTTTTGTGACCCCATGGACTGTAGCCCACCAGGCTCCTCTATCCATGGGATTTTCCAAGTAAGAATACTGGAGTGGTTGATACTTCCTATTCCAGGGAATCTTCCCAACCTAGGGATCAAATCTGCCATCTCTTGCGTCTCTTGTATTGGCAGGTGGATCCTTTACCACTAGTGCCACCTAGGAAGCCATCATCATCTAATTCTGATCTTGTTATGTCCTCATGCCTTGGCCTAAACCTGGGAAAGCCTCATTATAATCCCTAAAAAGCTTACTACTTAATTCAGAAGGAGTGGGACATGATACATTGAATTTGGGTACAGTTGGGCAGACATGAGCCTGGAAAGAATTAGGAACATACTGCTTCTTATTTGGATTTGCCTGCTTTGTGGACCAGGATCTTCATTGCAAATAATCGCACACACATTAGCAAGACCCGATTACTATATAAAGTCATCTGTACTGAGGTTCTCTAACCTAGGATTTTATGAGACATCAAGATGTAAAAAGAATGACTGAGGTTAATTTAGGTTCCAATTTAAAATAGCAGTGAGAAAACTTTTTCTGTTATCAAATGGATAAAAATTTATAAGACCTGTATCACTTAGTGTGGATGATGAGGTCCAGGAATGTTTACTCTCATGGACAACTAAGTTTAAATCAAAAAAGTTCCTTTGGGTGGTCACTTGGAAATGTTCAGAATTTCTTGGGTCCAGAATTTCTACTTCAAGAAACTATGTGCAAGTGGACAGAATGATACATGCACAGGGATGGCCTGTCTAGACATTTTGGGACCGACGAAAGGTCCAAAGTGGAGGCTGGGCTTCTTTAAGTGTGATACAACTACTCGATACATACAAGACACTGAAAATCTCAGCTATGTCTTTTAATGACAAACAAACAAACAAACAAAAAAACACTAACCCAGTGAAACAGTGCACATAGAATAACAACATTATTATACAAAAATATATTTATAGGTATATGTCCATAAACACTTATTATAATCGCATAGAAGGGCTGATAAAGTGGAAAAGGATGAACTTGGAGAGACCTAGATATTTCAGAGCTAGTTAGAAATGCCATGGAGGCAAGACATTCCCGCAGATCTGACCTAGGATTTGTCACGCTTCAAGAGCAAAATATGAATAGGCATTTAAAATACTTGGAATAGTTTAACTGGAGCTTGCTGGCCCCAAATGGCTTCATTTCTGGGGGATATATATATGAATGTAGCTAGCAGTGGAGCAGCATGGAAACTTCGGTTTTTACCCCCATCCATAATGGCTGCTTTGGAAGCAGCCCTGGGAGTCCTTCAGGAATCGCTAGACCTCTGCAGCCTTATTAGATGCACAGACACGTGTCTCCTGGTGAGAGTCTCATGCTGGGAAAGTCATTAGAATAATAAATTTCTCTTCTCTGTGCGCTGGCTTTCTAAGCTTCAGGTGCATATGCATTTTATGCTTTTTCCATTTTCCTGTGGCTGTAAGTCCTGGGATTGCTGACCTATCCCTTCCTCCAAAGTTTTGCCAGCATCATGAGTTCAGGGAGTCACTGATGCTGAAAATAATTTGTGGGCTTCAGATTGCCATTGCCCTGCACAGTTCTCTGTATTCTCGATGCTGAGGAACTCGGTGAAAAATAGGATCTAATTAATGAAAATAAACTTCACAAGGGATGTTAAGGAAGATGCCGTAAAATGCTTTTTGATATTTTGTATTAGGGTCTGACTCAGCTTCCATTAATACCACTATCAAGATCATCTGATAGTATCTATTTATATGGATGGAGATGACTGCATTAAATTGCAGTTTTCAAACAGAGAGATTCTGGAAAAGGCCTTGCCATACTAAATGGCAGTTTCTATAAATGGAACAGTATTCGTGAGGGAGGCTTCAGAAAGCAATACTATGTAAATTCACCATTAAGGTTGCTTTTTCAAAGGTTATCAAAAAGATTTAGGAAAGGCATACTATATTGTATATATTCCTTTTATAATTTTAAGTAATTATCATTCAGTAAAGAAATTTAGCATAACAATTTCCCTACCATTCAAGGATAGATCAAACCCCTTCTCTGTATTAAAGAAGGGGGAAAAAAAAGTGTATAAGTGGTAATAAACATTTAGATTTTCAAAAAGAATGCTAGGCTAAAATTGGAGAAATAATATTATGCTTAAATACAAAAATATTAAACAAAAAGCATATTATTTCTTCATGTTAAATTTCTATATGTTCTTTTCTTCCAGCCCATATAGTTAGAAAAGGCATCCCTTTGTTTTACGTATCTATGTGTTCTTTTATTTCACCTCAGGATGCCATATTACAGTCATGCGCTTCCTTGCAAAACTTTTTCCTCCACTTCTTCCTTTAAATATGTAGACTATTTACTGCATTGTCTCTATTTTTGAATTTGAGGGAGTGTGAAAACCCCCCAAACGAAAAAGAACCAAAAAAAAGTTAACTACTGACTGTCCCACTGACTATTTCCCTGTATTTTACTTCTAAACTTCTTGACACTTTAACTTCCACAGACTCTTCTCCAGTTCTCAAACACTGTTTCCTTAAATTTTGTGAGCTGTGGGTGGTTCTTACTAGATTACAGTTTTAGGAAATAGGACATGAAATAAGAGTTGAACCAACTTTCAGATTTACGAACATGCCACACTGTCAAATGCATCTAAATTTGGGACAGGTAAAGAAATCGCTCACTGTAAAAATGTAGCTGAATTCAGCTTTATGTCTTTTAATAAAAAATTAAATTAGAATTACTCAGGTGACATTTCTGCTATGACTATCACGCAGATATTACTTAACCACATTGATCTTAAAGAAATACATTTCTTTGAAAGCCTAGTGTTCTTATGAAAGTTGCCTCCAGATTTGTTTTTCTGAGTCCAGCTAGAGGGAATTCGGTATTTTGTGGGTCAAGATTTGTCTAAACACTCCACAGAGCAAACCAAGGACTTTGACAGAAATAAAATTAAGCTCATCAGCCTATAGTGTTTATCCTTTGTGTGGTGAGCTGTGACACTTGTTGATAACTTCTTTGCTGTTTCTGTGGCTTTAAAAGTGAAAATAGAAGTCAGTCTTTACTAGAAAATCATGTTGATCCTTGATCAAGTCATCAAAAGCAATTGTAAAGGTCAATTAGCAGCCCAGGTGTCCAACAGTGGGGGAAATGTTTTGTAAAAAATAAAATGATGTTAGGAAACACGTTTAAAAGCTGAAAAAGAATATATATTTGTATGTATTTTCTGGTGAAAATTGTGTAAAAACTATTCCTGAGTTGAATATATGATATTTACTTCATGCTTAATAATTTCATTCCAGTTTATGGATAAAGTTATAATATAATTCAAAAAAATGAAGTTTATTACATGAAAAAATTCCGCAAAAATAATTTAATCCTAATATGTAAGCATTCCATTACTTAACATCTATATGATGAAATATTGAATCTCTACTAAAACTCATTTTCAAGAAAACCATTAATAACCTGAAAAATAATTGTGATATGTTAAGAAAGCAACATACAATGTGTGTGTGAGAGACAGAGAGATCAGTGACAGAGGGGAGACAAGACAGAAAACAAATATTTAAGTAGATACAGAAATGCAGTGTGTCAAAATAGTAACTGCTAGAATAAATATAATTTATATTTTACAGAATTTTCTATATTCCATGTTTTCTGTTATAGACATGTATTACTTTTATAATCAGGAAAACACAAAAAATGTTATTTAATCACCAACAAAGCATAGGAAGATTTAAAAGATATATACCTTTTAAAACTTCTGGTTAAATTTGCTTGATAGTAATATAACCACTGTTTCTTTCTTTCTATATTTTCCATTTTTTTTTCCTTTAAAGAACATGGATTGCTCTTAGAAGAAAATATTTTTTTTGGTTTTTCACAAAAGAGACAAATAATATTTTCCCATTCTTAATTATTTTGGTGAAACTAGAAAAATAAAGGACGGGGTCGCAAAGACTCAGACATGACTGAGTGACTGAACTGAACTGAACTGAACGCACTTTCTCTACAACTAGATTATAACTCATCAGGAAGGATAACAGTGCACTTTATTTTATTATGTTTCTTACTCTGTTCTAAATCAATAAATGAAAAGAAATATTGAGGATGATTTGTTGAAACATCCATAAACCAGTGATCAAGATGTCTACGTGGATGGGAATTAGAGGGTCACTGCCACGTCTTTCTTTTAGAAACCGAGACCACTTGGAGTTTGGAATTCATTGAGACTAACTCAGACCCTGAGCTCCTCAGAAAATTGCAAAGTGGCCTCTTGGCGTGTAGATTTCCGATACTAAGGTGGCCATCAGCTGAGTTAACTTTATTCCAATAGAGAAGATTCAGCCTGAACTAGCTTGCCATTATAAGTTAGAAAGAATTCTAACATTGTATCATTTGCCAAAAAGGACCACCAGGGTCCGTGGAAGGATGCATAGGGTGAAGCTGGCTCAGCTTCTGTGGACAAGCAAACCCCATTGGCTTGCTCACTCGGAAGGATGGGCACGTCTTTACTGAAATGTGGGAAGCCAGCAGACCAGCTTGACCTGTGTTCCCAGGAGGGATGCTGGGGAACCGATTTGTCATCAGTTTTTCCTCAACGCCTGGTACACTGCCTGGCATTTAGTAAGTGCTCAGTAAATATCGTTGAAGGAATTCATGAATTCTAAAGCTTCAATCCGAGCTATCTTTTAAGTCAGTACGGAACATGGGGATTCACCGTGTGTGTGCCTGCTCAGTCGCTTCAGTCATCTCTGACTATCTGTGACCCTATGGACTGTAGCCTGCCAGGCTCCTCTGTCTGTGGGATTCTCCAGGCAAGAATACTGGAGAGGGTTGCCATGCCCTCCTCCAGGGGATCTTCCCCACCCAGAGACTGAGCCCGCATCTCTTATGTCTCCTGCATTGGCAGGCAGGTTCTTTACCACTAGTGCTACCTGGGAAGCCCAAGGATTTAGTAGAAGCTGTTAAAAAAATAATAATAATAACGCTTCATTTAAATTTAAATAGAGCACAGCAAAAATACAAGAATTATTCTAAATTTCTTGCGTCAGCAATATCCCCAGTTTGTTTTAGTTTTCCCAATCTCACAAGTCTTTGGATTCATTCCAATGAAACTTCTCAAGCCACTGACCTCAACATACACACACAGAGTTTAAATATGGGGACAAGAGAGGGAGCAATGAAGAAAAGTCTTTGTGTAAATTAAGGAAACTGTTGAAAAGTCCTTTCGGCTTGTCCTGGTGATGACTGGGGCAGCGTCAAGGAAGGAGGAG
The DNA here is from genome assembly GCF_042477335.2 of Ovis canadensis. Taxonomy (NCBI): domain Eukaryota; kingdom Metazoa; phylum Chordata; class Mammalia; order Artiodactyla; family Bovidae; genus Ovis; species Ovis canadensis. The sequence continues at coordinate 18,522,192 of NC_091263.1, forward strand.
TTTTCAGCAGAACCAGAAAAGTGTCCTAGCATCCAGAGCTAAGTGGCAGGAAAGAGAGGACTATGGGAATCTAGAGTAGAATGGACTGCTGGAAATGAATGTAGCGGAAATGATTCTTTCTGTCCAATAATAAGGTCCCCAAATGGTGACAATAAGGATTGTAACGGCAGCCATTCCTATCACACTCCTATTCCAGCTCTGATTTACAGAGATAACTTTGCTCAGTAAAAACGCAGTTCTGTCTGAAACTTCAATGCCAAACCTCCAGGGTTCTGGCTTAATTAATCTGGGGATACTAGGCAGACCCATCTCCTCTTTCAGATGTGATTTTCTTGAAGCCTACAATTAACGTCTCTCTAACAAATAGCCCAGAGAAATGGCTTTGTGGTTTTCCTTTCATACTTTCGGAGATGACGGACAGACAGGCTTTATGACATATGGTTCTGGGAAGTCTTTTTAATTGACTTGTCTCCAGATGCAAACAACTTGAGCAGCTAAGTGGTCTGCTATTACCTCTGTTGCTTTCCTGATGGGCTTTTCTCAAGAGAGAGTGAGCAAATTATGACGTCATTTGTTGATTTCATATGGGCATCAATTGAGCTATTTGGAGAATTATCATAATTGATCCTGCACCTTGCCTCTTAAGTTAAAATTTACATAAACAAATATTTTATCAAATGTGCCTTCAAGTTGGACATTCATTTTCATGTTAGGTAATCTATTCAAGGATTCCTGACTTCTTCTAGAGATACTGCTTTGGATAATCTGTTGGACTTTGAAAATTTCCATATTTTATTTCTCTTTGAACTCAACTCTGCATGCTCCTTGGATTTTACTACTTGGTTTTTAGGACATTTGCAGACCAGAACCTTTCTATTGGTTAATGGTGATATAAACCTGCATCTTCTACTTATGCAGTTACTAGATTCAGACTGTCCAATAAGTCACCGGAGGAGGAATAATTAAAAGCTTCTTTCAATTCTGTTAGTAAATTACCAAGGATGACTGGGTACTGCTTCTAGATGTATTATGACTTATACTATTAATGTGGATTGTTTTGGTTTTCTAAAAATAATAAATGACCCAATGAATAGCATTTGGCTAAAGGCATACAAGAAAATAATCCATAGTATATGGATTTGTTCAGTGGCATTTAAAAGACCTTGATTAGAATTCAGTCTGGGCTGGAGTGATGAGAATGCAGTTTACTGATGCCTGTTTGAAGTCATTCTACGTGGCAGAGGCTGGAGGGAGTCACGAACAGGAACATTTCTTACCTCCAGTGGCTGGATCCAGCCGTCTGGCATTTGAAAGAGAGAAATGAAAAGGTCTGAATGTCACGATCACTGAAACCATTTTCGTGTTTTGGTTTTCATGCTGCCTTTGTTGGCTCAGAGTTTCAGCAGTGAGCTGAACTGGCCTTCTCAAGACGCGACGTCCTCATGGCTCCTTGAGCAAAACGCTTGTGTTTTGTATGTGGAGCAGGAAGTGTCTTCTCTGACATACTGGTTCACCTACACCCATGTTCCTCTCAGACACCCCAAGAATCATCTCAACAGGCTTAGTGCTTTGGGATTGGGAGGGTTTCCTCAGATGGTGCAGGGATATGGACTGGGAGAAAGGCAGGCGCAAGGTGATCATTTTAAATACTTCCATATTTCAGATGGCAACAGACATTTGATGGGTTTTGTCAATGGATTGGTGAAATCTATGGTGTTGGAAAGCCAAAAAATTTGCTGGGCAAATTTATTCACCAGGATCAGGTTTAAATATCTCTCCATAGAATCATGTTGAAAACATGATTGCACACATACACATAGACATCATTGAGTGAGTAGACATCTGGTCACTGCTGTTAGGGAACTGAGAGGTAATGTAGACAGAAGCCACATTAAACTATGATTGATGTTCTTAACTTTGTGTGTGTGTGCGTGCATGCGTCATACAGACGGGGGTGCCACTGACAGGTCATTTTGCCATGGTGGGTTCAGGGAGGGCACTACATTTGATCTAGGTTCAGTAGGAAAGGTCTAGCATGAAGGTAGAGATGATATTCTGAAGGAGAGAGAGAAAAGCCAGAAAAACTGACTAATCTAGAGTTAGGAGAATCAAGTACTGTTTCAATCAGTTCCAAGTACAAAAAAGTCTTTTTGAGTTATTCTCCCATAGCCTTATCACGTTTAAAAGATTCCTTCTTTCATTCATAAATCCTTTAAGCATTTTATATGATGTGCATACATCAATGTTCTCTCAGGTGTGAGGGATTCAAAGGTAAGCATACAAAATTACAAAATGAAAAACACTTCCCAAAAGTATACAGTAAGGAGATGGCACCACCAAAACAGTTATAATCCTCCAATGATCAATATGCTATGCTATGCTAAGCTAAGTCACTTCAGTCGTGTCCAACTCTGTGCAACCCCATAGATGGCAGCCCACCAGGGTCCCCCGTCCCTGGGACTCTCCAGGCAAGAACACTGGAGTGGGTTGCCATTTCCTTCTCCAATGCATGAAAGTGAAAAGTGAAAGTGAAGTTGCTCAGTCGTGTCCGACCCTCAGCGACCCCATGGACTGCAGCCCACCAGACTCCTCTGTCCATAGGATTTTCCAGGCAAGAGTACTGGAGTGGGGTGCCATTGCCTTCTCCAGTGATCACTACTGGTACACAAAAGTGTATTAAACAGTTAAAGTGTGAAAGTTAGGCAAAATGTCACTTTTGTTTTGAGGGAAAAGATTAAATATGTTGTTTAAAAACTTTATTAATTCTTGATTGTATATGTTTTTAATAGGATAACTAGCTAACAGGCTCTTATATTTCTTTCCTGACAAAGAAGAAGATATCTAGTTAATAATCAAACCAGAATATTTCAGAAATTTACGTTGGAAACTATTGAAAGAAAACAAAATTAAAATTGCCTTTGCTAGGAGCCAGAGTTCCCAATGTCTCCCTGAACTGATAAGCAACAAAATAATTCTACTTGCTTTTTAAAATTGTAGTGATTTTGAACTATTGAATTTCTGTTTCATACTCTGTTTTACTATGGTTCCTCTAGTAATAATTGTCTCTGGGAAATGAAGAATATCTGTCTTTCTGATGGGAAAAGAGAAACCATTAATTGGCCTAGAATTGCTATTGTGAAAGCATGAAAATGGAAGAGATTTATCTTCAAATTTACCCATCTATAAAATGGGAATGATAGTAGGATATACCTCACAGCCTTACTGTGATGTTTCAATGAGGAAAAAAAATGCACTTAAAGCCACAGAACAGTGCCCAGAATATAGTAAGAGCTCAGTTATGTTCCTTTGGCTATTTTTGTTTATACATTAGTAAATATAATCTAAATTTTAAAAAAACTAGCAGGTGAAAGTCCAAGATACGGGCACACCTATGTCAACTTAAAAAAATATTTACAACCTAAAAGTTGAGCTATGTTTTATTCAGTGACAATGTTTAGAACTTCAAACCCAGAAGACAGTGCCTCAAGTGACCTTCAGGGAACTGCTCCAAAGGGACGAGGCGGGGAGCCAGGTTATCTAGAGGTTTACAACAAAGGGCAGGTAGTCCTCAAAAGATTATTGTTAATTAAAGAAAACCAGAGATCCTAAGTTAAGGAATTTAGGACTTTTCTGGGTATAGAAAGGTGCAGGAGTCTGGGCTCACTGAATTAATTCCATTCATATGCATCTCAGCTATTCTGGGCCAGTCTCCTGTTTTGTTTTTTTTTTTTCCCATCCCCGCACTCTCTTATGCTCCCTATAGGGAGAGGCTGCAATCTGATGACTGCTAGAGGGCAGGTATTCTTCTCCTTCCTGAGGGCCCTTATGGCTCAGGAGCTCATATGGAAGGGCTGGAATCACTGATAGCTGTGATATCCTTGTTTTCTAACATGGCAGAAAGAACTCCATTTCTCAGGCTTCCCCAGTGCCTCAGCAATAAAGAATCCACCTGCAATGTAGAAGATTCAGGAGACGCAGATCCGATCCCTGGGTTGGAAAGATCCCCTGGAGAAGGGCATGGCAACCCACTGCAGTTTTCTTGCCTGGAGAATCCCATGGGCAGAGGAGCCTGGTGGGCTACAGTCCACCGGATTGCAAAGTCAGATAAGACTGAAGCGGCTTAGCATGCATGCACTCCATTTCTCACCGAAATTCCTCTGAATGTTTAATTCCATAAGGCAGGCCTCTTGGACTTATTTTCTGGATTAGTGTCTGGGTTTTTTTTTGTTGTTGTTGGAGTTTCTGTCTGGAGGCCATATGCCTGCAGTGGTGATGGCATGGCCCTTTGTGAGTTAATATTGAGTCTGTTCTGTTTAACCCAATGAATTCACAGCACTGCTACTCTGGGTATAAGCAGCTTCTGAAATTAGGCAAAAAAAAAAAAAAAAAAAAAGATAAAGCTGGGTCATACCAAGAATGTACCAAGAATGCTCTTTTCCCTAAAAGACTTTCTGGCTTCCCAGTAATACCAGCTGGGTGTTCTCCCTAACCTCCTGGCTGCACATATGTGACGAATAATTGTGATTTAGCGAAGGAAAAAAAGAGTGAATGGGAATGGGACAAATTGAAGCAATTAACTAAAAGATGTAAAAGAGAAAGGAGACTCAGACTTAGCCCCTGGACCTTGTGGGCAGGAAACCCTCGGTGCTGGTCAAAGTAATGGTAATGACCACTTTCCCTGTTTGCAGACTGTTATCAGCGGTTAAGGGCCTTGTGATTTTCGCTAGAGACGGGGAAGGAATGCTAACATATGAAACCAAGCAAAGAAGTGGCAAATAATTGAGCCTTGAGGGATCCTTTGGAGAGTGCCTGTCATTTAGGGGAATGCACTTTTGAAATTCATCTAGCTGGTTTCTGAGCCTCTGTTTGCAGGAAATGAAATGCTAGATCTCCATGTTTGCAAAGGGGAGGAGAGGAGTGGGTAGTGTACTCAGAAGTAATCAAAGCCTTTTTAACATTAAAAATGACTGAGGGATGTTTGGAGCTGGAGACACAATGATGCAAATCAAATGTTGTAACAGCATTCTGCCTGGTGATCCTGGAAGCTTTAAACATTCTGCTTGGAAGTGGGTGGTCAGCATCAGAGCGTCTGACTCAGTGCAGGGAGGCAAGGGAACCTGGAGGCTATGCAGATTGCTGGGAAAGATGGTTTAGTACTGGGGTGAGGTGTGTGACCCCGGACTAGAGCCCTTTTGAATGCGCTCCATCCCAGTGTTACAACCCTTCCAAAATGATAGAGGTCAGCAAGAACAAGACCCCAGATTTGCGATGGTGGGTCTTTACAACCTGAATCAAGAGCCCTTCGGTCAATGTGAGTTGCTTTCTTTATTTTATTTTTTCCCATGAGATATTTTAATCTACAATGTTGCCAACTTCTGCTGTACAGCAATGTAATTCAGATATTCTTTTCCATTATGGCTTATCACAGGCGATTGAATATAGTTCCCGTTGCTATACAGTAGGACCTTGTTGTTTATCCATCCTTTATATAACCGTTTCCATATAGTGAGTTGCTTTATAACGAGAATACATCCATGAAGTTGTCAAAGACATCTGTGATGTCCTGCAGAGATCTCCTCCTGTTTTGAATTTTCTAGGAATTTTGCAAGATGATTTTTAAACACAATCATTCTTCTACTATGTGCATATGTATTTAGTGGCTCAGTCATGTCCAACTCTGACCCCATGGACTGTAACCCAACTGGCTTCTCAGTCTATGGAGATTCTCCAGGCAAGAATACTGGAATGGGTTGCCATGCACTCCTCTAGGGGATCTTCCCAACCCAGGGATCAAACCCAGGTCTCCCACATTGCAGGTGGAGTCTTTACCGTCCTATAGAAACTTGTAATTAAATAAATTATATTTAAGAAAGGCAACACTCAAAATTCACCATTTTGTAATGATTTTACTGAATTTTGCTATTATCTGGGCTCTTGAGGTTCTTAGCATTTATTATATCCATATGGTTAAAATATCATAAAATGGGGTACAAAGGCTCATTTCTCCTGACTCTGCACTTTGCGATGTGATGTTGATAGCTTGAAACTGGCTTTCTGCTCATCACTTCAAAGGCCTTACTCCCACCCATGGGAAAGCAGTAGCCGGGCAGTTACTCTGAAGGCTTCACAAAAGCGTTTGAAAAGATAAAGTGTGTATAAGGCAATGCCCTTTAGGTCTTCTGCCCATTTTTTGATTGGGTGGGATTTTTTTTTCTTCCTTTTTCTTGTTGAATTGTGGTGACAGGCTCACAGAGAGAACAGACTTGTAGTTGCCAAAGAGGGCAGGGGGAAGGATGGTCTGGGAATTTGGGTTGATAGATGCCATCTATTATGTATAGAAAAGATGGACCACAAGGGCCTACTGTATAGCACTATAGGGAACTATAGTTAATATCCTGGGATAAACCATAGTGGAAAATAGTATGGAAAATAATGCATATATATATAGTTGGGTCACTTTGCTGTCCAGCAGAAAGTAACACAATATTGTGGATAAACTATACTTCAACTTAAAAAAAATGTAATGCTCTCTGCTAACATCTGCCTCTTGGTCAGCCCTCCACTGGCTTCTCTTTTAGTGGCTCCATTTCTTAATGTTTAAGGACCAACTTCTGTTACCACGCAAAACCTCTGCCAGAAGACCCTGGGCCCTCCAGTGATCAGACGTACTGAACTTAGGACCATGGACGTGGGCAGAACTCAAGTTCTGGTTTCGCTAGTCTGGAGGGAGGTTTGGACAGTGAGAGTCTGTGAGCCTCCCAGGTGAAGCTCCTGTGAAGGCAAGGCTGAAAACCGCCAACTGGTCCAGGGAAAGCTACCGTTGGTTTTTGGTCTTCTCCTCCCTTTGGGTGTCCTCCTCCCCTGGTTACCCTGCTGCCTTCCTGTGTCCCTTGTGTTCACCTTCTTACTCATTCTTCCCTCGCCTCTGAGTCGATGGCGCAGTTTCAGAATTGCACAGTCCCCAGAGAGGCTCATCACCAAACCAGAGAGGGTGTCTTTCCCAAAAGTTCCGTTACAAGCCGCAGGGGAGGACTAGAATGGCTGTGGCTTGGAGCCCATGCGTTCACCTCACAAGCAATCACTGGGCGGTCATCCCCTGCCCCGTGGTGGTCCTGGACCAGGGCCAACCCCAAAGACCGGTGCCCAGCACACCTGTGTGCTTCTGCTCCGCTGGCTTGGGGTGGTCCTTGCTGGAATCACGTGTTAAAGGCTTCATTTAAAATACATTTATTTGTTTACTTTTGGCTGTGCTGGGTCTTGTTGCGGTCAGTGGGCTTTCTCCAGTTGTGGCGAGCAGAAGCTACGCTTCGTCGCAGTGGGCAAGCTTCTTCTGGTGCTTCTCTCGTTGCAGAGCATGGGGTCTAGGCATGCGAGCTTCAGCGGTGGTGGCTCGCTGGCTCAGCCACTCCGAGGCACGTGGGATCCTTTCAGATTAGGGGTCGCATCTGTGTCCCCTGCATTGGCAGGCGGGTTCTCAACCACTGGACCCCTAGGGAAGTCTCTAAAGACTTCACTCTACTAATCAGTGAAAACGTGGTGGCAGTCCTAAAGTCATTACCAGTTCGAGTCTGGCCTTCCGTGAGGATCTTACTAGAGTGAAAGTGATTCTTCTTGCATATATATTTGATTACTAATTAATGATATTAATAGATTAATATCATTTCAAATATTATAACCATAACACAAAGACATCTTGATTCTTCTTACTGAGCATTGGTGGCCAGGGAAAGTCAAACGTTATAGTGGAAAAACTCCTAAGATCTCATCTCTGATCTGTCTCTCACTCACTTTGCAGCCTTGAATGAGTCCCTAAGCAGTTCTGTATCAGCTGACTTGTCTGTGAAACAGAGATTAAAATACCTGTCTATTTATCTCACAGGGGTGTTAGGGGGATTAAATGAGATCATGTTGATGAGATAATTTTGAAAAGCATCTCAACCTACAGCTGTAAACGTATTATTCATATACTGGCTAGCCAAGTGGTATTAGCTGTTACAAGTAAAGATAGTAAGCATGCAGACACGTGTGTTCAGATGATTATTTGTCACATAAATAAGTTTTCTCCTGATACCTGTTTTTTCAGGCGCAGGTCTGATTTGGTTTCAGATTTCAGTCAGAATTTTATTGAAACTTTTATTTATTTATTTTTTAATTTATTTTATTTTTAATTTATTTATTTTTTAAAATTTTTATTTTTACTTTATTTTGCTTTACAATACTGTATTGGTTTTGCCATACATTGACATGACAGAAGAAATCAAAAAAGAAATCAAAATATGCATAGAAACTAATGAAAATGAAAACACAACAACCCAAAACCTGTGGGACACTATAAAAGCAGTGCTAAGAGGAAAGTTCATAGCAATCCAGGCATACCTCAAGAAACAAGAAACAAGTCAAATAAATAACCTAACTCTACACCTAAAGCAACTAGAAAAGGAAGAAATAGAGAACCCCAGAGTTAGTAGAAGGAAAGAAATCTTAAAAATTAGGGCAGAAATAAATGCAAAAGAAACAAAAGAGACCATAGCAAAAATCAACAAAGCCAAAAGCTGGTTCTTTGAAAGGATAAATAAAATTGACAAACCATTAGCCAGACTCATCAAGAAACAAAGGGAGAAAAATCAAATCAATAAAATTAGAAATGAAAATGGAGAGAGCACAACAGACAACACAGAAATACAAAGGATCATAAGAGACTACTATCAGCAATTATCTGCCAATAAAATGGACAACGTGGAAGAAATGGACAAATTCTTAGAAAAGTACAACTTTCCAAAACTGAACCAGGAAGAAATAGAAAACCTTAACAGACCCTTCACAAGCACGGAAATTGAAACTGTAGTCAGAAATCTTCCAGCAAACAAAAGCCCAGGTCCAGATGGCTTCACAGTTGAATTCTACCAAAAATTTCGAGAAGAGCTAACACCTATCCTACTCAAACTCTTCCAGAAAATTGCAGAGGAAGGTAAACTTCCAAACTCATTCTATGAGGCCACCATCACCCTAATACCAAAACCTGACAAAGATACTACAAAAAAAGAAAACTACAGGCCAATATCACTGATGAACATAGATGCAAAAATCCTCAACAAAATTCTAGCACTCAGAATCCAACAACCCATTAAAAAGATCATACACCATGACCAAGTGGGCTGTATCCCAGGGATGCAAGGATTCTTCAATATTGAAACTTTTAGAATGATTTTTTTTTCTAATTTTATCATTCTTAACTGGTAAGTATGTCATCAAAATTGAACCACAAATGTATTAATATGAAAGCAAAATGCAGGCATATAGGAATAGACAGAATGTATTTTCCAAATAACTTCATTTGAGATTTGGAATAAGATCACTCATTTATTTTATTATTTCTTTGAAGTGTGTTTGCTGGTTTCATACCTTTAACACCCATTTCTCAACTTAAGAGTATCTTCTTTGTCCTGTCTGCTTGGATACTTTCTCTCAGAGTGTTAGTCGCTCAGTCGTGTCTGACTCTTTGAGACCCCGTGGCTGTAGCCTGCCAGACTCCTCCGTCCATAGAATTCTTCAGGCAAGAATACTGGAGTAGGCTGCCATTCCCTTCTCCAGGGGATCTTCCTGACCCAGGGATTTAACCCGGCCTCCCACATTGCAGGCAAATTCTTTACCTTCTAAGTTACCAGGAAAGCCCACTATCTCTCAGGGTCAACCTCAAATCTGAAGCCTTTTTTGAATCACAGTGATAAAATTCCTTGTGCCAATCTCTGTGATTTTCTCTGGGTTTTCTGAGAATCTCTCTGTCTCTCTCCCACACACACATACACACACAAGCTCACATATAAAGCACATGTCAGTTTTTGTATGGTTTATTTGTTCCTCAGTTCAGTTCAGTCGGTCAGTCGTGTCCGACTCTTTGCGACCCCATGAATCGCAGCACGCCAGGCCTCCCTGTCCATCACCAACTCCCAGAGTTCACTCAGACTCATGTCCATCGAGTCGGTGATGCCATCCAGCCATCTCATCCTCTGTCGTCCCCTTCTCCTCCTGCCCCCAATCCCTCCCAGCATCAGGGTCTTTTTCAATGAGTCAACTCTTCACATGAGGTGGCCAAAGTATTGGAGTTTCAGCTTCAGCATCAGTCCTTCCAAGGAACACCCAGGGCTGATCTCCTTTAGGATGGACTGGTTGGGTCTCCTTGCAGTCCATGGGACTCTCAAGCATCTTCTCCAACACCACAGTTCAAAAGCATCCATTCTTTGGTGCTCAGCTTTCTTCACAGTCCAACTCTCACATCCATACATGACTACTGGAAAAACCATAGCCTTCACTAGACGGACCTTTGTTGGCAAAGTAATATCTCTGCTTTTCAATATGCTATCTACGTTGGTCATAACTTTCCTTCCAAGGAGTAAGTGTCTTTTAATTTCCCCAAGTATTTTTCCATCCCCTGGCACCTAAGAGTGCTGATATGTATGCATAACCTAGTAAATACCGAATGACTGATTGAATCAGAAAATGCATTTTTTAAGGGTGGAGAAAAGTTAGAGTTACAAGAAAAAAAAGGGTCAAAGGGAAATGTCTAAATTTTATTTCAGATTCATAGAGATATGCATCTCATTGAGCAACAGGACTTTACTGAGTTTTCACTACAGGTCAGATATCAAGGTGCAGATGAGGGTTAGCAGGGATGATCACAGATCCTGTGTGATCCACACTGAGGGAAATAAGCACGCAATAAAGCGTTTCAATATAGGGGACTGAATTCAGAGTGATCAAGGAAGGACGCGGAGGAGACGACCTTTCATCTGAGACCTGGGGAAGTAGGAGTAAGTTTTACAGGAACCCGGAAGGGAGCATTTCTGATGAGAAGAAATAAGAGAGAAAGGGGCCAGAAAGAAGAGGGAATCGGGGCATGAGGCCCCCAGCCCGGTGTGGGCATCCTGCCTCACAGGACGTCTTAGGCAGTCTACAGAGGACAAGAATTGGGGGTGAACTGGGCTTTCAGATGAGGAAAGGTACCAACACTGTGTAGGTGGGTAATTGATTTTTAACAATGTCTTGTATTTTTTAAATTAATTTTTATTGCAATATACTTGCTTCACAATGTTGTGTTAGCTTCTACTGCATAGCAAAACGAATCAGCCGTACATACACATATATCCCCTTTTGGATTTCTCTCCCGTTTAGGTCACCGCAGAGCATTGAATAGAGTCCCCTATTATATACAGTATATTTTCATTAGTTGTCTATTTTATGCACAGTATCAATAGTGTATATGTGTCAATCCCAATCTTCCAATTCCTCTCCCCGCACCTCTTTCCCCTGTGGTGTATATACCATGGAATATTACTCAGTCATAAAACAGAATGAAATTGGGTCATTTGTAGGGACATAAATGAACCTAGAGACCGTCATACAGACTGAAGTAAGTCAGAAAGAAAAAAAAAACAATGCATATATGTGGAATCTAGAAAAATTATATGGATGACCTTGTTTGCAAAACAGAAATAGAGACACAGACATAGAAGATATCTTGTGCCTTAAGAAGCCTTTTATCATAAATATGGCTTGTTCTGACTAGTGGCATGGGTTACTTATTTTCTACCATCTGATTGGTGGCTCTGCGCCTGGTAAGGCTTACAGGTGTCCAAGCCAGCTGCGCTCTGGATGAAAGCACACTAGAAAAATGAAATCTCACACTGAGGGGCTCCTGTGTACTTGATACTGTCACAGTTAATCTGGTGGCTTTGCTTATGTCCGCTCATTTCAGTTCTCACCACAAGCTTAGGAGATTTTTGTCCCCTTTGCACAGATTGAGAGATGGAGGCATAGAGGGTTAAGTACATTGTCCACATCACACACATTGGTAAGTAAGCCACAGAGCCCAGGTCAGAGGAAGGCAATGAGACTCCAAGTCTCATGCTGAACACAGCCCTGTGTGTCTGTGAGCTGCTTGTCCTACGTCTGCAAAGAGTACATATGTGATCAGTGGACTTGTCACCTTGGGCAAAGGGTTATGAAAGTCATGTGGCCTTTGCATGTGTCCTGAGTACAGTCCACATTATGCCTCCGTGATGGACTGGCAAGAAAATGGCCCTTCAGGTGGTCCCAGAAGCGCAAATCTGAAGCATACACTGCCCTGCCCTAGATGAAATATGGTGATAATCTCCTTTCTTTTGTCTCCTAATAACCCACATGGTACATCATGTGCAAAAGTGTCCTTTGTCATCTGCTTTGTGGAAGCGCCTCCTATTTCCTTCCTGTCCCTTGGGCCTCTGAGGAAGTAAGAGAAAAGTCCAGAAGGGGAAGAGGTCGTGTGACCCTCTGCTCTTCACTGACATGGAACAGGGCACTCTGGGCTCCAGAGTGTGCCCGTCAACCTTCCTACAACCATTCTGCAGCCCCTCTAGGAACTGGGAGACTATGAGAGGAGCGTGGTGGTGTAAGTGCCGGACGCTCATCAAGGTCATCTCTGGTCCCCTGGTCTAGGAGGCGGTGTTCAGTGGACGAGGGGTCTGTGCTGACTCTCTTCTCTACTAAGGCAGTATCTGGAAGCAGGCACAGCCTTCCACCCTGGTTAGAGGGACTGGGTATGAGTCTGGATGGATTCCTGAAACGTACCTCCATGGGGTGCAGGGCAGGGGGACGTGTTATTTTGAAAATAATAAAAGGAACTAGAATAGCGATGTTCTTGACATTATACAGCACATCAGTGCCCAGAAATCTTTATCTTTTAATCCAGTGTGATAACCCTTAAATCATACCTCCCCCCCCCCCACTCCCTACCCCCGCTGGCTTTAACTGGAGAGGTTCATTTTGTTCCTGAGCTAATGACTCTCTGGGTCAGATATCAGACACGTGGCACCTGGGTGGAAGGGATGTGTTCATTTTAGTCTTCGTTATTGTTGTGATTAAAGTTATGTTATGTGTTTGGTATTCTGTGTTGGCTGTGGAAACAGATTCCTGTTTCCGGAAAGAAAACAAAGCAGTGCCCACAACCTATGTGGGGAAACTCTTGTCCATCTTTCCTTCCTAGCTTCCTTCCCGCCTTCCTTCCTATCTTTTTCCCTTTCTCTGTCTCTCTATTTTTCAACTGTAGAATTAGGAAAACTTGTGATAAAAAAAATAAAAATCACAAGTGAATGTTTCCATTACGCAAGCATTTCTTTGCAGTTTTGAATAAAGTCACGGCCCCAGTAAGGACATTCTGAAGACTCACAATACTCACAAAGTCCAGATGTTTCCACCACCAAGTCACACACAGAGGGAAACTGAAATTTTTAGAAGACGTTTAATTATCATGTTGTCTTAGACAACAATGCAAATTTCTTTTCAAGTAAACTACCTACTTATGCCCACAAAACAGACATTTGCCTAGAGTGGCCTGCTTCATGGATAGTAAATGGAAACAAGTGTTGTGTGGTACATGGTGACATGCATGGTCTCACACATATAATAGCGTATGTGCAAAATCATAGACTTGTACTTTATTGATTTTTTTTCCTGAATGCGTATTACTTCCTGCATCTGCAAGATGGCAAGTTAGTGGTTGCTTTATCTAAACTGCCTCGCTTAAGAGGTTTGCCCTGTTTGTATGGGGGAGGGGAAAGGGCATATGAAAGATGGCCTCTGAAGTATTAAAAACCCTTCCGTGAACCCTTGGGAGCACTAAAAATCAAACAAGTTTCATCAGATGACTGCTGTGTTCACTGGCATCTTGGAAACACATTGTTTTGACTTGAGGAGACAATAACTAAAGTACAGTGTGATCCACTAAAATACTTTTCCAATTTTCATATAGATTCTAGATGTGTGGCGATTCATTTTTTTAAAAATTATGTCCCCTTTCTATTCTATCACTGTTTAAACAAACTAATATAAACTTTTACAATTTTAATAGTTTAGATAGATATTCTGAATTTTATTATTATTCTCTTATTTCTTTTACTAACCCTCTTTAAGCAAATAAACAAAAAATGCGAAAGTGATAGTCACTCAGCCATGTCCAACTCTTTGTGACCCCATGGACTATAATAGCCCACCAGGCCCCTCTGTCCATGGGATTTCCTAGGCAAAAATACTGAAGTAGGTAGTCATTCTCTTCTCCAGGGGATTGTCCCAACTCAGGGATAGAACCCAGGTCTTCTGCATTGCAGGCAGATTCTTTACCATCTATGTCACCAGGGAAGCCTCAAACAAAATCTAGGGTTATTCAATAAAAGAAAAAGTCACACACACATTCATTATTAGATGATCCTTATGGTGAAAAAACAAAACAGAATCGTTAATGTACAAAGTGCAAAAGAGAGTGGCTTAGTGAAGCTCACCTTCACCTCTCTTTAGGTCTCTAAGGCTGCCGTGGCATAGATGATGTATTCTGTCAAATTAACAATGCCTTAAATTTGGGGATGCTACTTGTAAAAGATGCTACTCATAAAGGGAAGCTGATCTCTGCCATGACAGCTGTTACATTCTGGTTTCACAAATGAGTCAAGGTTATATTTTAGTTTTGTGTGTTTCAGTGAGAAGTGAAACCATTAAGTGGAAATAACCCTGTCTTAGGAATCACCCGTGGTCCTCTCACAGCTCGTGGTTCCCTGTGGAAGTCATCCCACTCCATCCTTCCCTGACTCTGGACACCCACTCCTGGACATCTCTCTTAGCTGAAGATACTGACTCCTTTAAGATGGGGAAAGTCTGCAGAAAGTGATTTCAATAACATGAAAGATTCTTTACGACACTCTTAAATTGATTCGTCAAGAAGGATTCCTGAGAGGAAGATGCTTTAAAAATCAATGTTGATGGCTAATTACGCTTATTGTGATTCAAAATGTTGTGTATGGATATGTGCCTAGGAGTCAAATGGTAGCATGATATTGTTAGCGTGAAATATCTGATTCCATACTGGACTGTGGCCTCCTTCATGTCCGTTGACTTAATGAACTTCCCTACCCAGTGCCTAACTCATTATCTGGTGGTGTACAGTAGTAGGTGAGAATTTGTATAATCAGGAATCAACTACCAAGTTCAAATTCTGGCTCTGCTGCTTGCTAGAGAATACTGGGATCAATGTTTTTAGTGTCTCAACTGTAAAGTGTGATAAATATTATTACTTACCTCCTAGAATCAAATAAGATAATGTGAATAGGGTACTTAGCCCAATACATGTTAATTTAACCATATAATATAGCTGTTACCCTGAGGTGATTGGTTACTATGAAATTACAATGGCAAAAAATCTAAATGTGAGACGGAGTTCTCACTTTGCTTGAAAAGTAAAATCACGTAAGCCAGAAAGACTCCAAATATATTCAGTAACCCCTGTTAGGATCTGAAGGAGGGTCATGAGTGATACAGAGGCCCACAGCGACTGCTGCCTGCTTTGGAACTTTTGTTAAACTACCCAGGCCTTGAAACACAGAAGGAAGTTTTGCTGTCGAGGAAAATCTTTTGATGCCTTAACCTTGTTAACATACAAGTGTGATTCTGTGCCTGTGTCTGGAGTCTAAGTGGGAAAGTTTGGAAGGAGAGGGGCGTTTCAGAGGTTAGAGCTGGGGGACCAGTGGGGGGTCTCCATCCCCGGCTGCTCATCATCACCGTCCTGCTGCAAAGGACTTTTTTTTTTAAAATTTTTACTTTATTTTACTTTACAATACTGTATTGGTTTTGCCATACATTGACATGAATCCACCACGGGTGTACATGCGTTCCCAAACATGAATCCCCCTCCCACCTCCCTCCCCGTAACATCTCTCCACAGCATGCAAAGGACTTTGAACATTCCTTAGTCTTGAGAGCCTGGAGGAGAAACATGCTTTCTCGCTGGCTCAGATTACCTTGTTCTGGTTAAATGAAAAAGTATGAGCGTCCGTTCCTTGTCACCACAATTCCAGCCGTCGAAGGCAATGATTGTGGAGCAGAGATATATGATCTGGTGACTTCTGAGGTTGGAAAAAAAATAAAATAAAATGATGTGTTTGCCAAGGGGGAGGAGGTGCAGGAGGGATTGACTGGGAGGTCGGGGCTAGCAGATGCAAACTATTATATACAGGATGGATAAACAACAAGATCCTACTGTGTAGCACAGGAAACTATATTCAATATCCTGTGATAAGCCATAATGGAAAAGAATGCGAAAAAGAATGTATATATATGTATAAATGAGTCACTTTGCTGTAGAGCAGAAATTAGCATGACACTGTAAATCAACTCTACTTCGATAAAATATTAATAAATAAATACTGTAAAAATGTTACAGAGCAAACCTCCCCATCTCTGACATGGGGCTTTCTACCTTCTGTGGGGCCAGGAAGGTCAAGGGGAGAGGGTCCTGAGAGCAGATGGTTTTCAGTGAGTGCTGAGCCCAGCCCACTGCAGCTGTGAGCACAGAGCTCTGCCATTCAGAGGGACAGATTCAGAAGACAGGCCCCTCCAGGAGAAAAGCGGGCTGGAGAGCTTGGTGTCTGCCCCTGAGCATGTGTTGCAGTGACCAGAGCAGTGCCCGGACCCTCAGGGCTAAGGCGGTTGTGCACACCACCCTAGGCTGTTTGGTTCACACTTGCACCCTCATCCCTCAGAGCCTTGTCCACTCCTCTTCTACCCAGATCCAGCTCCTTTTCGCTGTTCTCCAGAACTCCAGAGTCAGAGACAGCATCTCTTTAATCAAACTCTTCTTGGTCTGTCTTTTACTTTTTCACTCAAACCCAGGTATCTCTGAAGACACTGCTTCCCTTCAAACTGTCTCACACAGGGGGACCCACACCCTGCTAGTTCCAGAGGGCCTTCCTTGGTGCCACTGTCAGGCCATTCTCTCTCTCTCTTCTATAAACACCCCCACTTTCGAGTCTCGTGAGTCTTCAAACAGTATCACCCACCTCCCATCCATCCTTCAGCCTTTTACCTTCCCTTCCAGGTCACTCACATCCCACACGAGTCCTGCCACCTTCCTTGTGACACGGGCCTCTCTGTTCCTTGACTTCAGTGGTTCCTGCTCCAGTGAGTTTCGTCTCTCTTCTTCCTTAACCACGCATCCAACAGCCATATCCTGGACCTTTGCTGCTGCTGCTGCTGCTGCCAAGTTGCTTCAGTCGTGTCCGACTCTGTGCGAGCCCGTAGATGGCAGCCCACCAGGCTCCGCTGTCCCTGGGATTCTCCAGGGAAGAACACTGGAGTGGGTTGCCATTTCCTTCTCCAATGCATGAAAGTAAAAAGTGAAAGTGAAATTGCTCAGTCGTGTCTGACTCTTAGTGACCCCATGGACTGCAGCCCACCAGGCTCCTCTGTCCGTGGGATTTTCCAGGCAAGAGTACTAGAGTGGGCTGCCATTTTTATTACCAATTTCTGAAATCCCTCCATAATCCCAATTCCAGTGGTTCTCCTCTTGGGTCATGTCTATCTATTTTTCTAGCTCATAATGTGGAGATTCTGATTCCAACACTTAAAACAAGATCTCGTTAAGAATACCGAACCAGTGCTTCAGGAGTTTTTTCTTTCTTGCTCATTTTCCTCATTCCCGCTCATCCCTCCATCCTCTGCTTAGGTTTCATGGGAAATCTTTGTAACTCTTATATACAAGGATACAAACTTCCTTGTCCCATACTTCTTCCTTTGAACAACTCTGGTGAAATTCTAACCCTGGCCATATCCAGCTCTCTCTCTTTCTGTCTCTCTCTCTTTTTTCATTTTTGCTGTATGGGTTCTTTGTCATGGCATGCAGGGATTCTCCAGTTGCAGCACACAGGGACTTCTCGCGTTGTGGAGCACAGGCTCAGCATTTGCAGCTCATGGGCTTAGTTGCCGTGAGGCATGTGGGATCTTCCTGGACCAGGGATTGAACCCATGTCCCCTGCATTGGCAGGCGAATTTTTAATGCCTGGACCAGTAGGAAAATCCCTTCTGTCTCTCTTTTAACTCTTGTGACCTGGCTGGAGAAAAACATTCTACCCGTTACCTGGTCTTACTTGAAATTCATAGCACCACCCCACCAAGCCATCCTTTAGTGCAGCTATACAATACAGGATTTCTTGGTTCTAGTCAATGTTCCCCCATCCTTGATAACTAGTGGGTGCGTTTTATCTTTTCCTTGCTTACTGTTTCACTGAAAACTTAGAAGTGAAGTGAAAGCTGCTTAGTTATGTTTTACTCTTATGCAACTCTGGATAGCCTGCCAGGCTCCTCTGTCCATGGAATTCTCCAGGGATGGTAAAGAATCCACTTGCAATGCCGGAGACCTAAGTTCGATCTCTGGGTTGGGAAGATCCCCAGTAAAAGGAAATAGCTACCTACTCCAGTATTCTGACCTGGAGGATTCCATGGACAGAGGAGCCTGGCAGGTTACAGTCCAACTAGTCACAAAGAGTCGGACGTGACTGAGCGACTCTCACGTTTTCACTTTATGCAAACACAGAAACAAGCAAGCAAAAGAAGAATTTAAAAATGCTCCCACTGTCATGTCTTCAAACAGAGCTATTCTTTCCAACGCACAGACGTGCTGTAGGGTTTTTCATCTTAAGTCCACTTTGTTTTCAGGGACTGCCTAATCTCTCTGCCCAATTTTATTCACTATTTAAATTTTTTATTTATTTCATTTTTAAAGTATTGTTTCTTTTGTAACTAGGTTTTCTCTGCCCGATTTTGACTTTTTATCTGTTTGTTTTCGTGGAGCGTTTTTAAAGTCTTTATTGAATTTGTTACAACATTGCTCCTGTATTATGTTCGGCATGTAGGATCTCAGCTCCCTGACCAAGGATCACAGCCACACCCCTTGCATTGGAGGGTGAAGTCTTAACCACTGAACCACTAGGGAAGCCCCTCTCTGCCCATTTTTAAAGCAAAACCCCCTAAGAGTCAGATCCCTTCACTGTGTCCACTCGCCCGCCTCCTGCCCTCCTGAAGTCACTCTTATCACGTGCTCATCACCCCCACATTGTCAGGGTCCCTAAGCATGTCTTGTCACCCCATCCATGGGCCATTTCCATCTCGTACTTTTAACGCTGGGCAACATTGGACACACTTGGCCGAGTCTTCCTTCTTAAAAGGAGGATTATTTGACACTATTCTCCTTTTCGCCCTCACTAGCTCCCTACCTGCTTCTTCTCTGTCTTCCTGGCTGAGTATCTCCTATATCCATACTGGAGGACTCCAGAGTGAAGTCCTGGAATCTCTGGATGCCTTGATTATGTCCTTGGTGAGCTTATCAAAATTTGCATCTTTAAACATCATCTATATATTGATGGTTCCCATATGTGTCATCCTAAGCCTGGGTTCACAACTAAACAAAAGAATTTGTGGAAACCTGGAAACCAGCGTCTCCATTTTGGATGTTAAATTGGAATTCCACAGTTAACCTGTTCGAAACAAGTCATTCTTTGCCTCTCAAGCTTGCCTTATCTTTAGTCCTTCCAACCTCCATAAAGGGCAGCTCTGTGCTTCTGCTCGACTCAGGTACAACCGTGGCTTCTCTTTCTGTCTCACGTGGCACATGGACACAATCAATAAATATCAATGGCTGTGTCTGATCATTTCTCACCATTTTCGTCTCTACAAACCCAGTCCAAATCAGCATAGTCCTTTGCCAATATTATTACAATAACTTTTAAACCCATGACCCTGTTTCCGCTCCTTTAAGATCCGTTCTTCACTTGTCAGCCAAAGTAAAACTTTTTTCCAATTTTGAATTTTTATTGGCATGTAGTTACTTTGCAATGTTTTGTTAGTTTCTACGGTACAGGAAAGTGCATCAGCCATACGTCTACGTATATCTTCTTTCTTTTGGATTCCTTTCCCATTTAGGTCATCACAGAGCACAGAGTAGAGTTCCCTGTGCTATGCAGTAGGTTCTTAATTACTTACTTTGTGCATAATAGTGTATAGATGTCAGTCCCCATCTCCCAACTCATCCCACTCTGCTCTTCGTCCTTGGTGTCCATGTTTGTTCTCTATAACTGTGTCTCTATTCTGCTTTGCAGCGAGGTTCATCAGTACCAGTTTGCTGGATTTCACATATAAATGTTAATATGTGATATTTACTTTTCTCTTTCTGACTTACTTCCATATTACGGCAGTCTCTAGGCCCATCCACAGTTCTGCCAATGACACAATATTGTTCCTTTTTAGGGCTGAGTAATATTCCACTGTGTATGCGTGCCACACCTTAATCTATTGCTCTACTGATGGACATTTAGGTTGTCTCCATGTCCTGGTTATTGTAAATAGTTCTGTGATGAACACTGGAGTACATGTATCTTTTTCAGAGTAGACCTTTTAAAACACGTTATCAGTTCATGTCGTTTTTCTGCACCGAACCTTCCAAAAGTTTCTCATCTCATTCAAAATAACAGCAGACATTTTTTTTATAAACATCTATGAGGCTGTGTTACTTTTCTGCCTTGCCTTCTCCTTCTCTTCTAATTAATGCATCTCAGCTACACTGGCCTCTTACCTACCCCTCGTGCTAAGGGGACCTCAATCCCACTCCCACCTCGAGTTCTGTTCATTGATTCACGTTTCTAACAAAATGTCGCCTTGCAGAGAGAGCTTCCCCAACCGAACTGTATTCAACACATACACGTACTTTGTTCCTTGCTGGATTTCTGGCACCTGGAGGGCTGCGTGGCATACAGCAGGTGCACAATAAATGTGTGTTGAATGAATAACAAATATTTGTGCATAGCTTTGATTTTTGCCTTTTTTTTTCTTTTTCCAATGAAGCTTAGTTGTTGTTGTTGTTGTTTCCTCTTAATATTTATTTATGTAACTGTGCTGGGTCTTAGTTGGGGCATGTGGGAACTTTTAGTTGCAGGGATCTGTTAATAGTTCCCTGATCAGGGATGGAACCCAGGCCCCCTGAATTGAGAGCAAAGAGTCTTAGCCACTGGACCACCAGGGAAGTCCCTGATTTTTTTGTCTTTCTCATCACTTCAATATTTAACCACTGTTTTTTTTCCAGGAAGGCTAATTAAAGAAATATCAGTTTGAGTGAACACCATTTTGTGTCTCCTTCCTCATCTGCAAGGTGGTGAAATTTTTCTGCTGCAATAAGATACCATTTTTTTTTTTCTACAGAAAGAGCCTGCAGACTGAATGTCTCTTTTTTTTTTTGAAATATTTATTTCTTTGGCCATGTCGAGTGTTAGATGCTTACAGCATTGTGTCCTGTGAGATCTTTCATGTGGTTCGTGGACTCACTATTGTGGTATGCGGGGTCAGTATTTGCGGCGCTGGCTTAGTTGTTCTGAGGCATGTGGGATCTTGGTTCCACGACCAGGAATCAAACCCACGTCCCCTGCATTGCAAGGCAGATTCCTAACCACTGGACCACCAGGGAAGTCCCTCCCTTTCATTTAATGTGGACACATCATTAGACAATTTCCTGGTCTGAACGTTTGAGAAGAATTGCATTAAGGTGACATAGTATGAACTTAAAACTTAAATCCTCTCTCAATTTTTTTATTTTAATATTTGAAAATGTTGTTTAATTGAATCCCTTTAGATAATTATTCTGCTTCGGGGAAAGTAGTCATGTGATCACAACAGAATCAGTTTGAC
Source organism: Ovis canadensis (assembly GCF_042477335.2). NCBI lineage: Eukaryota > Metazoa > Chordata > Mammalia > Artiodactyla > Bovidae > Ovis > Ovis canadensis. The sequence goes on from NC_091263.1 coordinate 18,543,720, forward strand.
TCTCCCGCTTGATGAGAACAAAATTTTAAATGTGCAAAAAGATCAGCTCTCTGCTTTTCTTCCCCCAAGTGCCCAGAGATGCCCCCAGCATGGCTTCTTATTTCCCCTATTTGCCCTCAGCATGGCTTTTTACTTTTTGTTACAACAGCATACTTCTGAGTTTGCTGGAGCAGTGATTCAAATCTCTGAGAAGACAAGTTCACAGATTTAATAAGAACAAAAAAAAAGGGGGGGGAAATGTCACTCAAGGCGCTGCAGAGCTCCTTGGCTCTGTGTTGGCTCTGCGTGTGCTCTGGTGTTGATGGACCAGAATGAGCGTTTCATCACTGAGACAGAACTGCTGAGGGCTGTACACAGCCCTCTGGATGTCCTCAGATGTAATTTCTTTGCGGACCAACATAGGTCAGGATACCAGGCTGCAGGCCCCACTCCCTGTCTCGATTCAGCGTCTCTGGTCAAGTCAATGAATTTCATGCTGAGCTGGATGGTGACATGCATCTGGTGGAAGTTTCTTGCTTCTGACGTTCTCTTAGTGACGGACGCTGGCTAGGACTAAGAAGGCCCCGGATGAAGTAAGACGCCAGCCGCCAAGTTTCTGAGCAGTTGCCCCCTCCACTCTTGTCCATAAGTGAAGGATGTGGGGCAGTGTTGTGTCTTACTTTGGGGGCTTCACCATGGGAAGTTGATCCATACCCAGTTACAGGCTCTAGAATTGCTCCCTGGGGGTGGGAACTCGAGACTCTGGCTGATGGCAGGAGTGGAGGGTTGCTGTTGAAATTGGTTGGCACAGTCTCTTTGTTTACTTTCTTATGGTTTTGGTGTGGTTTTTTTTTAAGTAACTATTTAAAAAAGTCATTTATTTGGCTGTGCTGGGTCTTAGTTGCAACACACAACATCTTTTTAGTCGAAGCATGGGGATCTTTAGTTGTGATATGCAGACTGTTAGTCCCAGCATATGGGATCAGTTCCCCAACTAGGATCAAACCCAGGACCCCTGCACTGGAGGTGCATAGTCTTAGCCACTGGACTGCCAGGGAAGCCGTGCTTTGGTGGGTCTTGATGGGTAGTGAGAGTGTAATGGAGATTATAAGATTTTAAGGGACTCCTATAAAAAGGCACCTCAGTTCCACCTCTGCTAAAAACTAAAGTTTTAATGTATATTTATACAACTATATCTCAGATTCCATTCTGAATGAATAATAAAGCTGTGGAGCTTCTTAAAATTCTCTTGAAAATTTAAAATTACAAAAATCCCTCTGCCCCTATTTCTGCTGCCATTTTAGATACATTGGGGATTTCCAAATTCAGGATGAAATGCCATTCCTCTGAAATAAAGTTTTAGGAAATACAGCTTTTACATGGTATTTCCCAAAATATGTTCTATTGCCACATATTCAAAGAGGTATGCTGTGATGTAATAAAATTTCATAGTCAAATAAGCTTATAAGACGTTGCCTATTAATGTGTTTTATTAAATCTAAGATGCTGTTAATTGTAATCCAGACCACTTTTTAATGTTCTGCCAAGAAAAAAAATGCTGCCAATTAAACAATGACTTGATTATAGAAGCATTTCCATATCAAAGGTTTTTCTGTAGGAAAAAAATGTATGTTTTCAAGTTAAGGTAAACAAAAATGCGTACAACCTTTATGGAGAGTCACAAAATACATTAGTTTGTCACAGTTGGGAGATACTGCAATAAAATTCTCTGCTGAAATTCTTTAAGCCATCTGAGTTTCTATTGCATCACCCAACTTCATCATTTTGTTAAAAAGTTATTTGATGGCTTATTATCCAATATAAGCATAGCAAAGACAGATTGAAAAATTTGAATAAATAGTGGGAAAAAATAGAAAAAAGACTACCTTGAAAGGAAATACATTCAACAAGTCCAGTAGGATGATTTTTAAGCAGATAGAAAAAACATGAAGTATTTTGAACAAGCTATTGAATTTGGGCAAAAATATACCTTTGATTTTACTAAGAGGAGTTCAACTAGAAAAAGGGCAGAAAGAAAGAAGGTTGTTTGAGCCTGTGGTTGGTGAGAGGATATGGGAGAGACAAAGGTACCAAAGGTCTCATGCAATTAATATAATATTAGTTATGATGGTAGGATGTTTCTTGAAATGCTGTTTATGTCTAATGCCAGCTGGTGTCCCAGTTATATCTGTAGCTGTTATATGGGCATGTTTGTAGGAGGAAGAGATACGGTTCAGATCCTTGGAAAAAGATGTGCACCTTGGCAGTTGCGGCTTCCTCAACTGTCAAGAGTGGAGGCATGAATGAAGTCAAGTAACTGCGGACCTCAGTGCGCAACGTGCTCAGGGCCTCACACACGTCATATGGCCATACCTGTCCTTCTAGAGTTCATCAAACTCTCTACAGGAATCTTAAGGTCACCTGGAGGAGGGCATGGCAACCCACCCCAGTATTCTGGCCTGAAGAACTCCCATGGACAGAGGAGCCTGGCAGGGCTGCAGTTCAATCCATGGGGTCGCAAAGAATCGGACACAACTGAGCGGCTAAGCACACAAAGTAAAGGCGTTATGCCATTGCTGCCAACTTAATGCGAAGTATGAGACTGATGTTGAGCAGAATAAATGAGTCACACCTATGACAAATATGATTAAATTGAGAAAATATAGAGAAAAGTAAGATTAGGTGGACCATGAGACATAATCATGGAACATATGGTTTCATAACAAATGGAAATGTGTATTTCCATATCTGGAATTGCCTTATTTTTAGCTCACTTGTTCCATCTCTGTTTCAGCCATTTGGAAAGTAAAGCTCGTGAGAGTAGATGGTCTTTTTCATCATTGCATCCCAGCTTTCTTATGTTAGTGCCTGGATTATAGGAGTCCCTTAATAAATATTTACCAAATATTTGCAAAGTGAATGAACAAACAGATATCATTTAATATATCACACTTACTATGACTAATTAGATAGTGTACCCTCTTTAAAGCTTGCAAACCTTCATCTAGTGGATAATATTCTTCTAGGTAACTTATGAAAATTACACATAAAATATTTGCAATGTAATGGCTCAAGCCATGACCGCCACCGAGGGGGAAATGTTATAGGTGTGTATTAATTGGCTTAATGTGATCTGTTATTACTACACATGTATGCTGGCAAGGGTAACAGGGAAAGATCTGCAGTGACCTTCCCTCAGGTGGACAGAGGTCATGCTAGGCATCAGCAGGGCGCAGTGGCATGGTATCTACAGAGAAACCACAAAGCAATCTTCTCTTTGCTCTGTTAGAACTTTTCTTCGAAAGCTAATGCCAATGATGTTTTTCTTCTTTTTTTGAAAGAGCCACTATTTCCACAGATTCCTTAACAGTGAATAACCTTTTGATGGTTTATGTGTGAAAATTACACCACACAGGTGAAGCAGCATCTCCAGTGAGCATGAAATGCTGTCTTGGAATCCCGAGAATAGGAGCCACTTCTTTAGCATTAAACTTTGAATTGTAAACCTCCAATAAGTACTCATACAAGAATATGTCACTGTGCATTCTAATGCAGCCTCACAACAGGTGAGCCTTTTCAGAGTTTTCCTTTCTTTTTACAAAACCTGAAAGTTGACCTAAAATTTAGCATTTTTTCAGTGACAATCCTCAAAGCAGTCTGTTTTTTTTTTAATACTGATGCATTTTATTTAACATTTAGCCAAGCAGAAGCTTTTCCATGGTAACTTATAATACAATATGTGAATTATATGTATAGATATAGCCTATATCTATGGACTTCCCTTGAAGCTCAACTTGTAAAGAATTCGCCTGCAATGTGGGAGACATGGGTTTGATCCCTGGCTTGGGAAGATCCCCTGGAGAAGGGAAAGGCTACCCACTCCAGTATTCTGGCCTGGAGAATTCCATGGACTGTATAGTCCATGGGGTCCCAAAGAGTCGGACACAACTGAGCGACTTTCACTTTTCACTTATGTGTAGTCATTCACTCAACATTATAGACTCACCTGTGACCCAGAAGCTATTATATTCCAAGAATTGAAAGATCCATGGGACTACCCTCAAAGAAATTATATCCCTGATACAAAGCCAACACGTATACATATACAGAGTATAATACAGTTAAGGAAAAGGATGGACCTTTTCAAATAATTGTGTGTGAGCAAACGACAAAGATGAAGAATAAAATAAAGTAGGGATGATAAATTTGATATATATCCCAAATTATATGCATGCACACACACAATTAAGTTTAATTGTGGAGAGCAAAAGCATCAGGATAGAGAGAGAGTAACAGTATTGGGTTACCTACCCAATACCCACTTAATATTTTCAGATTTAGGAAAACTAGGTTTATCATATAAAATGAAATTATGAACCCTACTTGTCCTATTAAAATGTAAGTCGTCAGATTGTGTGGCTTTGATGCCCCAAACCCTTTAATGATTCCCTAATGCCTTTCAAGCTGGTTTTAGAAAAGGCAGAGGAACCAGAGATCAAATTGCCAACATCCACTGGATCATCGAAACAGCAAGAGAGTTCCAGAAAAACATCTATTTCTGCTTTATTGACTATTCCAAAGCCTTTGACTGTGTGGATCACAATAAGCTGTGGACAATTCTGAAAGAGATGGGAATACCAGACTACCTGACCTGCCTCTTGAGAAACGTGTATGCAGATCAGGAAGCAACAGTTAGAACTGGACATGGAACAACAGACTGGTTCCAAATAGGAAAAGGAGTACGTCAAGGCTGTATATTGTCACCCTGGTTATTTAACTTCTATGCAGAGTACATCATGAGAAATGCTGGACTGGAAGAAGCCCAAGCTGGAATCAAGATTGCCGGGAGAAATATCAATCACCTCAGATATGCAGATGACACCACCCTTATGGCAGAAAGTGAAGAGGAACTAAAAAGCCTCTTGATGAAAGTGAAAGAGGAGAGTGAAAAAGTTGACTTAAAGCTCAACATTCAGAAAACGAAGATCATGGCATCTGGCCCCATCACTTCATGGGAAATAGATGGGGAAACAGTGGAAACAGTGTCAGACTTTGTTTTTTTGTGCTCCAAAATCACTGCAGATGGTGACTGCAGCCATGAAATTAAAAGATGCTTACTCCTTGCGAGGAAAGTTATGACCAACCTAGATAGTATATTCAAAAGCAGAGACATTACTTTGCCAACAAAGGTCCGTCTAGTCAAGGCTATGGTTTTTCCAGTGGTCATGTATGGATGTGAGAGTTGGACTGTGAAGAAAGCTGAGTGCTGAAGAATTGATGCTTTTGAACTGTGGTGTTGGAGAAGACTCTTGAGAGTCCCTTGAACTGCAAGGAGATCCAGCCAGTCCATTCTGAAGGAGATAAACCCTGGGATTTCTTTGGAGAAAATGATGCTAAAGCTGGAACTCCAGTACTTTGGCCACCTCATGCGAAGAGTTGACTCATTGGAAAAGACCCTGATGCTGGGAGGGATTGGGGGCAGGAGGAGAAGGGGACGACTGAGGATGAGATGGCTGGATGGCATCACGGACTTGATGGACGTGAGTCTGAGTGAACTCCGGGAGTTGGTGATGGACAGGGAGGCCTGGCGTGCTGCAATTCATGGGGTCGCAAAGAGTCGGACACGACTGAGCGACGAACTGAACTGAACTGAATGCCCTCACATTGATGTCTAAGCCTCTCGAAGAGCTCTCCACCTCTTACTTCTCTGACTACACCTCCTGGCACTTTCCTGGTTTACCCACCAATGGCTGCCTTGCTCAGCCTCAAGCATGGCTTTGCCACAACTCTCCCACACTGTCTATCCCTTGCCACTGATGCACCTTCGGCAAATCTCGGCTTACACAAAGACCACAATTTACCAGTTTACCCTTAAGTGGCTCAGAAACACATGATTAAGAAGGAGGGATGGTTGGATGAACAGAGAGGTCTCGGTTGAGAGAAGGGCGAACAGGGTAGAAAGTGACAGGTGAGAATGAGGAAAGGGCAGGCTCTTGGACATTCTCTCACAACTCTTGTACTCTTCTTACAACTTTTCTGTATTTGACATTACTTCCAAAAAAAAAAAATTAAAAAAAAAAATGAGACACTCGCTTACCACCTAGGGTTGCAGTGGAGACGCTCCTCTGAAGGAGTTTATTTTCTTTACTAAATACCTAACTTGCAATCAGGCAGGGACTTCATCTCTTGGGAAAGGAAGATGTTGTATGCATAAAAATAGCACCACAGAGGTGTTTGATATGTTAATATTTTACTGCATTTTAATTTTTATTATTTATTATTAATGAAATGCAGTTGTCTTTGAAGCCTGCTGAGTGTTTAATAATGAAATTGTGCAAAGTCCATTTTCAAATGTGTGTGCCCCATATATGTTAGGAACACAAATGCAATATTGCACTTCAAACCACTTTATAAGGGAAGCACTGCTGGCAGCGTAAATCAGTGGATGCTCCGTAAATGCCTGTTTACACGCACAATGGCCAGGTGTCTGGGCACCTTCCACGTTTGTCTGCTCTGAGTGCCCATTAATTAACCTTTGCCTATGTGGCCTAAGATATCCACTTCCAGACTCATGCTATAGCATGAGTTACTAACATGTTTCCCATGGCCCATATTTAAATTTATTTCAAATACTGATTATATTCTTCCTTAATAACCCTGGGTTCTTTGCATAAATCAGAGTCAGTTAGTTCTCAGTCTGTGGCGGTTCTATCACAAAAACTGACCTGGGTCTTCAGTGGTCCTGTGATGAATGCTTGCCCACAACTTTGACCATTCCTGCTCAGCATGTGTGAAGTGATCATTGCCCTGGGCTAGTTCGGAAGGAGGGAGGCAGCCTAGCTTTAGTCCTCAAGAGAAGCGTGAGGTCACCAGGCAGCTGCACCCCCAGAGTTCTCTCCCTCCTTCCTTCATAACCTCTAAGTGCCCCACTTAGCTCGTCTCTTCCATGCTTTGCTTTATTTTAGCCACAAGAGAGCTACGAGCAGGCAATCCAATAACCGCAGGGTCTAGCTCTGGGATCAGTGACAGAATAAGCAGAAGGAATGCCTCCATGATGACCAAGTCCTCAGAGTGTGGTGAGAAAGGAAGGATGTGGGAGAGGCTCTGAAATCTCTCATGGCCTTTGGGGAATTACACACACTGCTACTCCAGCGCCGTCAATGAGCGTGGAAAATCAGTAGACTCAGATGGACCTGAATTTGTGTCTTCTGCACCTCTTTTAGCTGGGTGAGCATCATAAGCCAGCTTCTCTGAATCCAAACTCCTCATCCATCAAAGGAACGTCATGACAATACCCTTCAGAGGGTTCTCGTGGAGATAAAATGAGATGGCACACGTATCACAAATCCTGCCTTGGTTGGCATGCTGTTGATTTATTCTGCAGTGTTACCTCTTTAATTATTGAAGAGTTCACTCTCCAGCTCTAATAGCATTTTGGAGTTAGTGAAGGAGCTCATGGACAAGTGAGGCTCACTCTGCTCCCCTCTCTCCAATCCTCAAGACTAGGGCAGTGAGATCTCAGTGGCCAACTCATCAACTGCACTTCCTAGAACCATGTGCCAGCTATGGGAGTAAACACGATCTTCTTCTAACTGACAGTAACCAGACCCTGGGTTGGCAAGGGCCAGAATGATTTTTGTGACTTGAAAATTCTTCTGAATCAGAGATGAAAAGATCTTTCTCAGCTCTTCTGTGTCAGCAAAGTTCCAGAGAGAACACATGGCCGTTGCCCATGACAGTTTATAGCTAGGATTCTGAAAATGCTGTGAAGATGGGTATGCAGGAAAACACTGTGCTTAGTGCTTGAAAGGCTCCTGCCTTCCAAGACTGTTGTGTGCAAGTATCAAGTGACCCGAGAAATATTTACATAGCACGAATAAAGCGGGAACTGTGGGTCTCCACCAGTCTGGTTTTTTTTTTTTTTTTTTTTTTAATGACGTGTCAACACGCAGGAGGACACTTGTAGGAGAGAATATGATTTAGGCTGTTGGAACTCAGCTTTGAAGAGGAGGGCTTTGGTGTTTTTGTGGCAATTTTCTGCTGTACATCTGGGAATTGTTTGTTGAGAGTGTGAATTGCCATGTAAATCTCAGGCATTTCTGTTTTCCGGGCTCCCAGGCTGCTGGTACGAGACAGTGTTTCTGGCTGAATGCCAGCTTTGGAAATTCACTTCTTCCCAGATCAAGCCTCTTTGCTCCTCCTAGGCCTGCCTCATCCCCTTTTGTTGTCCCTGGAAATTTGAACTTCCTTTCATAAGTTGCAAGGCGTAATTATTTGGAACCAATATATAGACAAGGCCCAAATCACAATAGCTGTGGCCTTGCATCCATGTATATATGTATATATACAAGGCAATGGCACCCCACTCCAGTACTCTTGCCTGGAAAATCCCATGGACGGAGGAGCCTGGTAGGCTGCAGTCCATGGGGTTGCTAAGAGGCAGACATGACTGAGCAACTTCGCTTTCACTTTTCACTTTCACGCATTGGAGAAGGAAATGGCAACCCACTCCAGTGTTCTTGCCTGGAGAATCCCAGGGACAGGGGAGCCTGGTGGGCTGCCGTCTATGGGGTCTCACAGAGTCGGACACGACTGAAGCGACTTAGCAGCAGCAGCAGCATGCGTTAAGTATGTATGTATGTACATATGTATGTGTGGGTGTGTATACACACACATACACAGGGAAGCCTGGCATGCTCCAGTTCATGGGGTCACAAAGAATCAGACACAACTTAGTGACTGAACAACACAGAAATGTACACACACATTTGTACATATAGTCTCATCTCACAGGCTCAAATCGGTAATAATCTGATAGTAAAGCACTTGTATTTGAAGGTGGGTTTAGATGCAGTTTAACTGAGTCTCCTGCTTTAGAAGTAAATGCTCTTGGTTGTAAGTAAAAGAATGTATATTAGGAGCTTTAAAAGTTGAGGTTTGACTGTCTTTTATAAAAGGAGGTTGAGAGAAACACCTGACAAGTGAGGAGATGCTTTAAAGTTTCAGACACCCATAGCACAAATGAGGCCTCAGAGCCTCAAAATAGCTACAGAACTCCAGCCATCATACCCCTGATTACCTGAGTTATCTTGCAGTGACCTTGTTCAAGGCCTCACTGAAGCCAAGAGGAGAGGAACAAAAACAAGAAATTTGTGCCAACTGAGTCTATTACCTTGATTGGGAAAGTAAGATTCTTCCTGAAGAGCTACTTGCTCCCCTGACTTCCAATTATAACTTGGCCAGAACTGTCCTGAAACTAATCCCAGCTGGAAGGATGCTAGTCAGGGAAAAAGATGGAATGAAGGGTGGGGACCTCATCAGGTAACCGATTGTGTTTGCCACATGTCTCAAGAGAAGAGTGGAGAAATATAAATGTGTGTGTTTGTGTGTGTGTTCAGTCGCTTCGGTCATCTCGGACTCTACAACGCTATGGACTATACCATGCTCCACTGTCTCTGGGATTCTCCAGGTAAGAATACTGGAGCGGGTAGCCTTTTCTTTCTCCAGAGGATCTTCCCAACCCAGGGATCGAACCCAGGTCTCCTGCACTGCAGGCTGATTCTTTACCAACAGAGCTATGAGGAAAGCCCATATGTTAGTATAAGAACATATATATATATATATATATATATATATATATATGTGTGTGTGTGTGTGTGTGTGTTAGTATAAGAATATATATATGTGTTAGTATAAGAAAAATATATATATGTGTTAGTATAAGTATATATATATATGTATGTGTTAGTATAAGAATATATATATGTTAGTATAAGAAAAATATATATATATAAGAATGGTTGGGTATATGGATTATAAAGTGGAAAAGAATTTGTGGGGGTTCCTATGCATGCACCAGGTTATTATACTCAGGTTTCAAAGAAGTAGAACAAAAAGACAGAAAAATTTTTGCCCACTCAGAAGCAGAAAAGTTGTATTGGGCTGACCAAAAATTTTGTTTAGGTTTTCCATTAAGATGTTACAGAAAAACCCAAATGAACTTCTTGGGCAGCCCAATCCAAGCAGAACACTCAGCTCTAGCAATGATGACCTTTCTAAAAATGTCTAGTTTCTATCTCTTCTGGGGAGAAAAGCTTGATAAACCTACTAAGTCAATGATAAGTTGTCTGTAGTTAAATCTGAAACAAATAGTGAATTCAAGGAATATTTATTGCCTATCTGTTTTACTAAGTTTGAAACCCTGTGCTAATGCCACAGGAATTTTGAAACATGCTACAAGACAGATGAACTTTGAAGACATTATGCTAAGTGAAATAAGCCAGGCACGAAAAGAGAAATATCATATGATTCCATTATATAAGGTTCCTTGTGTAACCAAATTTATAGAGATGCTGCTGCTGCTGCTGCGTCGCTTCAGTCGTGTGCAACTCTGTGTAACCCCATAGACGGCAGCCCACCAGGCTCCCCCATCCCTGGGATTCTCCAGGCAAGAACACTGGAGTGGGTTGCCATTGTCTTCTCTAATGCATGAAAGTGAAAAGTGAAAGTGAAGTCGCTCAGTCATACTGGACTCTTAGCGACCCCAGGGACCGCATAGAGATGAAAAGTAGAATAATGGCTACCAGGAGCTAGGAGGAAGGAGGATGGAGAGGTATTATATAATTGATACAGGTTTCAATTTGGGATGATAAAAAAGTTTTGGAGATGAATGGTTCTAGTGGTTGCTCAACAGTGTGAATATCCACTTAAAATGGTTCAAATGGTAAATTTTATGTTATATATATTTTACCATCAAAAACAAGACAGAAAAGTGGGAGGGAAAACAGAACTAAAGCTAAATGGCTTCTGTCCAGGAGCCTACAGTTGACAAACTTTTATTATCTGATACATATAGATAAGAGAATATTATTTGGGGTCAAAAAGAACTGAACTACCAAGACAGGAAAAGACGTGGAGGAATAGTAAATGCATATTACTAAATGAAAGACGCCAATCTGAAAAGTCAGTTATACTGTATACTTCCAACTATATGATATCTTGAAAAAAATAGACTATGATGATAGTAAAAAGATCAGTGGTTACCCGGGGCTGAGAGGAAGGAGGAATGGACTGGTGGAGCACAGAGGATTTGGGGGCAGTGAACCTATTCTGTGTGATATTACAATGGCAAGTGTACATCCTCAGATATTTGTCAAAACTTGTGGACTGTAGAACACCAAGAGCGAACCCACATATAAATGATGGGCTTTGGGTGACAATGACTTGCCGATGCAGGTGTACTGATTGTAACGAATCTTTCACTGTGGTGCATGAGGTTGATAATGGGGGAAGGGGTGCGTGTATAGTCAGGTGGTACGTGGGGTTCCGTACTTTTGGCTCAGTTTTGCTGTGAACCTAAAATTATCTAAAGATAAAATCTGTTATAAATAATACACTGTACTAGATATCAATAAGTAAAATAGAGTTTCCTGAAACATCTATTACTCATTGTCAAAAATAGCCCATATTCATTACAAATTGCTAAAGCATTATCTTCTGCATTTAACACTGTTTCAACATATATTTCAGCAGGATTCCATCAAGTTACTGATAAGTTATAAGCTAGTATGTGTACTTGTGTGAAAGAGACAGGAAGTCTGACTAGTGCCTTGGTCTTTACAGTATGTGCATTTTCAGACGAACATTTGTCAGGCCAGGAGGAGGGTTGCAGAAAGTGTCTTTTCATCATTAGAAGGTATCTGATGCCCTCATGGATGTAGAGTTACAGGAAGGAGTTCAATTACTTGTGTTTACTTCTGTTTATTTACAGCCCTTGGCAGAGTTTAAAAAGAAAAGATATAACCAGGCTAGGCTGACTTTTAACTTAAACAGTGATAACCACTTTCATGTCATAAAGGAGCATCATTGTTGTTCAGTTGCTAAGTCATGTCTGACTCTTTGCAACCCCATGAACTGCAGCATGCCAGGCTTCCTTGTCCTTCACTATCTCCCAGAGTTTGCTCAAACTCATGTCCATTGAGTCAGTGATACTATCCAGCCGTCTCATCCTCTGTTACCCCTTTCCCCTCTTGCCTTCAGTCTTTCCCAGCATCAGGGTCTTTTCTAATGAGTCAGCTGTTCGAATCAGGTGGCCAAATTATTGGAGCTTAGCTTCAGGATCAGTCCTTCCAATGAATATTCAGGGTTGATTTCCTTTAGGATTGACTGGTTTTATCTCCTTACAGTCCAAGGGACTCTCAAGAGTCTTCTCCAGCATCACAGTTCAAAACCACCAGTTCTTTGGTGCTCGGACTTCTTTATAGTCCAACTCTTACATCTGTACATGACTACTGGAAAAACTATTTGAAAAATAAAGGAGCATAGATGTGTATAATGACATCATGGGAAGTTCTAAATGAAATTGGGGGATAGAAATCTTTCCTTCTTACATAAATGGTTTTAAAGTAAGACTCAACTTGAATTTAACCTTCTTTGAGCTTTGTTGAACAGAGAAGCTCCTTTTACAGAAAAACTTCAGTGCTGAGGTTTTATTCTTCTGTGTGTTCAGACAGACAGCTTGTATGACTCCTTTCTCTCTCCTGGTTATGGTATGATGGTTGATTTTTTTTAGCTGGAAAAGAGGAAACTGGTTCAAATTAAAGAAAGATAACTTTGAACAGGTAGTTCCAGAGTGAAGCATTTTAAATGCCAAGCACATTAGTGGAGCTGCTACGCTGTAATTTCGAGAAGAGCACCGACATCAGGCTGGTGTGTGTTAGCTGTTGTATGGTAGCCACTTTCAGCGTGCTCCACTTTATTGCCACAGTGACGACTACACTGACAGTGATGAAAAGGGCCCTTAATAATACACTGAATCCTACAGCCCTACAATCATGAAAAACAGGGGTGCAAGGAAACTAATTCTAATAAAATCTCTGGAATGTTTATAAGCAAGAATTCAAGTTAAGACTGCAGGTTCCAGCAGAATCATATATTAAGCCAAATACACAAGCAACTCAATGTGCCCATCTTTGAAATCATGCAGAAGATTTCAAGGGATTTCTTCTTACTTATTTTTGTATTCCATGCAGACACTTTTGTTCAGTAAACATTCCTTGAGTGAACAGATTAAGCAATGATGTAGGTTTTTCTAACATCGGAAACCAAAAATGTGAGTAACATAATATAGTAGTTGTGAGATGTGCTTTGACGATCTTTTTTGTTTTCTCATTGTGACAGGTGTGAGTTAGCTAAATCGGCTTGATGGCAAAGTAGTCCTAAAGAGAAGTATAGCTAATCAGAGATCAGAAGATTTTGGAAACCCCTCCTATATAATCTGTACTGATTTCAAAATGGAGCGTCATTATGGATTTGGAGCTGAGCTTAAATGTTATAAATATATTGGGGCACAGTGCTCTACACAGAGTTTGCAGCCTGTGGCACGGAACTTTACGGCAGAGGATCATCAAGCTGGGTCTAAAAATTCAGCTGGAGGGCTGTGAAGATGGGTTTATTGCACAAAGTAACCCCACAGTTCCAGAGGGAGAAAAGGTCCCTATAATCTCATATAACAGCTGTCTGTACTGTATTTACTGAGCATTTAATGTGTGCAGTACCCTGGAACAGTAAAGAAAAGTCTAAGAGCGCCCTTTAATGTTTCAAAATAGGAGAATAAGAGGGAGTGGGGATTGGGCTCTTGATCATAAATCAATCAGATATATCTTCAAGTAAAGTAAAAGATTATGAAGGTAGAAATTCAAATAAACAGTCCCAATGTTCATAGAAGCACATAATAGCCAAGACATGGAAGCAACCTAGGTGCCATTGACAGATGAGTGGGTAAAGAAGATGTGGTGTGAGAGATATATATATAATGGAATATTACTCAGCCATAAAAAAGAACAAAATTAGGTCATTTGTAGTGATGTGGATGGACCTAGAGTCTGTCATACAGACTAAAGGAAGTCAGAAAGAGAAAAACAAAGATCATATATTAATACATACATATATATATATGTAATCTGAAAGCTGATACTGATTAACCTGCTCACAGAGCAGGGATAGAGACACAGACACAGAGAAGAGGCTTGTGGACACAGTGGGAGAAGGAGGAGCAATGCACTGACGCACATGCACGGCCAGATGTGAAACCGGTGGCTCATGGCAAGCTGCTGCACAACACAGGGAGCCCGGCTCGGTGCTCTGTGTGCACCTAGAGGAGCGGGATGAGGGGGGGAAGGAGGCTCAAGAGGGAGGGGGGTATATGTATAAAAATAGCTGATTGACTTTGCTGTATCGCATAAACTAAGACAACTTTGTAAAGCAACTATGCTGCGCTGCTGCTGCTGCTAAGTCGCTTCAGTTGTGTCCAACTCTGTGCAACCCCATAGACGGCAGCCCACCAGGCTCCCCCGTCCCTGGGATTCTCCAGGCAAGAACACTGGAGTGGGTTGCCATTTCCTTCTCCAATGCATGAAAGTGAAAGGTGAAAGTGAAGTCGCTCAGTCATGTCCAACTCTTGGTGACCCCATGGACTGCAGCCTACCAGGCTCCTCTGTCCATGGGATTTTCCAGGCAAGAGTATTGGAGTGGGGTGCCATTGCCTTATCCAAAAGCAATAACACTCCAGTATAAAAAGCAAAAAAAAAACAAACAAACAAACCCACAAACGTATCTTGTCTCCTACTTTCCTATAGTTTGTTCAGAATTGCAGCTGCATTTGAATATATCCCCTAACCTGACAGGGACGTGCCCAGCTGTGTCCAAGCTGAAGTTTAGGAGGAGAGGTTCAGGAAATGAGTCACGTGACGTGAATGGGTTCATTCCTTTTCTCCAAAGCTACTGGTCTCATGTATTTAGGGTACTCGTTTAGAGGGATAGAGTTGAAGCATTTCTGTCAGTTTAGGTTGAGGTGTGGCTGAAGGAAGTAAATATTGTGTGTATTTGACCAGTTCTGCTCTAGGTGGAAGGAGTAGAATCACTCCAGTGGTTAACCTTGCCCATCCCATCACCTGGCTACCTGAGCTGGGAGAAAACTGATCTAGGACTTGTAAGAATAGTACCTCCAACTCGAGGCCCAATCCCTTGTGAGGGTCACAGGCAAGCCTAGTCTATATATATATTTTTTACTTTTTTCCTTTTCTGTCATTGATAAAATGTGATTGCAGGTATGAGATGAAAGATCTATATTGGTAAAGAAATAAGTTCCTTACGTCTACTTCTAACCTTAAGAAAACGAATCAAACACATTTTACAAGGTAGACAAATCTGACCTGAAATACAGAGTGATGTAGTTCCCAAATGGCTCAGTGATCTCGCCTTTCTCCCACCTGAAACTTCTGGATAATAGACATTTGCATTAGCTTTATGTTCGTATTCTCTTCCTACTGACATAAAGTTATACCTGAAACCAATGTTCTTCTCGACTGGATTATGAAGTATTGTCATAGCCTGGATTTCAGTTGAGGCCAAGAAGATGTGCTGGAGACACTGACCTCCTGGGAGTTGACATCCCCAAATTGAGATGCAGATTCCCAGCTGTGCTTTTGTGAGGACCCACAGTGAACATGGAAGTTTTGATCATTTCCCAGCCATTGTAGCCCAAAGCTGTCATAAGGCATAAAACCAGACATTTGGTTTTGTGAACTTATCAAGCTTGTACCCACATTTGTACGCATTTGGGCTCACTTTCTGTAACTTAACTTGTGGCATACTGGACTCAGCTTGTAGACTGGCATCTGCCCGTAGGCCCCAATTGGACCCACAACTCATCTCTAGTGCTCTGCAGTTTGTTTTGGGGATGGTTATTCTCCCCTCTCCAAAATCCCTTTTCCTATTTATTTCAATGTATTTTATTTAAATTCCTATGATTCTGCCCTTTTAAATTTTCTTTTTACTAGTTGTCAGCCATCTAGCCTGTTATCTAAATGGTCTCTGTTAGACTCCATGTAAAAAATGAACATAGAACATGTTTTAGCTGCAGGTTGACAAACTCTATTTTTGCAGAATTGCCACTTAATTGTCACATCATCTGCATGGTAGTGGCTCTTCAGATCAGCTACTATGAATAAGGACATGACTGCCTGAGTTGCTGTGGACTTTCTAGTGACAAGTTCAGTTCAGTTCAGTCGCTCAGTCGTGTCCGACTCTTTGCAACCCCATGAATCGCAGCACACCAGGCCTCCCTGTCCATCACCAACTCCCGGAGTTCACTCAGACTCATGTCCATCGAGTCAGTGATGCCATCCAGCCATCTCATCCTCGGTCGTCCCCTTCTCTTCCTGCCCCCAATCCCTCCCAGCATCAGAGTCTTTTCCAATGAGTCAGCTCTTCGCATGAGGTGTCCAAAGTACTGGAGTTTCAGCTTTAGCATCATTCTCTCCAAAGAAATCCCAGGGTTTATCTCCTTCAGAATGAACTGGTTGGATCTCCTTGCAGTCCAAGGGACTCTCAAGAGTCTTCTCCAACACCACACTTCAAAAGCATCAATTCTTCAGCACTCAGCTTTCTTCACAGTCCAACTCTCACATCCATACATGACCACAGGAAAAACCATAGCCTTGACTAGACAGACCTTAGTCAGCAAAGTAATGTCTCTGCTTTTGAATATGCTATCTAGGTTGGTCATAACTTTTTTCCAAGGAGTATGCATCTTTTAATTTCATGGCTGCAGTCAACATCTGCAGGGATTTTGGAGCCCCCCAAAATAAAGTCTGACACTGTTTCCACTGTTTCCCCATCTATTTCCCATGAAGTGATGGGACCAGATGCCATGATCTTCTTTTTCTGAATGTTGAGCTTTAAGTCAACTTTTTCACTCTCCTCTTTCACTTTCATCAAGAGGCTTTTTAGTTCCTCTTCACTTTCTGCCATAAGGGTGGTGTCATCTGCATATCTGAAGTTCTTGATATTTCTCCCGGCAATCTTGATTCCAGCTTGTGCTTCTTCCAGCCCAGCGTTTCTCATGATGTACTCTGCATAGACGTTAAAGAAGCAGGGTGACAATATACAGCCTTGACATACTCCTTTTCCTATTTGGAACCAGTCTGTTTTTCCATGTCCAATTCTAACTGTTGCTTCCTGACCTACATACAGATTTCTCAAGAGGCAGGTTAGGTGGTCTGATATTCCCATCTCTTTCAGAATAGTCTAGTGACAAACCGCCCCCACCATCTGCTCCTTGATGTTCCCTGAGGGCTCCACATGGCATAAAGAAGGTGCCAGCAGGCCAGCCCTGAGTGATGGGAGTTCAGTTTGCTCCTCTGACAGAAGTGAGAGTACTGAGTTACGAGCAGGTCAGCTCTGAAGATGGCAAAGCGTCCTACAACCTGAGGTTGCTGACTGCCTCTCTTTTCCAAAACCTGTAGTGAAAAATACACACCCAAAGGTGGCAACAAAACCGTCACCTAAAAGCTGTTAACTGTGTAGTCTTGGATAAACATTCAACTGTAGAATGATTATAATGCTAGGCTATCCCAGTACCCTCTCTGAATTGTAATGAATGATCATAAAAGTAGGAATGGAAGAAAACATTTATCTAGACTTAAAAGTCACAATAATCATGGGTGAGTGATTGTACTTCTTCATTTTTGTGCCTAGAGTTTATGTTTTTAGAATGTGTTGTAAGCTCTAGGACTGAAATCTTAAGTTTTTGTGGATTTTAAACAGTCATTTTTTAAAAAGAAAATTTGGTCCTAATGGGAAAGTTGGGTATTCTTCATGAATAAGTTATTTGAAAGCCCTCATGCTGTTTCTACAATTCAAGATGGTCAACACTTTCTTTGAGAAAACATATACTGCAGGCAGACAAATCACTGTTGGTGCTTCTCGCCACTGACTACCAGACTTTGTGCATGGTCTTGCACCCACGTTAAAAAATATCACAGAAAATCTATCTGCCAAATCTTGTTTTTAAAAAATTCTTTTTTTCTTAAGCATCTCTAAGAAAAGAAAAAAAAAAAGTCACCAATACTTCTTACTCCATAAATCTTCTCATCCTTGTTTTATTGGTTTTTGTGGCAAATCGGGGTATGTGATTTTCATACTGAGCCTCATTGATTTTTTTTTAAATATTGTAAGCGTGACTAAACACACACGCACTCTTGGCCACATGTGGTCATCACATATTTTGAGTAAGGTAGGACAGAGGGACTGTGTACTAATTAGATGAATGAGTCACGCATGAACACACACACACAGAGACTTGCTTAAACACATCTTGCTTAACTCAACTGGCCAATTGTATGGTTATTGTTCCACTGTCTGCTTCACTTGTCACCAACATTAGTGGGGGAAATTTAAGGCCTTTCTGCTATATTTGCAGTCACTCAAAGTGTACCTGGTCAGCAACTGATTTGGACTGTCTGCTTTGTGGTTTGGGTTTTCCGAGTTTCCAGTTTTCAAAAGAGATGAAGACAACTTTGGAAATTATGTCATTTTTAAAGAGATGTGTTAGGTTAGATTGATTAAATCAGTACTTGAATGTCCCCACAAAATTCCAAGGGAACAAAGACATAAATATTTTCTGCTGCATGTCCCGGTTGTTGAATTTTAAAAAAGAATGTAATTTCAAGCAAGAGGCAAATAAACACCAGACAATGTTTAGCAAACCTTCAAGTTACACTGTCAGTCATTGTGATGTTTGCCTAGAGGCAAATTAAAGTAAATATCTTTAGCGTATTTCTGAAGGAGTCATTCAGTCAGCATCGTGATCTGTTAAACAGTTGAGGCTCACAGTTATGCTATCTTCAAATTCACTCTGTTGAGCCTGACCTTAAGATATCGTAAAAAAGCAATTAGTTTTAAACAGTGGGACTGCCATCAGTGTGAAGGAAACAAATTACATGGTGGGGTGATATTTTTAGTGATTTTTAAGGAGATTATTAAAAATGAAATCAGTGCTAAAAGCTGTGATTGTAATCTTTAAAGCTGACACAGAGCAATGCATTCTTTTCAGATAGCTATGCTCCCTCAGTGGCATGCTAAGCCCCTCTCTGTGTCCTAATGAAAGGTGGTCTGGCTCATTAAACCACATCACGACTCCCCCTGGATAATCAAGCCAAACATTTCTTACGCATGATTTGTTGAATTCAACCCCTTTGCCTTGTCACTCAATATTTTAGCAAATATTGATAGTGCGTGCATCAGAAATGAAAACCTGGCTTCACATTCTAAACTGTTGCTGATAACTCTTAACTGGAGCTCTGACTGTGTTTAAAACTTATGGTTACCGAAGGGGAAAGGTAGGGGAAGGGATAAACTAGGAGGCTGGAATTATTATATACACGCTACTATCAATAAAAATAATCAACAAGGACATATTGTGTAGCACAGGAAACTGTACTTTGTATTCTATAATAAGCTATAATGGAAAAGAATCTGATAAAGATTAGACATAAAGGATAGTAAATGAAAAATTGAATCACTCTGCTGTACACCTGAAACTAACACATCATTGTAAATCAACTAGAGTCCAAAATTCTAAAAAAGTTTAAAAAAAAAGTCACATCTGTGTGTATTCACACACATACACACACTTATGGTTTACTCATTTTGTTTTATAAAAGTAAATTTCTACTTTTTTTGACAGGATTAGCAAAATGTCATTCTAGTCTTTTGAAATTTCACTTCATGTATTTAAGTTGTGGAGCTATGGCTAAAATCAGCAGAATATTTCAATGTAAAGTTCAAATTTGCTGCTGTATTATAGTCACCTATATGCACGTTTCTATTACCAAGGAGGAAATGACCTTGATGTTGTTAAGTGTGCTCGCTATTTAAAAATCATATTTGTGAAAATCAGACACATGCTGACTTCACAGACAGTGTCTTAAGTGGAAGCTTTCAGATGGAGAACTGCCTGGTACACTCTGTAAAACCAATGCAGATACTGGAGCAGTTCAAAAATACGTTTATGAGCAAGAACAATACAAGGATCAATAACAGTTACAGCCTCTGGCTCAGTCCCAGAGACCCTTCTAAGTCGTTCGCGTCTGCTCCTTTCACTGAAGCAACCCCGCAGTCCTCAGAGGCGGGTACTGTGTGTGTGAACCTCAGTTCTCAGATGTGGAAACTGGGGCTCAGAGAGATTTGGAAGCCTTTCCAGCATCGCATGACCTTGAGGAAGCTTGTACGCAAACCTTGGCAGCTTTCAGGCACCATTCTCTACTACTGGCTCTGGGGCTAAACAGTAGGGGCAATTTTGCTCATCAGTATACTCAACATAATTTGATTAAAGTATGCATCGTCAAATGATCTTAGCACAGACAGATACAATATACTAGTGACAACTGAATTCACACATGCGGAATTAAAAATTGTTATATAGTCCCATGTGATATCTGAGTGTGATTATGTTACATAGAGTCAAAGGTCTCAGTCTAGCGAGATGCTTCCAGGGTCCCTATTTAACCAGCACCTAAGCATTCCTTCGGCCTCTTCCTTCTTGCTCATAAGAGGTAACTGAGTTAGAACTGGGCATTGAACTTGCTTCTGCGGCTGAAATGGCTCTTAGCACGGTCCTCTTTACAGTGGGTACAAATTCATGTCCTCAGAGTTAATCTGCATAAACCAATATCATGAAAGCAGGTTGTTCTGATTTTCTGATGTGTATAAACATTCTAACGTGTAATAAGAGGATAATTCACATTATTAATGGAAATAAAATTAGTGAATAAATACTCATGTCTTTAAGAGACATTGCAGAACATAGAGAAAGCAGTTCCAATAGATGCCTTTTTGAAAATTGAGTAAATGGTTATATATGTATGTCTGGCTGAATCCTTTTGCTGTTTATCTGAAACTATCACAATATTGTTCATTGGCTATATGGTAATACAAAATAGAAGTTTTTTAAAAAAAGATTTTCATTAAAATTAACTCAAACTCACCTTTTGTTAAATTGTGACTAAAATCTGATTAGATTATAATACTTTGTTTTCCTTCAAATTAAAAATAATTATATAGAAAAAATAAAATAATTAAATATTTCAGTTTGGTGTGCATCTGAATTGCAGATTTGTTTTGGCTTAAGTTAGTGATACTTTTATAACCCTAAAAGTTCTTCTTTAACTTTTTAAATTTAACTTCCATGTTAATTAGCTCACTTGGTCAAAATTTGGTTCACATAACAAGGTGATCCTGGGTTTACTTCTCATATGCGTGAAAACAGTGCTCTTAAGTGTAAGGATATAGAATCTGTAGCGAGACTGCCTGGGGTATAAGACCAACTCCAGCACGTCAACTATGCACTTAATCTTTATATGCTTCCATTTCCTCATCTGTAAAATGTTTGGAACAATGCATGCCACAGCACAAACACTATAAAAATAATGGTTAAGGAAAAAACCCTTAGGCTTAAGAAGCAATCATAATCTCATTGTTGGTACTAAATTAGTATAAAATAAGTATTTGATAAGGCTTCCCAGGTGGTGCAGTAGTAAAGAAACTGCCTGCCAATGCAGGAGATGCAGGAGACCCAGGTTCAATCCTTGGGTCAGGAAGATCCCCTGGAGGAGGAAATAACGACCCAATCCAGCAATGTTTCTAATACAGAAACATTACTTTGCTGACAAAGGTCCATATAGTCAAAGCTATGATTTTTCCAGTAGTCATGTATGGATATGAGAATTGACCATAAAGAAGACGGAACGCCAAAGAACTGATGCTTTTGAACTGTGGTGTGGGAGAAGACTCTTGAGAGTCTTGAGCTTCAAGGAGATCAAACTGGTCAGTCCTAAAGGAAATCACCCCTGAATATTCATTGGAAGGACTGATGCTAAAGCTGAAGCTCCAGTCCTTTGGCCACCTGATGTGAAGAGCGGACTCGTTAGAAAAACCCTGATGCTGGGAAAGACTGAAGGCAGAGGAGAAGGGTTGGATGGCATCACCGACTCAGTGGAAATGAGTTTGAGCAAGCTCCGGGAGAGAGTGAAGGACAGGGAAGCCTGGCATGCTGTCGTCCATGGGGTCACAAAGAGCCCGACATGACTGAGTGACTGAACAACAACAAAACCGGTATTCTTGCCTGTAAAATTCCACGGATAGAAGAGCCTGGTGGGCTACAGTCCATGGGGTTGCAAAGAGTCGGACATGACTAAGCACACGGGCAAACATTTGAAAATGGTGTTTTAATTACCCTGAACTTTAGGGAACTGACATGTAAATAGATAAAAATTTTTTACCCCCAATGTTATCATATACATTATATTTTTATTTCTTTTCTTTCTAAATAGTTGAATGAACTTACATCAGCAGATCCTAGCTCTTTTGAAAAGTACACATCTTGTTATATTGTGTAATCACTAACGCAAAACAGTCATTGTTTTCTTCACAATATCTGTAATAGAGTTGAAGACTCTATGTCAGAAATGCTCAGCTGTAATGAGGCTGAGATAGAAGCACTTTTCACAAAGGATGTTTTGTTATCTGGTGGATTTATATTAGACCAAGGCTGTCAACTGAAGTCCCTTCCCTTGAGGGTTGCAATGGTGCTTAATTAGTTTGCTATTGCAGTCTGATGGCTCACAACCTTTATTTTAATCCCAATATTGAATGAAGTAGACTCTTAGAGCTGGAAGGGACCTTGAGGTCACCCAGTTAAACTTGTTCATAGTATAGATGAGAAAACAGCCTCTGACAGATTAAATGTCATGCAGCAAGTTAGTTAGCTGTCCAACAGGATACCAGGAAAAAGTTGCATTTTTGAGTCATTATTTCAGGTATCTATTCTTGCAGGACAATCAGCAAGGGATAACCAAGTGGCTACAAATGAGTCTGGTGTATTGCTGATTAAGTTGTTGATTTATTGAGTAAGGTCATGATTCTCTGCATTGGCCTGGTAGGCTTTCTGCTCCATGTAGTGCCAGTGAGGGTTAGTTGCACAGGTCCATTTACACAGAGAGCTCTGTGGGGCCCCTCAGTTGGGGCACCCTCAGAAAGAGCTCTCCTTTCCATGGCCCTTTCTGCACACGCTGTCTTGGCTGCCACTGAATCTCCATGGGCCCTCTTGTTTTTGTAGAATATTCCATGACTAAAATGGCACTAGTTTTTAAATTTTTTCTTTTTATTTTATTTCTTAATATTTGTTTATTTGACTATGCCAGGTCTTAGTGGTGGCATGTAGGATCCAGTTCCCTGATTAGGAATTGAACCTGGGACCCCTGCTTTGGGAGCTTGGAGTCTTGGCCCCTGGACCATCAGGGATTTCCCTTCAGCCCTAACTCTTTTTTTTTTTCCCTTTGGCTGGGCTGGGTCTTTGCTGACACATGAGCTTTCTCTAGTTGTGGTGCACGGGGGCTTCTCTAGTTGTAGAGCACGAGCTCTAGAACATTCTGGCTCAGTATTTGAGGCTTGCAAGCTCTCCAGTTGCCCCATGGCGTGTGTGATCTTAGTTCTTCACCCAGAGACTGAACCATGTCCCCTACATTGGAAGGTGTTTTCTTAACCACTGGAACACCAGGGAAATCCCTTCAGCCCTAACTCATAGCGCAGTCTTTCTTTCAATGAGAACACATTATTGTCTTTAAAGCTTATCTGGATAAACCCACTTCAAGAAATGCTAGTGGAAAAAAAAAATAATAAAAAAAAAAAAGAAATGCTGGTGGAATAATGTCCCTACAGCATGGTGGCTGTGATACAAATCAAATCATCTCAGAAGAGTAAATCCCAATATGTAAATGTCTATCAAAATGTAACTTGTGGATAGCCATTGGTCAAAGAAAAGTATTATGTGATGATGTGGGAGAGCATTATAGAGTGTAAATTATGGAAGATATGGTTCGTTTAGAACTACCCATGAGCTCCCTGACCAAAGTAGCAGATAATTTATGTGTTCAAGGTCAAAAGAGCAAGTTGTGAGAACACAGTATGTTGAACATAGAACTAATGCTACTTTGATGGATTTCTTGCGTTGGTTCAGTATGCAGTGGCCCGTCAATGAACACTGCAGCATTGCTATAGTAGACTGTAGGATTAGGGTGAAACCTTCCAGAATATGATGAGCAACAGGAGTTTTCACACGGGCCTTGACAGTCAGTGCTTTTTTTTTCTTTTTCTTTTTTAAATTGAGAGATAGTTGATTTACATTATTAGTTTCAGGTGTCTAGCATAGCGGTTATGTCTGCAGATTATACTGTGTTTAAACCATCGCCAGATAATGGCTGTATTTCCCTGTGTTATACAATATATCCCTACTGCCTATCTTTTCTATCCGTAGTAGTGTGTCTCTCTTAATCCCATACTAGTATCTTGCCCTTCCTCCTTTCTCTCACCCCCTTGGTAACAATGAGTTTGTTCTCTGTAACTGTCAGTCTGTTTCTGGTTTGCTCCATACATCTGATTGTTTTATTTTTTTCGATTACACATATAAATGATAGTACACAGTATTTGTCTTTCTCTCTCTGACTTATTTCACTGAGCA
Organism: Ovis canadensis; assembly: GCF_042477335.2. Taxonomy (NCBI): domain Eukaryota; kingdom Metazoa; phylum Chordata; class Mammalia; order Artiodactyla; family Bovidae; genus Ovis; species Ovis canadensis. The sequence goes on from NC_091263.1 coordinate 18,568,057, forward strand.
TAATATTCTCTAGGTGCATTCAGATTGCTGCAAATGGCAAAATTTCATAAATTTTTGTGGCTGAGTAACATTCCATTGAATATATGAACCACATCTGCTTTACCTATTCACTGTCGATGATATGTGGGTTGCTTCCAAATCTTAGCTATTGTGACTAACGCTATGAATATTGGGGTGCAGGTATCTTTTCAAATTAGTGTTTTTGTTTTCTCCCAGATATGTAGCCAGGAGTGGAATTGCTGAATCATATGGTAGTTCTCTCTTTCAGTTTTTTGAGGAGCCTCCATACTGTTTTCCATAGTGGTTGCACAAATTCACATTTCCACTAATATCATATGAGGACTCCATTTTCTCCACATCCTCAACAACAGCTTTTATTTGTAGACTTTTTGATGATGGCTATTTTGACAGATGTGAGCTGATCTCATCATGGTTTTGATTTTCATTTCTCTAAATAATTAGTGCATCTTTTCACATGCCTGTTAGCCATCTGTATGTCTTTTCAGGTCTTTACCAAATGTCTTTCTTCTGCCCATTTATGATTGGATCGTTCACTTTATTTGATATTAAGTTATGTGAGCTGTTTGTATGTTTTGGATATTAGCCCCTCGTTGGGCATGGCTGTTCAGTTGCTCAGTCCTGTCCAACTCTTTGCAACCCTATGGACTGCAGCACGCCAGGCTTTTCTGTCCTTCACCATCTCCCAGAGCTTGCTCAAACTCATGTCCATTGAGTCAGTGATGCCATCCAAGCATCTCATCCTCTGGCATCCCCTTCTCCTCCTTCCTTCAGTCTTTCCCAGCACCCCAGTATCGTGGTCTTTTCCAGTGAGTCAGCTCTTTGCATCAGATGGTCAATGGATTGGAGCTTCAGCCTCAGCATCAGTCCCTTCAGTGAATATTCAGGATGGATTTCCTTTTGGATTGACTGGTTTGATCTCCTTGCAGTCGAAGGGACTCTCAAGAGTCTTCTCCAGCTCCACAGTTCAAAAGCTTCAATTCTTCAGCACTCAGTCTTCTTTATGGTCCAACTCTCATATCCATATATGACTACTGGGAAAACTAACTTTGACTCCATGGACCTTTGTTGGCAAACTTTTGTCTAGGCTTGTCATTCCTTTTCCTCCAAAGAGCAAGCATCTTTTAATTTCATTGCTGAAGCTGCAATCTACAGTGATTTTGGAGCCCAAGAAAATAAAATCTGTCACTGTTTCCATTGTTTCCCCATCTATTTGCGATGAGGTGATGGGACCAGATGCCATGATCTTCACTTTTTGGATGTTGAATTTTAAGCCAGCTTTTTCACTCTTTTTTTAACCTTCATCAAGAGGCTCTTTTGTTCCTTTTCGCTTTCTGCCATAACGGTGGTGTCATCCGCATATGGGAAGTTACTGGTACTTCTCCTGGCTATCTTGATTCCAGCTTGTGCTTCATCCAGCCCAGAATTTTGCATGAAGGTCATATCATCTGCAATCTTTTTCTCTTATTCAGTAGTTTGTGTTTTGTTTTGTTGATTTTTTTTTTAGCTATGAAAATTTTAGATGCTTAGTTATGTCCAAATTTTTGCAACCCCATGGACTGTAGTCCACCAGGTTCCTTTGTCCATGGAATTCTCCAGGCAAGAATATGTGAGTATGTGAGTGGGTAGCCATTTCCTTCTCTAGGGATCTTCTTGACCCAAGGATTGAACCCGGATCTCCTGCATTGCAGGTAGATTCTTTTCTGTCTCAGCCAGTATGGAAAGCCTATTTAGCTGTGAAAAAGTTTCTAATTAAGTTAGTCCCTATTTGCTTATTTTTCTTTTAATTTCTTTTGCCATAGGAGAATAATTCAAGTAAATATTGCTGCAATTTATGGCAAAGAATGTTCTGCCTATACTTTTTTCCTAGGAGTTTTATGATTTCAAGCTTTACCTTTAGATTTTAATTCATTTTGAATTAATCTTTATATATAATATGAGAAAATGTTCTTATCTCATTGTTTTATATGTAGTTGTCTAGTTTTCCCAGCATTACTTACTGAAGAAAATGTGTTTTCCCTATTGTATATTCTTGCCTCCTTTGTCATAAATTAATTGACTCTAGGTGTGTGGGTTTACTTATGGGCTATCTTTTCTATTCCATTTATATATGTGATATGTGTCTATTTTGTGTCAATATCATAACATTTTGATTACTGTAGCTTTGTAGTATAGTCTGAAGTGTGGGAGCGTGATACCTTCAACTTTGTTCTTTTGTCTCAAGATTTCTCAGCAATTCAGTGCTCACTGTGGTTATACTTGAATCTTAGAATATTTTTCCCCAGTTTTGTGGGAAAATTCATGGGTATTTTGATATAGGAATTGCATTAAGTTCATAGATTGGTTTGCATAGCATGGGCATTTTATCAATACTAATTCTTCAAGGCCCAGACCATGGTCATCTCTCCATTTCTTTGTATCATGTTCAAATTCCTTCATCAGGGTTTTACAGTATTCAAAATATAGGTCTTTCATCTCTTTCAGTTCAGTTCAGTTCAGTTCACTCGCTCAGTCGTGTCCAACTCTTTGCGACACCATGAATCACAGCACGCCAGGCCTCCCTGTCCATCATCATCTTCTCCTTAGTTAAATTTATTCTCAACTATTTTATTCTTTGTGATGTAATTTTAAATGGGATTGATAATTCATTTTTATTGTATAGAATATCAAAAGATCAAAATATACTTCATCTTGTATCCTTCAACTTTGCTAAATTCATTTATCGGTTCTAAGTGGTTTTTTTTGGTGGACACTGTAGGGTTTCTATATAATGCATCATGTCGTCCCTACATAGTGACAGGTGCACTTTTTACCTTTTAATTTGGATGCTGCTGCTGTTGTTTAGGTGCTCAGTAGTGTCCTACTCTTTGTGGTGCCATGGACTGTAGCCCTCCAGGCTCCTCTGTCCATGGGATTCTCCAGGCAAGAATACTGGAATGGGTTGCCATTTCCTTCTCCAGGGGATCCTCCCCACCCAGGGATCAAACCCACAGATAATTTAATTTAGATACCTGTTATTTATTTTTCTTGTCTGGCCTTGACCCTATAGTGAATTGCCACAGCCAGTAACTCAGAAAGGGAGAAAAGTGCTGCCATCAAACTGCTGCCCTGCTAACAAATTGTGCCCGTCAGCATGCACACACATCAGTCATGAAGCCATGTCTTCCATGAGGCTTCTCTTGGCTGCTCTCAAGTCCTTGACACACACCTGTGTCACTGACAGCTAGTATGCAAATACAAGCTCCATTAGGCTGATCTATGCAAGGGAAGCCCATCTGTCAGTTCTGTGACACTTTCCCTCTTGTATCCTCGTGTGGGAATATGTCCTTGAGACACCCAGATGGATAAATTTATGCTAGTGTCTGGAATCACCAACCTTGCAGGAAGTTGTCACTTCTACTTTTTAAAATGGACTTCAGTATTTTATCTCATCTTCCTTCTGCTCCTACAGCATAAAGTTTTACAACTAAAATTTTGATGGATGTGAAAGTTTTCTATTCTAAATAAAAGGGACACATTATTTTTTCATGCATAGAAGAAGGAACATGACGAGCCCTCTGTTCGGGGAATCATCACTGGATGTTTTCCAGTACTGTGTGTGGTCTGATATTCACAGGAGAGAACACGCAATTTCACATTAGCTGGAGCTTGTCAGTTGTTGCTGATAGCATTTGGAAGTTTGGGAAAAGACAGTGACATGACATTATTTCAGGAGACCTGCCTATTAAAGATATTCATGCTTCCTATCCCCTTTCCTCTTGAAAAAAAAAAAAGCACAACAATTACATATAATACATATAATTACATATAAACGCTTAGAAAAGAAGGTCCACTTCCTTATTTTGATGGTTTTATGAGCAGACTCAAGTCTCTTTCCCATCTCAAGTTAAATCCCAAGAGAAAAGTTAGAAGTGGCAACCGCAGATTCAGTAAAGCAGCCATAACTTTGATCACTGATATCTGTTCATTATAATCAGACTTCATTTATTCATCTGGTCTACCAGAATGGTCCATTCCTATTTCTTTCTAAATGGAGGTAGATTGGCATAAAAGTAATAATTGTCTCACCATACTGGGAAGGAAAATAGTTCATAGAAATGTACAGTAAATTATAATCTAGAAGCAGGAAGTTAAAAAGTTTCTTCCTTTGAAAACGTCACTGTTCTGTGTCAGGTGATGTATACAGACATGTGGAAGGCTTACAGCAGGACAGGATGGACACTTTTGGCCATTTGGGCACCTAAATGGTTAATTTCATCAGATTTGGGTCCTGCTTTCCATGTTTCAGGAAATGGTCCAAAAGATGGACTGTTGTTATTGACAAGACTTCCAAACTAGTTATTATTCGCTAATAACATTGTGTTAAAAGTCTGAGCAGAGCCTTTTGCCAGAGAGAGAGTAAAACTTTGATGCCCAGCGGTGTTTGGATGAACAAGATAATTATACCCTTGTCCACAGCAGATGCTCTGTCCTTCACTTTGGCAGTTTCCCTGTTCAGTGTGCAAATAATTTTCTCCACTGAAGTTGGTGGCTATTTGTGACAAATATAATTTCTTTTCCAGCAAAGAATGGCTCTTTTCCATCATCACTCACAAATAGCAACTGAATTGAATTTTTATTATTTTAAGCATGCATGCAAATCTGACATGAAGTAGAAAGATATATGCACATTCCATATACATGAAAGGATGTGATACTAAGAAACAAATTGTTTACCAAACTAGTTGGAAAACTACATTGTAACAGTTATTTCAATATTCTTATTAAAGTCAAAATTTTAAAAAAGAAGTCTCAGTGTTGATAGGCAAATGAGTTAATTCAAGTAAACATAAGTTCAATTATAATAAAGACTTTTATTTACATATATTTATAAAAATCTTATAAGCTCTCTCTATGTATTTTTATAAATCAAAATTTACTTGGTATATAATGAGACCTAGAATATGGAGTTCACTCCCCTCACAGTTCTGTTTGAAAAAATTCTTCTTGGCCAGTGATGAGTAAATATCTTTCCATAACCCACTATGTGTTTTTCTCTTGGGGTGGCCCAGCTGCTGTAACTCTGTCTATAAGCACGGGGATAGTGGGTGTTTGGAAGAGAGTGCAGAAGGAGAAGAAATGAGGATTGTCTATTTTCTAAGATGCCTTTTTTTTCTGTTCAACAGTAGAAAGGCAGGCACAGTCTCTCTTCAAGATGCCATGTTTTCACAACCACATAATACAACATATATTTATCTCATAAACCTAAGAAGATAATTAGGGCTTAGGTTTCTGGAGTATCCATGGATCTACCAAAAATAATCACTGTTGACAAAATTTTTATGATAAAATTCAACATCCAACAAATGACCAAGTACCAACTGAAAGACTCGTCCTGAGTAAATAGGTAAGTGTTGAGGATCAGGGTGTACCCCCATCCCACACCCTATCCTCAGCTTTCCATGAGCCAAGGTCAGGGATAGCTACTGAAGCACAAATTTAGAATATGAAGAAAAGGTCCCATAGAGCTATAAACAGGTAGAAGATAAATTGGCCTATGATACAGGTTTCTCAGAGGAGGTAGAATTTGAGTCAGGGTCTACAGGTTTGGAGTAGGAAATGGCTACCCACTCCAGTGTTCTTGTATGGGAAATCCCATGGACAGAAGAGTCCATGGGGTCGTGAAGAGTCAGACATGACTTAACACACCCACATATACAGGTTTTGCTGCTACCAGTGGGAGCCAGAAGGAGGGCATCCCATACAAAACGAGAGATTCCACGTTCTCAAACACCAAGATTAGATGAGACGGTACAAAAAAAGGATAAGTGGCCTGTTTTGAACATTGGCATTATTTCTCTCCTCTTCAAAGTTGCAGCTGAAAACTAAGGATCGATCTAGTATAGTCTTCAGAAGACACCAGCCTATGAAATAGAGTCCTATTCTAATAATGATCTGGTAACTCGTATACTTATGAATCTCGTTGGATGTAAGAGTGACACGGAGATACTCTTGGAGATGGTAGCAGTCCACTAGGGTTCTCGGCACATGCAGGGTTCGGTGAGATTAGGGACGACTTCTGCTCATGAGACACTGCCAGGTCGTCCTTCCCTGAGGTCTGCAGGGTGAGATTCCCACGCTGTTTCCAGAAGAAAGGAGCTGGGCGTCCACGTGCCATTCACAGAACTGATCTGCTGCTTCTAACATTGCACCGCAAGTCCTAAACAACTGAGCCAGTCGTGTGTAAACGTGGGACATTCCTTCCACATGGACATCCTGCCTTTCACTTAGCCTTCCCCCTATAGGCTGCTCTTTCGTCCTCTCATTTATTCTTTTCTTAAATTAATTTTTATTGGAATATAATTACTTTACCATGCTGTGATTGTTTCTGCTGCACAGCAGAGTGAATCATTTATGCATACATACATACGTGTATGTGTGTGTGTGTGTGTGTGTGTGTGTGTATATATATATATATATATATATATATATCTCCTCTCTTTTTTGAGATTCTCTCCCATATCGGTCACTACAGAGTACTGAGCAGAGTTCCCTGGGTTATATAGTAGGTTCTTGTTAGTATCTATTTTATAAATAGTAGTGTGTATATGTCAGTCCCAATCTCCCTATTTATCCCTCCTTTCCTTTCCCCCCGGTAATTAACCATAAGTGTGATTTCTACATCTGTGACTGTATTTCTGTTCATTTGTACCTGATTGTAGATTCCACGTATAAGTGATGTCATATGATATTTGCTTCTATCTGCCTGATTTACTTGTCCTCTGATTTCTAATCACATACCTTACACATCTATTCTTCCACACCCTGCCTCTGTGGGAATGAGCTTATATACATTCGGTATAAACGACCACCTAGGGATATTGTTTTCTCTTTGTTGAGAATTTTCTCAGGTGTTTTGATAAGGTTGTTATTCAGTTGCTCATTCATGTCCCGCTCTTCATGACCCCGTGGGCTACAGCATCCCAGGCTTATCTGTCCTTCACTATTTCCCAGAGTTTGCTCGAATTCATGTCCATTCAGTTAATGATGCCATCCAACCGTCTCATCCTTTGTCACCCCCTTCTTTTCCTGCCCTCAATCTTAGCCATCATCAGGGTCTTTTCCAGTGAGGTGGCTCTTCTCATCAGGTGGCTGAAAATATTGGAGCTTGAGCTTCAGCATCAGTCCTTCCAATGAGTATTCAGGGTTGTTTTTGATTAGGTACCAGTGTTTATTGCTATCATTGTTGAATAAATTTTGTGGTTTCTGGGTTTATCCTTGTGTCTGGTTTTTGCAATACTTATTGCAAATAAAAAGATGGGGCTGTAATCATCTACACAGGAATTATCTGGTTAAGAAAATTTTACAAAATATTACAGAAGAAATATATCCTTCTCATGAGATAGCTCAGACAAGGATGGCACAGTTTTTCCATTATGTGTATATAGCTGAATCTGTTTCTCACCTCACTTTTATTCTTTCTTTTTTTCTTATTATTTGTTGATTTTTTGAAGGGGTCCACACACATGCAGGATTGGGGAACTAGCTCCCCAACCAGGGGTTGAACCTGTGCTCCCTGCAGTGAAAGTGCAGAGTCTTAACCACTGGACTGCCAGCGAAGTCCCACTTTCATTCTCCGGAAATTACCACCACAGTCTTTCAGTTAAAAAAAGTGAGTTTGAACCCAAAGCAAAACCTCATTCTCCCTCAAACAGCTTAATTACTCAGAAATGCTTTTTGGCAAAACAGTTTCCAGCATCTTCCATCTCCCTGCTATTTATCCACATGCCGGATTACCTCATTCATTCGTTCTGACAGAGGACTGTATTTGTACTATTGCCTGACAGATGTGTTACATGTTTCAGTCTTAAAATATTCAGCTCCGAGCTCAGGGCTGCATACTTGGGGGATGATGTTAAATCAGCCCCGGCATCCACCATTGCCATCACGCCAGATAACTCAGGGGAGAATGATAAGGGTATAGAGAGATCAATAAGGCAAGAGAATCCATCCTTTCCAAAGTAAGGCAAAATAGGAGAAAGACTATCAATCAAGCATCGGGGTGTAAATAAAGCAAGAGCACGCCGTGTCCGCGGCACCCTTAAACTACAGTGAACCATCACCCTGTGAGTAGTAAATTCCTCTTACATTTGCCTAACCCCTGCAATACAGGGCATGCTAAAATACAGCCATAAGACTCTCCAGGACATCGATCAGTTTGGCACAGCTCTCTCATGCCCCTTAATAGAATAAAATGGAGAGATGCCTGATGAATGCTGACAAGGACAATCCCAGATCATTTTGATGTGAGCGGTCACAGTAGAGCAGTCTCCCTGTTTAAAAAAAATCTGTATAACTCAGTTCAGTTCAGTCGCTCAGTCATGTCCGACTCTTTGTGACCCCATGGACTGCAGCACGCCAGGCCTCCCTGTCCATCGCCAACTCCTGGAGTTTACTGAAACTCATATCCATTGAGTCAGAGATGCCATCCAACCATCTCATCCTCTGTTGTCCCCTTCTCCTCCTGCCTTCAATCTTTCCCAGCATCAGGGTCTTTTCAAATGAGTCTGTTCTTCGCATCAGGTGGCCAAGGGATTGGAATTTCAGCTTCAGCATCAGTCCTTCCAATGAATATTCATGATTTCCTTTAGAACAGACTGGCATCTTTGTAAATATGAATCATGCAAATACGCTGCTGCCTGTTGAGTTGATGTCACCCAGTAGAGCCCTCATAAATGCCCAGTCATGTTGGATTTGTTGGTAGAAAACCAGCAAACTCTAGAAGCTGCAAATTGGAAATGATGTCCTTTATTGAGTCATAGGTACTCAGACATGCATCAAAAAGCAATCTTCTTCTTTTATTTTTAAGTAAAAAGCCTTGTATTATTCTAGATTTGCAAAAAATACATAAGATTATATATATGCCTTCACTTCATGGCAATCAGATGAGGAAACAATAGAAACAATGACAGGTTTTATTTACTTGGGCTGTAAAATCACTGTGGATGGTGATTGCAGCCATGAAATTAAAAAACACTTGTTTCTTGGAAGAAAAGCAATGGCAAACCTAGACAGTGTATTAAAAGGCAGAGACATTATTTTGCTGACAAGGTTCTTATAGTCAAAGCTATGGTTTTTCCAGTAGTCATGTTTGGATGTGAGAGCTGGACAATGAAAAGGCTGAGCTCCAAAGAACTGATGCTTTCGAACTGTGGTGCTGGAGAAGACTCTTGAGAGTCCTTTGGACAGCAAGGAGAGCCAATCAATCAGTCCATCCTAAAGGAAATCATTCCTGAATATTCATTGGAAGGACTGATGCTGAGGCTGAAACTCCAATCCTCTGGCCACCTGATGCGAAGAGCTGACTCATTGGAAAAGACCCTGATGCTGGGAAAGATTGAAGGCAGGAGGAGAAGGGGATGACAGAGGATGAGATGGTTGGATGGCATCACTGATTCAATGGACATGAGTTTGAGCAAACTCCAGGAAATGGTGAAGGACAGGGAAGCCTTGCGTGCTGCAGTCCATGGGGTCGCAAAGAGTTGGACATGACTGAGCAACTGAACAACAACAAAATTTTTAACTGGAGGATAACTGCTTTACAATATTGTGTTGATTTCTGTCATGCATCAACATTAATCAGCCATAGACATACATATGTCCTGTTCCTCTTGATCCCCCCACCCCATCCCATTTTTAAAGTTTTTATTGATGTTGTTACAGCTTTGCTTCTGTTTTATGTCTTGATGTTTTGGCGGAGAGGCATGTGGGATCATAGCTCTCCAACCGGGAACTGAGCCGGAGTTCCCTGCATTGGAAGGTGAAATCTTAACCACTGGAGAGCCAAAGAAGTCCTGCAGAGTTTTAATGACAGCTGGTTAAGACTTCGTCCTTTTCCACATCAGCTGCCCCAGCCTCACTTCTCCCAAGTGGTGGTGGGCATTTTGGGATTCTGCTGAGGGGAAGAGTGTAGAGATGAATTCAGTCTGGATTTAGTGAGACCAATGCATGTTTGTGTTACCACTAGTTGGCCTGTGGTAAGAATGGTTTCCAAGAACCTCAGATTACCCACTGTGTGATGTGCTGGACATTGTGGCCACACAGGCCACAAGATCCTAGTGTGGTAGGCAAGTTGCTTTGGGCACCCCACACTGCACATATGTGGGAATGGGAAGAAAAACACTTATTGGCAAGATCTGAAGCCAAAAAATCTATACCAATTCTTCCAAATTGTTGTCCCCTAATTTTCCATCCCAACCGTACAGTAAATGAATTGTGAGGCTGAAGAATTTGTCTTCCAGTGCAGGGTGTGTGTGTTCAGTCCACGGTCAGGGAGCTCAGATCCCTCCTGTCTCATGGCCCAAAAGCCAAAGCGAAACAGAGATAGTGTTGTAACACATTCAATAGACACTATAAAAATAGTTTCCTTCAAAAAAAATCTTGAAAAAGATGGGGGAGGGGCATTTAGGGAGGTGCTTAGATCATGACGGTGGAGCCTGTGTAAATGGGTTTAAAACCCTTATAAAGACCCCATTTGAAAAGACCCTGATGCTGGGAAAGATTGAAGGCAGGAGGAGAAGGGGACGACAGAGGATGAGGTGGTTGGATGGCATCACTGACTCAATGGACATGAGTTTGAGTGAACTCCAGGAGTCGGTGATGGACGGGAGGCCTGGCGTGCTGCAGTCCCTGGGGTCGCAAAGTGTCGGACACGACTGAGCAACTGAACTGAATTGAAAGACCCCACAGAACACCCTTTGCTCTTCTGCCCTGTGGGGATACAGGATAATCTGGGAATTGAGAGAGGGTCTGCACCCCAGTGTGCTGTACTCTGATCTTGAACTTCCACCTTTCAAAACTGTGAGAAATAAATTCTGTTGTTTATGACACACTTGGTCTATGGTAATTTGTGAAAGCAGTAGAAATACACTAACAGTGTCTGTGTGCACTAACAGAGTCTGTGCACTAACTGTCTGTGAACAGTTCTGTGTTCACCCTTTTGTACATTCTGTCATCTAGCTCTAGTCTATAATATCCTTATCCTCTTAACTATTATAATTAAGGGATGTCTTAGTGGTTTATATATTAGTGGAATGTGCTAGTATTTCCTAATACTCTATATCTCAATCTAATTTTTAAAAGTTCTATTTTCTTCATAACAGTATTTAAGAAATATATTTAAGCAGAAAGTTAAAACAGGTTGAAGCCAGAGATATCGGGTTCAAATCAAAACTGCAGTAAAACATAAGCAAAAGCCAGAGAGGTATGTATGTATGTATGTATGTAACACTGTTCCATGTAGAGAGTTTTGGGAATTATAACTGGCTTCACTTAGTAAAGTGCTGTGAAAAGTTCACAAATGACCTTGAGTGGAGAGGGGTCATCTATCATGTATCAATATTCCACTGCCAGTGAAACAAATGTTAAGTAAGAATGGAGTCATTTTTGTGCAAAACTTAAGTTGGTGCATGCTCTGTCACCCAGTTGTGACTCCTTAGACTATAGCCTGTCAGTCTCCCCTGTCCGTAGAATTTTCCAGGCAAGAACACTGGAGTGGGTTGTTGTTTACTCCTCCAGGGGATTTTCCCAACCCAGGGATCGAACCTGTGTCTCTTGGGTCTCCTGTATCAGATTCTTCACCCTTGAACCATCTGGGAAACCCAATATATAAGATGTGTTCTAATTCACAGGAAGGCCACCGTTTGAAATCAAAATTTGTATAATGAACAAATTTGAAATGTCAGTGATCATCTTTCTGAATTTTCCCAGTTCCTCTGTCTTTTACAAAAAAGAATCTGTAAGATTAGGGAGGGATAGGACATAAGGATATTGACTGGTCACTAGAAATAACATGTCAGCTATAAGCCTAATTTTCTTTTTCTTTCTATTCATAAACAAGCCTTATCTTTATTTGACCCCAGGGTATTTATGATAAGCAGCTCAAAGTAGATGGAACACATGGGGTCACCCTCATTTTCAGTCTTCTAATCACCAGGAAGCAAACGCAAAAGATGCTTCTTCGTGTCGTTACTTCTGTGCTCAAACAAGATGGTAGCGTGTGTGCGCAGTGGGAACCGGTGGCCAAGATTAGAGGTGTGGCTGGCTGTCTTTCTCAAATTGCTAACGTAGGACTCCAACTCGCCTTGCCAGATGCCTTAGTACCGATCACAATTGATGATTAGTGGAATCCGAGTAAATGAAAGGAAGCCTGTTTTTGCACACAGCACCGCCAGCCCCTCAGGGTGAGTGGACAGTCAGCAATGTAGAATACTGTAGTAAGTCATCCCTTGGTACCCAGCAGGATGGGTTCCAAGGCCCCCTGCAGATCCTAGAATCCACAGATGCTGAAGTTCCTTGTATGGTGTGGAAGTGGTGTGGTACCCAGCCCTCCTCTCTGTCTGCGGGCTCTGCAGCCTTGGACATGGAAAGCAGGCTGTGCCTCAGACAGTGCGTCTTGGCCTCTGGTGGATGTGTTAGGGTCCCATTCTTCTGTTTTCCTAAACTTCGTTCTGTCACTGTGATATAATCTACTCTTTGGGCGTCTTTACTTTCCTCTGTTGAAATAAAAACCAGCACCAGTGGATGTTGGCTTTCCCTGATTAAAAAACATCCCTTTGCCAAAACTTGTCTTAAATGTGGGCATAAGTCATTTGGCTAAAAGTCACCACAGTGGGAGAGAAAATTCCATGTGGTTAAGTAACTTCTCTCCTTTTATTTTACTTCTATTATTATGAAAGTAATTTTCTCTGATTTCTATAAACCACTAGAAAAAACAATCAAATTAATTCCATTTATTGTCTTTGAGAACTCTGGTTATAAAATTGACCATTTTGTAGTTCTGTTCATTCCAATACTTAAAATGATCACCTGAGTAGTAAAATAGTTTTTTTTAAATGTATTATGAAAAGTGTAATTTACAATGGAAGAAATAGATGTTCTCATAAGAATTAGCAGTGGCGTGCTTTTCTCTTATACTTTGATAGATGTAAATATAGACCACACTTTGGTCTATAGCAACTTTCCTATCTTTTATTTACTTTCTGTCCTGCAGTTATGGGTGCTTAGAACTCTGTGTTAACTTTACCTGCCGGAAATGTTTCTCTATTTTTTTTTTCTTTTTCTTTTCAACTCTTAAAGAGTGATTGTCACTATTACATCTTATCTTTTAAAATGTCTTCTCATAATAATATTTAGTTTTATATATTATGATTGCATTTACATGGTGAATTCTCATGTTCTGTTCTCCATATGTAGCACAGATTAAATTTGTACTGATTATCTAAGCATTAGAACTCTTTGATCTTTCTTTGGTGTAATAAAAGTTTTCTCTAAATAGGTCCCTTCTTCAAGTTAAAATTCTGGACAGAAAATTTAAAGCTAGTCCCTTCAGGAATTCTTTGTATACAAAGAAATAGCTTATTTGCAAAACTATGAGGAGCTGTAATTCTGTGTTTTATAAATCTGAACAAATTGTTTATGCATTATCTGCCAAAGTTTTGGGTTCTCTATGATGTTGGTTATAAGCAGAAGTGGTGTTGTGATGCATATGTGTTTTATCTTATGTATATAAGTTAATATGTAAAGCTGGCTTATTAAAATGTTTAGCTCCACAAACTGATATTCAGACCCATTTACTGCATTAAGGAATACTTCGAAATTACAGATACAAGGATTTCAATGAGGCACGTTTTCCACATCTGCTGTGGTGCTGCACTTTTTCCTTTGGTGATGGATGTTGTCTTAGTTTGATTTTGTTACATTTGGTTGTCTCTCTTTTGGTGCTGCATAAAATGTAATCAAATTTATGGAATTAACAATCTGCCCTTAAAGAACAGAAGTGGGTCCTGAGTGTCCATCAAGAATTGATGACAGAAAAATACTTACTTTTCTTACTTTTCAAAGAGTACTCTGTCCGCTAATGAGAGGCAGATTCTCCTTAGTCCATCCTTCTCTGAGGAATTCTTACGTTTCTGTTCCGTGACATCATTAGATCATGGAGATTCACTGAACGCGTCTACCCACTCTGCCCACACACCCTCTTAGGGTGTCCTCTGGTCCTCGGTGCTGAGACAGAACCACCGAGAAATGTTTATTGTGTCTTCCCAGGATATTCCCAGCTCCTTGTTTACGTGCACACAAGCCCTCTTCTTTGTTTATGTCTTCTAGGATGTTGGGCATTTTGTCTGGTCACATCTGTTTGTGATGCAGTGGGGTGCTGGCTTTGGCTAGAACTATTTGTGAAAGCTGATAACTAAGTTCTCAGAAATCTTGTCAGCCAGTTGTTGAACTGTCAGTAGGTTAAAATAAGGCAAATAAAATTACGTATATGAACAAAATCAGTAAAGCTACACATTGGGGCTTTTTTAAATTGTTTTTTCCTTAGAGACCAGGAATACCGGCATAGTACAGAATCTGAGTCAGTTTATGTTTTGACCCCCACTGCAGCAAATTTGCCTTCTACTGAATAGGTCAAGAATTGTGGCTTCTTTTGGAGAAGCGAAGCAATGGTCACTCTTCAAAAACTCTTTAGTGATCCTTTAGAAAAAGGCTTTTATCCCTGCCAGGTTACACAGTGTTCTCCAAACTGAAGCAAAACAAAACAAAATCATTTTCTGGAATATTGGAGATGCGTAGTAAGTACTTTGGAGTGTATAAAATGTATCATGACCCCATTTGTATACAATAAGCTATTTGCTCCAGTTACCCTAGGGCACATATCATAGTTGTTCGAAATTAAGGAGATAATTAAATGGAAATAAGCAGTTTAAGCAACTGTTTACCCACGCAGTCTTCTTGTAGGGCAACAATTTTTAAAACCCTAATTATTTTTAGTGTTAGATGCTATGAAATTGGTATAGTTTATTTTGTGTATATAGAATTCCTTGTAAGAGGCTGAACATTTAGTAGTTAGTGTGTTATTTAAACCCACACATTTTTCCCCCCACTGGCAATGAGATAGATCTTATTTTAATGAGCACTTTCACGATTTGTAGATGTTTTCTCACTATTTGTATATTCCAAGAACAACTTCCCTTGTGAAAGTTTATCTTAACAAAAATTCCTTTGAGGGTTGTGTCATCAGTTTATCTGAAGGCAATTATTATCAGCAGCTGAAAGAGTACTAACTGAACTTAGTGTCTCGTTGAGGAATGACAGTTCTTGGTTTCTAATGGAGAGAATTTCAGTTTGGCAAGCATCCGTGGACTTTTTACTTTGCATTGGAAGATTTTAAATCAGGCAAACCCAGGCTCACTAGACCACTCAATAGAACAACCAGTACAGATCCTGATTGCTCATGACCACAGTGGATTCTGTAAAAGTGCTGCAGGACTGGTGTAAGAACACTAGCTAGCCCCTGTAGAGGGTTGACTATTTTCTGAGTTTTATTCTTAGTGCTTCCCACATTTCACATTTTCCATGTCTTCTAAGGTAGTTATTATCCCCAGTTTTACAGATGAAGAGACTGAAGCAAAAGCAGTTAGGTGATTTTCCCAAGATCATACAGACAGTGAGGGGGACAACAAGCTTGAGACCTGGGAGATGCGGTTCAAGATCGAGGGTCTCGGTGGCTGTGTGTGACGGTGGAATTTCCTCCTTCATCTTTGGAGAGTCTCCCGATCAAGGGCAAATACCCTTTGTTTGCCAGTCTCTGAAGTTTTCATCACTTATTTTAAAAGGGCAAGAGTAATTTGGAAAAGAAAAAGCAGAACTGTCTTATCATTCGAGATAGTTCTTTCTCTTGATCATGGAGAATATCTCTGCACAAAAAATCTCCAGTAATCACACAACAAAGACGATGCATCAACTGTTGGATTTGGTTTTGGAAATTCTCGAAGGCACAAGGTGGATTGACTGAAAATTCACTGTGGAAAGTAATCCTTGTAGAGGTTTATGGTGATGAGAAACAGATGTTTGAGTGTGAAATATCTCATAGATTTCTGGTTGAAATATTACAATGAATGGGATAATGATATAAATGTCTAATATTCTTTTTTTATTATCAGGTCTTTTTTTTCTTGAACTTGAGCATTAATTTATTTTCATACTTACCATCTCATGGCCCCCAATACTATAAATATTGAAATTATATTCATAGCAAATTATCTGCAAGTGTTTCTTCCAATTTTTATAATGGAGCAATTACTTTGCAGGTATTAATTGCTGTCACAGTTTTGATCTATACTCTAGCTGTGTCTTCTTGAGGAAATTATTGTGTTTTATAGTCTAAATTTCTTAGATTTAGGACTTTCAAAGTGTAGGTTCTGTTCATATTTAATTTTGCCTCATTAATAAAACATGAATGAATTGGCTAATAAAACAACACAATTATTTTATGTCATGGAATATAAGTTTTGTTTATGAATTTGCTGAATTGCCCCAGGAGTTCACCATACGAAAGCATTCTCACTTTTCACTTTGGTCCAGTTTACAGAGAAATAAAATTGGTAGAATAGCAGACATCGTGGAGTAGGGGTACTTTTTTGTGGGGGATATGCAGATAAAGTAAATGATGTCATATTGAAAATGCAAAATTTCCTTCACAGACATGAAGCTTGTCTGCCGAAACCAGAGATCTTTATTCTGTACCAGCAGTTTCCCTCAATTGCTCTCTTGTCTTATTTAGCAGTTTTGCAATACAGATGATAGTTCATTTTTATTAATTAAAAATAGATAAAATACATCTTGTCCTTCCCACAGATTATATTTGACTTTCTAGAAATTTATTTTAATGATGTCCACTTTAGGTCAGGGGAGGGATTAGTTGAAAGAGAGATTTTTATATGCCAAAATCTAGACCCAGTCATGACGGAGAAAAAACTGAAATGTGGTCTATTCTGAAAAGAGATCAATGACTCTTTTAAAAGTATGAAGAGCAACATAGAACCTGTGGCCTTTGTTTTGCTCAGAGCGTGCGGGAGTCAGAGCCTCGGAATTTCAAGGATAATCTCCACCAGCATGTGCAGTAGAGGTCCCTGCCCTGACAGTGATGTTCTGTGCCTGCCTTTTTGACATAACACTTAGTACCAGTGGTTCTGACCATTGGATATGGGGGTAGTATGATGGAAGAACTGAAGTTTTTCTTTCATTTTATTTGAATTATCTTTCCGTTTAAATAGCTACATGTGACTAGAGGCTGCTGTCTTGGACGACACGTATCTAGAGTTAAATCTGGAATGAGCTGGATGAACACTGCCCAACTTCAGGTCCTGGACCTGCTGCAGAGAACCTACGCAGCCTTGGAAAGCCCTGTAACCTCCCAAACCTCAGTATTCCCACCTCCAATATGAGCATAACAGTAGCATCTACATCTAAGACATCTGTGTGCTGGTACGCTCAGTCACTCAGTCATGTCCAGTTCTTTTGTGACCCCGTGGAGTGTAACTCCCAGGCTCCTCTGTCCATGGTATTCTCCAGGCAAGAATATTGGAATGGGTTGTCATTTCCTCCTCTAGGGGATTTTCCGGGCCAGGGTTCGACCCAATGTCTCCTATACCTCCTGCATTGAAAGGTGGATTCATTTACCAATAAGCCACCTGGGAAAGCCCCCTCTAAAAGTTCTTACATGGTTCAATAAAACACTGAATATAAAGCTCTTTGAGCTGTGCCTGGCATATAATACACAGTCAATGAACATTAGCCTTTGCTATCCTCGTTTCTTATTTTATGACCTTCTGTAGATTTTAAGAATGTAGAAAATGAAAAAGAGAGAGAAATTAAATAGGTCTAAAGCAATAAGCAAAAAACAAAATTCTATGACATGGGATGGAATTTTAGGTTTTACTGGAGGAATATGTGAGATGTAGAGAAGGTAATTATAGGCTGACTGTATATTACAGTTTGCTTTGGATGGTTTCAGTGTATACATTGCGTCCTAGTTTAATTCTAAGATCTCACTCTTTTGTTCTCAAAAATGTCCCTAATTAAAAAAAAAATTAAAGTGTCCCAAAGGTGTTTGTAATATACATTTTTGAGCCACCCTAGATAAGATATGGGAATGCAGCCCAGTTATTCCAGGTGAAGGGAAGGAGACAAAATAAGGCAGAGATACACGTGTGACTATGGTGTAGCATGACTGATCCCTGAAAGTAGAAAATAGAAGGAAACAGAGCCAGGAGTGGGCTGCAGGGACTTTATGGAGGTGGGATGGGAGCTTGGACAAGGAAAGCAAATAGGACTTACATGATATTTGGTGATTATTGCATTGCTCTCAATTCATCACAGATCTACTTTCAGAAAAACTAAACCCCGATTTAATTGGACAAAACCATTTTGATGTGTCAGAAAAGCCTTATGCCATTTGATGTTCTGATTGGCCTTCTGTGATTGGCAACACAGATCTGAAAAGAGATTTTCAGGTTTGTATTAGACACCATTTGAAACAAAATGCTTTCTTGTTATTACTGATTAGCGCCAGTCACCTGATCAGTAATGTGATTGGTTAATATGAAAGTTAGCCATTTCATGGAAAAATCGCTTGTTTTCATGATGGAAAACTTTGAACGTGTTGATTGAGTTGTGGTAAAGAACCAGGTCAGCATATTTTATGGCAGGTGTTCAAGCTATGTCTGTTGGTCTCTATTTTATTTAGAAAAGCATGCATGAGAATGCTAGAAAATCAGTTCTTGGCAATATCGCCAATTGTGATTTTAGGGAAATGGGATATTAAGTTGTGAGACATAGAATATAAAAATGAAGAAAAAAGTCAAAATTAGAGATTATCGAGGAAAAACTAAAAATTTAAGTAAGCATATAAGACACAGAGCAAGTGCCTCCCCTCCTCTTTGTCTCTGCTAGCATTCTGAATTGAGGAACTGGCCATTGGTACTCCCAGAAGTCTCCGTCAGCAGCTCATAGGGACCTGTTTTAAATTTTCACTCTTTTCCCAGTGATTCTAGCCCATCATGAAAGCAGAGGTTTGAGTTTATCTCTGAAGTATTCCCCAGAGAGTATAGAGGTACCATACAGGGATTAGTCACTCTCAACATTTCTTGGGGATTCTAATAATTACTGGCAAATGCGGGAGACATTGTAATCTCCAGCTGAGGAACCAATCATGGCTCAACTTTTGCAGGAGGAACCAACCATTATCAGTATTGAAATCATGAGATGTCTGGGTTATTTTCAAATTGGGAGACTTGAAGTGTGTTGTAATTGTGTTTGTTTTCCCTTGAAAAGATCAAGAGTTGGCCACATTAAAAGAGGGGTTGGGGCAGAGACCAGATGTCATTGGCATTTGGAGAATTCAGCAATCTTTATAAATGGCTGTTCCATTGTTCATAGTAGTTACTCATCTCTAGTTTGTAAATTTATTAATGAAACTGGTTTATAGCTGCTTGAAATGAACAGTTACTACTTTACTTGTGTTTCCAAGTACCATGAATTTTAAAATGTCATTTAATATTGAATCCTCTGAATGGAGTTCAGTGACTTCAGATTGTCTATTTATAAATAGCACAGAGCAATCTTCTATGATGCAATCTGTGGGAGTGTTCACATATTACTAATATTTAGAGCAAAAGGGAATCTCATCCCAACAGAATTGTAATCAAACCTCGGTGAAAAGTAGAAGTGCTAGTTGCTCAGTCGTGTCTGACTCTTTGTGACCCTGTGGTCTGTAGCCCGCCAGGCTCCTCTGTTTTTGGAATTCTCCAGGCAGGAATACTGGAGTGGGTAGCCAGTAGTGATTAGTAAATATCTTGAAATTAATCATCTGTTCTATCCACAGTGATTATTCCATCGGCTTAGTGCTGTTTGTTTCTTGATAAAAAGTGGCAAACCCCAGTTCATAGTTTCATCTCACTCATAGTGACCGCCATGCTTAAAAATAGATGAACCCTTGAGCTCCCCCTTAAAGGTCAGTTACTCCAACTTGGGGGCTTCCCTGGTAGCTTAGTGATAAAAGAAGTCACTGCCAATGCAGGGAACTCG
The DNA here is from genome assembly GCF_042477335.2 of Ovis canadensis. Lineage (NCBI taxonomy): Eukaryota > Metazoa > Chordata > Mammalia > Artiodactyla > Bovidae > Ovis > Ovis canadensis. The sequence goes on from NC_091263.1 coordinate 18,587,983, forward strand.
GATTTGATCTCTAGGTCAGGAAGATCCCCTGGAGAAGGAGATGGCAACCCACTCTGGTACTCTTGCCTGGGAAACCCCATGGGCAGATGCAGCTGGCATGCTACTGTCCTTAGGGTTGCGAAAGAGTCAGATGTGACTTAGTGACTAAGCAGCAGCTCCAACTAGGGCTGAGAGATCCCTGTTCATTCTAAGGATCTGCCCCATGATGATAGTGCAAATGATAAGAACAAAGAAAAATATTGAGTATTAAATCTGTGCCAGGCACTGGGCTAAATGTTTTATATATAATTTATATATATTAGGGCTTCAAAGCCTCACAACTGTCCTATGCAGTAATATGAACATAATCTGTGTTTTACTCGTGACCAGGGGCTGAAGTGCCTAGTTAGTGGTGGTGTGGATTCTAAGCGGCCAGTTTAGAGCTCTTAAGCAGCCTGGTACTGTTGCTGACAGCAGCCATTACTTAGGCCAGTAGACAGAATGTACGAATGAATGCCTTTTGTGGGGACTTTGATCCTTCAGTGCTCATTTCCATAGCTGAGCTCTGGTTGGGAAAAGAGAAGAGAGGCAGGTTTTCTCCAAACTCTATTATAACAGGCATAATTGAAATCATTATTTTCTACAGTCGTAGTCTTCAGAATGGAGAGACAATTGTCTCACAAAAAATTGCAAAGCCATCCTATAGGTGGTTCATGAAACTCTGGCCACAGTCGCATAGCTTGCCTTAGATATTAATTTAGCTGTATTTCTTATTGCTTGCATGGACAATAGTCTTCTTCACCCTCATTTGAGGCTCTCATAGGCACTGTAGCACTTGCCATGATTTCTGTCACGTCCACTGTCTCATGGAGTGTTGATACCAGAGGACAGGTCTGCAGAAATGAGTTTACGTGGAAATCACCCTGCCTGGGGGAGGACTCCAACAGCCTGCCTCAGCAGCAGCAGCCACTGCGCGATGGATTGCATGCGTACGTGCAGGCTAAATAATGTATGATTCAAGACAGGAATGTGGTCTGTATTCATTTTTGGAGAGTAAAAGAGTTGGCATGTCAGTCCCACAGGAGACTTTATCCAGGGCTTTACCCTTGAGTGGATAAAAGAGTACAAATTCTCTTGCACTGGAGATGAATGAAAACAAATTGGGGAGACCTTCCACAGAGCAGACTGCTGTGTGTTGGAGTCCAAGGCTACCCCAAACCACCAAACCAACTGCTTCAGGATCCTGCCAGCAGCCAGACGCTGCAAAGAGAATTGACTGAAGTTTGGCATCGAGACCCCATGATTCCCAGCCAAGGGGAATTGCATGCAGAAAATATTTAAAATTCTCTTTGTAAAAGAGTTATGTTTTCAATCAAAGGGAGAAGTAGGTTTCAGCTCCAGACCAAGTCTGCTGACACATAAATGTGGCAGTGTTAGTAACAAAGGGTGGAGGCGTGGTGAACAGCGTACGCACTTCAGGGTAAGAAGCTGAACTTCGGTGAGATGAGGGGGTGTTCCATGAGTAGTTTTAGGCCATTGAGTTATTGTCATTATTCCACAATGGGGACTTTACTGGACTTGCTAGGAGAGGGGATGGATCTGTAAGAAGCAGTGGTTCTCAACCAGGGGTGATGTCATAGCTCCAGGGCACCTTCGACAATATCTGGGGACATTTTTGGTTGCCACAGCTTGGGGGGAGGATAGCACAGCTGGCCTCTAGTGGTAGAAAATGGGGATACTGTTAAATATCCTGCAATGCGCAGGACAGCCCCTCACAACAGAGAACTATCCTGTCCAAAATCTCAGGAGAGTCAAGGTGGGGACCCTGGTTAAAAATGACCTGGTTAAGATCTGTGCATTACGGTGCCACCTTCAGCCAGGCATCCATCCAATATCCCTTGACTTCGTGTAAAGGATGTTTTTTTAACAATTTGCTTTACTCTATTGGTGTGTGAATGTTTTTTTGAGGTACCAAGTGCTTTCGGTCCAAGCAAACAGGAAAGCAAGCAAGCAAACGAAAACACAACTCACATCCGTCTCCGATTTATCTCCAAATTATTTAGCTAGGGGTTGAAAGCAGAGACGGGCTGCCCTCCAAGCCACACATTCTCCAAGATCGTAGGAGGACCTGCTTGATCCACTTTTCAAATGTGAAAAATGAGGCATATTAACAAAGCGCACTAAATGAATCAGCTGCTTGGGATGATCTACAAGCCAGTTCATTTTCCTGTTATTAAATAACAAAGCATGAATCTTGACAAATGAACCCTCTCATTTGACATTATTTGAAAAACTCAGAACACGCTTGCTTCTGATGGTCACTTCCCCTTTGAAATTAAATTTAAGGTGAACTTCATTTAAATTCTGATGGCGGGGGGAAGGGCTTGTGGACCTTCCTTTGATTGTTGACTGTTTATCATCATTGGTCTTTCCATCTCCCTTTGTCCTTGGACAGGCCAGAGCTCCCGGCAGGACACCATCCTGCAGAGTTCTCTGCAAGGAGGGGTTTTGCGTTTCTTGGTGCCCCTACCATGAAGAGGCAAAGTTCTGTATGAGCATCCTGGGGAGCTGTGTGGCTTCTGCAGTCAGGCTCCTGAGGCTGAAACTGGGGTTCCAGCTGTGCGACCTTGAGAAGGTCATGGGCCCTTTCTGTGCCTCAGTTTTCTCATTTGTAAACCGTGAAGGAAATGATTTGCCTCCTTGGATTGTTCTGAAGATAACATATAATATGCTCAGCAAGCAGATGGCAAATGTTACCTATAATTATTAGAATCATTAAGAATAGCATCTTCCAAAATGGATGCTAAGTCTTTTTTTTTTTTTTAACTTCCTAAAGAGGACACTGGTGCCGATCGGCTGATTTTAGCAGTGCTGACATGTGGTTAGGGGGGCTTTTGCCCTCATGTCAGAATCCCTAACAGACCTTCCCAGCAATGCCACCATGAATAAAAACACATCTAAGCAAAATCTGCTTACTTCCCAAGCATGCGCAGCTTCATGACAAGCTCTCTATCCCCCTCCTCGGTGGAGCACCGTCTGAAGCCCCTCTTCTGGAAGTCTGCTGTTGCTCTCACACCTAACAAGCTGACACTGCAGATTCACAGCCTTGCCCTGGTACAGCTCAGCGGAACAATGTTCTGTTTCCCCAGACTGTACGTCCTCACCCTTCCTAAAGAGGATTTATAAAGTGTGGCTTTGAGGTGGCAAAGCCAATTTTATCTGAAGGAAGTAATTTTTTTTTTCTAATATTTTAAAGTGTCTTTCTTAGTGCCTCAAAATGATTTAAATGTTAATCAATGATAAAATTGCAAATCCATCTAAAAACAAAGAATTGGGAATGGAATCAGAACCACTTTTAATCAACAAAGTGGCTGCTCTTACCCATTGACCCCTAAAGGTTATTGACGCTCCTTTTTTCCCCTTTTTTTTAACGATGCTGTAGTTCAATTATTTGTCCTTGGTAGCCAGAGTGTGCAAAATCACTTTTGCTTTTCACAAATTAATTCATTTAAGCCTGTGCATTTGTCAAGCATTATGGGAAACTTCTGCCAATGTTTTGTTGATTAAAGGATATGTATTTTGAAAATGAGTACAGAGGAAGGAATTTATAGTTCTTTAAACAAAAGCGATTTATAATGTAGGCTGCTACCTGAATCGTTCAGTGTATCAACGGATAAATGAAAATATCAAGGATTAGCAAGAGTGTTGGCACTGGGTCTTAAAAAAACCGTGCATTTATTGATTCAATAAGACTGAGAAAGCCTACATCTTTCAGTAGAATTTCTAGAACTTACAAACAAGAATAGGACATAGAAAACCACTCTTCATTGTATGTATTTTTCAAAGGGTTTTGGAAATACATCTTTCTCTACAAGAATCTGGTGCTTCTACTTCTATTTTTAAATTATATATATCTCATTTCCATGCATACAAGTTCTCTCTACTTATTCCCACTTTGATTCATTTTTGACCATTTTGTTTTAATTTTTCCCAGTGAATACACTGTGCCCTTTGGAGGGCACATTTATGGTTTTAAGCACCATGCAATCTACTAAATGGTGTCTAGTTATGGAAATGCTTGCAAAGACCCCTGGGGCGAAAAAAGAATTAAGTCAACACAGATTGATCACCCTGTAGTTGGTGCTTTCTTATTTGATCAGTCAGGGACTCACTTGGTCTGAACCGGTCCATCTGATCTGTGAGACATAAAGCTGGAGACATTTTTCTGGCTCCCTGGTGGTTTTAAAGGTTCTACAATGGGAAAAGTGCTTTAAACAAAGCCTCATTTTAAAGGAAGCCTGAGTACAGAATGGAATTCAAAGAATTTGGAGAGAGGGGAGGTGAAAGTGGTAAGAAACAGCCTGAAAAACGCTGGGAAATTTAAAAGACTAGTGCACAGGAGGGAAATCAAAAATAAATCCCATCTGGTTGTGAGATACACTGACCAGAACACAGCTTCAACAAGGCCGTGTTAAACACCTACTAAGTGCAGGGCTTGTAAACGGGGAGAGCTTACGTATTCCCCTGTGTTCGAGGCAGGAAGTAGATTTCATAGGTCAAGAAGGAATTTTTGTTAATGTCAGCCAGGAAACTATTCAGCTTTATGCAGATATGACATTCCAAAAGACAATGAATAGTTGTTATTTTATTCAAATATTGAGAATAGAAAGCATTCTCCCGTGTCATTCACTTTCAAATTCTGTGTTAAGTATGTTGCTCTTAGATTAAGTCATACTGAAGAAGTGGTTGAGTGTAGCTAACACCAAGGCTTCCAGCATGGAGACTGCAAGAATGACAGCGAGGCAGAAAGCAATGCGTCTTTGCAATGGGTCACTGTGCAGGGAACGGAGAGCAAAGACCCAAGGGAATCAGCTATAATATAGCCTTACTTCCCATATCCAAGAGGCCTTGTCTTAGAGCCAGTTGGGAATAGAGACAAAGGCATATCTGAAATCTTGGAGGGTGTAAAATGGATTATTATAACAAGAAACAAGGCCAAACAATGCCTCCTATCTTTATGGGCCAAGTGCTGTGATCACTCAAATTTATTGTATGGGGTATAGCTTGAGTGTTTAAGAAACCCCCACTGGCTGTTGGATAAGTATTCACTTCTCACCCCTGATAGAACAGCTGATGAATATTCAGGTTAGACATCTCCAGCGTGTCCCCCCAGCTGGAATCATGATGAATGCATTCACTGTATATTTACATAGCATCCTAGATGATAGTTGAGAGAATCTAGGATAGAGTTGAAGGTGGAGATCACTGGGACTTCCCAAGTGGTGCTAGTGGTAAAGAACCCTCCTGCCAGTGCAGAGACATGGGTTTGATCTGTGGGTTGGGAAGATCCTCTGGAGGAGGAAGTGACAAACAACTCCAGTATTCTTGCCTGGAAAACTCCATGGACAGAGGACTGCAGGTTACAGTCTATGGGGCTGCAAAGAGTTGGACGTGACTGAGTGCACACACAAAAGCCAGATATGACTCACAAATATCATGATTGTGATTATTATTATTCAATTTTTATATTGCTAACACTTATTGTGTAATTAATGATGCCCAGGAACCAGTCTATTTGCATGATTAGCTCACTGAGTTTTTGTAAAGACCCTATGACGTAGGAGGTGGGTAATGTTTTCCTCCTCGTTTTCATGAGACTGTTGCATCACAGAGAGGTTCAGGTGCCATCCAAAGGTCACACAACCAATAATGTTCATATCAGGAACTTAAACCCAGTCGGTCAATGTATTTTCAGAACTTTTGAAGAGACGCCTGTTTGAAAGGAAAAGAATAATGTCTGCTAATTCAGGCATATATAGGTATAAAGACCCTCACATTGTATTTTCCCAAGTCACTGAGGGTCATCTTATCATTTCCATTTTGTCATAATAGTGTGACGAGTTTGACCAATGATTCTTTCCTGAGAAAGATTTCTCCGCCCTGGAGGATACTTGGCAGTGTGTGGACACACTTTTGGCCCACAGCTGGGAAATGGATGCTGCTAAAATCTGGTGGGTACAGGCCAAGGATGCCAACACCTGCCTGCAGTGAACAGAACAGCCCCCACAAGAAAGGATTATCCTGTCAGCTTGTCAGCAGTGCCTAGGCTTAGACTTTGGATCAGAGTGACTCCAAGAGAAGAAAATAGTGGCTCAGCCTGCAAACAGAGCGTTCACCAGGAAGGAGCAGATTTGGGAATGCGGAGAACAAGATCATATAGAGGCATTCATTCATTGTTTGATTCATAGCATCTCTATTTATGGAGTGATGACAATGAAGAGTACAGGTGAGGAAAACAAGTATGAGAAAGTTTCTTTGGAGAAAAGGAGGGAACGCAGAGTAGAGGCAAAAGCAGAGATGTCTTGCTGTCAAAGGTGAGCTAGGGGCAGAGCCCTGGTGCACCAGGAGGGAACTGTGCTGGGCCAATCCAGAGGCAGAGCCAGAGGGCGGGAAAGAGCAAAGGATGTTCTCAGAAGTGCCCCGGAGCAGAGTGTGCATGTGTGGATTGGAGATGCCGAGAAGCTTGCATTGCTTTCGAGTTGCTCTGCTGGCCTGGGAATAGGTTGCTGGCTCTGTTTTTCCAGTAACAGCCTTTTCTGTTTCCAGCAGTCCTATGCACCAGCTCCCCACCCCATGGCTCCTCCCAGCCCCAGCACAAACAGCAGCAGCAACCACAGCAGCAGCAACAGCAGCGGGGAACAGTTGAGTAAAACCAACCTGTACATTCGAGGCCTCCCACCAGGCACCACTGACCAGGACCTAATCAAGCTGTGCCAACCGTAAGTGTCCCCGTTCTCTGCGCCATTTCCGCCTGCATCCGTGCTTGCCCCTCGGGGCTCGCCCATGTGGGGCTGGCTTTTGTACCCAATGCACCCCGTGAGAAAGACTCTGCTGCACAAATGGGACTGATATTTGAGATCTGAGTCTAGCTTATTTGGGGGAATGGAATTTGTTTGCCTTTTGCTTTGAAAGAGAAGGGTTTTGAGCAGAGGGAAATAGGGGTGCTGGCTGATGTGCACATATTGACTGGAAAGATGAGGAGCAATCGTGGAGTTGGGTTCTCACACCTGTGGCTGGTGGGATCTCACACCTGTGGCTGATGAGTTCTCACACCTTGTGGTTAGTGGGCTCTCACACCAGTGGCTGGTGGGACTTCACATGTTGTGGCTGGTGGGACTTCACACGTTGTGGCTGGTGGGATCTCACACCTTGTGGCTAGAGGAACCATTGATGAATCTCATGAAAGAAACTGCTTTTTTAAAAAAAATTTTTTTTAAGAGAGGTATTAGTGATGGAAATCACAAAAACTCAGAAGTTGTAGATTTCAGGATGGTCACTTGCTAGTTGTGAAGCTTTTCTGGCCGGTTCTTGTTTGGTAAATATAAGTTCAGCTGGGACCAGGTAATTGGAAGATTAGAAGGCTAATCCTTTCGTATCCTTGAAAACATCTATTTCCAAGCCCACTAAATATATTTCTCACCAAGGCCAAGAACCACAGTCACCAAGTAGTTTGATATCTCCCAAGAAATATGGTAGCGATTAAATGCCCTTCCAAAATGTTTTCATTCACCTACTATCTACCAACACTTATGTTATTAACTCTATTTCTGTGCAAATCAATTAAACATATTTAAGTTTATCCTTCAAATAATATGAATAATGGATAATGAATTAAGTATCATAGTCCTTAATTTTAGATTGCTGATTATTTTCAAAGTAGTATCAGTGCAGCTGTTTGTTATTTGATTGTGCCTTAGCTGGGTATTTTTAAATTAGGGAAACTATTACTCAGTATTTCTTTTGCTCTTTTGCAATGGTTTTACAAGAAGGTCGAGAGGATATTTCTTTTGTAAATTTTCCAACCTCTAAAATATTGGAAGAGGAAAACAAGGCAGATAGTATTTATTTGCCTTTGTCCTGGTTTTGAAGATTGGGAAAAAATACGAAACAACAGGAAATCGCAGATTAGATGAAACACAAATACATAACATGATCATACATAATCAGTGGACAGGGAAGTATCTAGATTAGGGAAGTGCCCCCCACCCTGCCCCCCCCATCCCTGCTACTATCAACTGTCTTGATTTGTGAAAGAGGTAAGAACATTGGAAAATAAATACTTATTTGAAAGCAGTTTTTTAAAAAAGAAAGATGCCAGGGCTAAGACATACAAATATGTTAGGTTTTGGTTAATAAAATGTTGAAGTTGGGAATTGGTTAGTAAATCACTCAACAATTTTTTTACTTCTTGCTACTGTTAGAAAAAACTAAACTATTTTGAAAAGTAAGGTCATTGAAGATATGAAAAATGATAGACTTTACATTAGAAGCTTCGGATGAAGAATCGCCTGGAATGGACACTGATGTGAAGAAGTAGACTGGCTATTATATTTGTGTGTGAATCTCATTCATAAAAACAGTGGTAGGTATTAAGGAAAGATTCCTACTGCTCTCTACCACTCAGAGAGCTTGTGGAAGCATAGATGTCTGGGCCCCTGAGGTTGCAATTCACTAGTTCTGGGGTGGGGCCTGAAAACATGAATTTCAGCAGTTGCCCGCCTATTATCATGAGGCTGCTGGTTTTCTGAGAATCCCTTCTTGGGGCCGGCGGTGGGGGGGGGGGAGGGGGGGAAGCACAACCCAAAAGTTGAAATTGTGTTTCATTTGGTGAACTTACTGAGGACTCAAGGCTGGGTGAGTGACAGCCTCTCAGGTAGCTCTGACAGACTGCTTCAAAGAGACAAGAGAGAAGCCAGTTATATCCACAGAGCTTTTGCAGCAAAAACCCAGTAGTCAGAACATCAAAAGATCACTGTTAATTAAAGAAAACTTGACATCTCAAGGTAATTACTTTAGAGTTTTTCTGTGTATAGGAAAAATGCAAGAATCTGGGCTCATGGAAGTCACCTCTTGGCTAGGCTTCTTAACTCAGGGTCAGTATTCTGCTCTTCTCCATCCTGAATCCCTTCAGTGTGCACAGACAGGGCAGCTACAGTGGCTGATGGCTTGGCATCCAAACATTTACTGATATGGCAGGAAACATTTTTCATCCACGTCTCTTTACAATAATATAAAGACTACTGCCTGTCCCTAAAGCAAGAAGTCTCGCTTAATACTTGAAGGCATTTCAGGTGGAACCCTGTGTATTAAAACCTGCTTGGCCACTTGGCTTACTATCTTTGAGCTGTCTCTTCTTACAAAAGAGTGCATTGAATATGGTTATTTCTAGGTTCCCTGTCCTCCCCGTGGTGTGCTGCAGCTGCCTCTGAGTAGGGCACCTGAGCCAGTGGTTAAATATTCACAGATTCTGTACATGATTTGTTACAGTCTTAGTATCTTGAAATCAGCCATGATAGGAGTATTCATATCACAGGAATCATCAAGGCCTGTAAATGAGGACTTCTAAGATTCCTGATATATAGTTTTTTTTGAGAGCTGGTTTATGAACATACACCATATAATGATGGAGCATTCTACTATGGATTTCTGTATCAATGTCCATTTCTGCAAAGAACATTGCCAGAAATGTATAAATGGGAAGTGCTGCCTAAAAGTCTGCCTCGGCATTATTAACTCAGGAAGAGAGGCAGTGGCACAAGAACATTATGTTTGAGGGGAAAAAAGATACTTTCATGTTTCTTCTGTGCATTTGAGAAACATAAAGCTAAGGGCACCAAGGGTGATGGTTGCTTGTTCATAATAATTTTTTTGCTAGCTAATAAGATCTGGCCTATACTATTGTTATTGTGAAAATGTTTGTGGGTTCTTTGGTTTACTAAAGTGGTCTGGAGCTGGGGTTTATTGCTGAGATTTGCTTTCCTGGAGAATCTTAGAGAACTAATGTGACCAGGTAGGGTGATGTGGAGGAATTAGACATGTGCTGAGAGTTTGGCATTTCACTTCTGGCTGTGCCATCAGCTGGTATGTGGCCCTAGGCAAGTGAGTCGTTCCTTTTGGCTTTTCTCATATAGAAAGTGAAGGCTGTAGTCCATGGGGTAGCAAAGAATCAGACACGACTGAGCGGCTAAGCCCATACGCACAAAATTTACAGATCTTCTTCAGAATGTTTTTAAAAGTGCGAAACCCTTTAAAATGTTTTTTAGTTGTATTAGTTTCCTTGGCTGCTGGAATAAATTACCACAAACTAGGGGACCTAACATATCAGAAACTTCTTCTCTCTTGGTTGTTGTGGCCAGATGTCCAAAATCAAGGGCCATGCTCCCTCCAGAGGCTCTAGAGGAAAACCTTCCCTTACTCTTCCAGCTTTGGGTGGCCGTTGGCGTTCTTTGGGTTATGGCCACATCTCTCTGTCTGATCTGTCTTCACATTATCTTCAGCTCTGGGTACGTAATCTCCCTATGCCTCTCTCATATAAGCACACTTTTGTTGTAATTTCAAGCACACCGAAATAATCCAGGAAAATTTCATGTGACGAACCTAACTATGTCTGTAAGACCCTTTTTCCAAATCAGGTAACATTCAAAAGTTCTGATGATTAAGATATGGGCATATCTTTTTGGAGGTGAACTTTAACCCACTACAGTCTGCCTTCTGGATGTCCAAATTTATGTCTGTCCTGTGTGCAAAATATATTCATCCTACCCTAACATTTCCCAAAGTCTCAAACTTAAAGTTTAAACTCGCATCCAAACATCATCAGTTCAAAAGTCCCAAATCTCATCTAGATCATCTGAATCAGCAACAGGTGAAAACCCTGGGGCAAAATTCCTTTGCATCTATGAATCAGTGGAACAAGACATCAGCAGGGCTCCTGCTTCCAAAATGCAAGGGTGGGACAGGCATATGATAATAGTTATAGACATTCTTACTCCAAAAGGAAGACAATGGAACAGATAGAGAAAGGAGTTCCCTGTCCTGATGAGTTTAAGAATTTGGCCGGGCAGAATCCCCTTCCCTAGTGGCTCAGATGGTAAGTGTGGGAGACCAGGTTCAATCCCTGGGTTGGGAAGATGCCCTGGAGGAAGGCATGGCAACCCACTCCAATATTCTTGCCTGGAGAATCCCATGGACAGAGGAGCATAGAGAGCTGCAGTCAAAGGGGTGGCAAAGAGTCAGACACCACTAAGCAGCAAAGCGCAGCACATATATAAAATAATGAGTTTGTACATGATAAGCTTTTTAAATTTATTTTTTAACTGTTTATTTTCTACTGGAGTATAGCCAGTTAACAATGTTGTCATAGCTTCAGGTGCACAGCAGAGGGACTCAGCCAGAGATATACATGTTTCCATTCTCTCTCAAACTCCCTTCCTCTCCAGGTTGCCACATAACATTGAGCAGAGTCCCCTGTGCTATTTATCTGTATATACCCATACTGGCCCTAGTTGGTTGTCCATTTAAAATACAGCAATGTGTACATGTCCATCCCAAACTCCCTAACTACCCCTTTCCCTCATCCTTCCCCCTGGCAAGCATAAGTTCCTTCTCTAAGTCTGCTAGTCTGTTCTGTTTTGTAAATATGTCCATTTGTATCATTTCTTTTTAGATTCCACTTATAAGGGATGTCATAGGATATTTCTCCTTCTCTGTCTGACTTACTTGGTATGACAATCTCTAAGTTCATCAGTGTTGATGCAAATGGCGTTATTTCATTCTTTTTAATGGTATACATGATAATATTTTTTTTTAGTTTAAAAGTCTGATAGTTCATTGGGGCTCTCATTAGTTAGCAGTAAAACCCACCCTGGCCACCTTTCACCAACCCCCTTTTGCAGTGTTGGCAGAGCCACCGCCTGAACTGGTTCGTCTGCCTGAGTATGACCTGAGAGCTGGGGGAAACTTTGCTAGAGACCCTCGCAAGGCATTTATAAAATCCTGGTTTCCTCTCCCACAGTGGTGATTTCTAACAGTGTGCATCACTATTTTAAGTTAGCATTCTTCTAAAGATTCAAATTATTTTGCATATTTTGCATTCGTAATACTCATCCAACACTTTAAAATAATTTCACCTACAAAACAGTTAATATTGGTAGGTTTCCATGATCTTGTCATCAGGATCAATTTTTCATGCTTATTCCTATGAACTTACCAGAACTTGCAGAGTTACTGTTTCTTTATATTAGAGGAAATGCAATATTTGCTAATATCCAGAGCAATAAAATAATAGAAAACAGAGCTATATTAAAAAGGCATAAACATATCAAATTATCTGGCATTAGAATATAATATCCATATGAATACTAATGAACAGCAAGAAAATGATATTACAGGAAAGAAATTGCATTATTCCTCAATGTATAATCTGAAAGCAAATTCTTATTAAGGGATTCCATTCACATTTATCTTCAAAGCTGCTATGGTTGGATCACAAGTAAAGTCAAAGGAAAGAAAGCATAGACATGAAGAATGGTTTTACTGTATGGAAAATCTCTTTAGTTATATCTGGATTCCATATATATGCATTAGAATATGATATTTATCTTTCTCTTTCTGACTTGCTTCACTCTGTATAATAGGTTCTGGTATTTCGGATGAAATTATGGCTGTGTGCCTTATATGAAATACTAGAGTTAAAGACCTTGTAATGTCTTTATCTTGAGAAAACTCAAGGAACTTTGTCTTTTCAATCATGAAATATTCACAGAGCACCTATGTTGCATTGAAGGCTCAGTGGTGAGTACATCATTTAGACAAATGTGCTGCTTTAGCAGAGATTATATTTTAATGGGGAAAATGGAAATCAATGAAATGATTGTATGATCTGATATAAAATTGCAACTACAAGTCCAAAAAAAGAGAAAGGAATGTGGAAATAAAAGGACCTGTAACATGGAATGAGGCATTGTTAGGGCAATGGGCAAAGGATTCTTGGAGCTAAGATCAGAAGGAGTAGGAATAGGTATAAGTAAATGAGGAAGGCAGGAAAGAATATTCTAGGCAGAAGCAACTCTGTGCAGAACCAATGGCTGGAGAAAACATGGTGGTTTTAGAAGAGAGAGAAGGGGTGGAAACTGGGGCAACATGATCTGGAAGCATGGAGGGCTAAGGTGATCCCTTTGTATGTCATGTTAGGAGCTTTGTTTCAGTTAAGGAAATCATTGAATTGTCACAAACAGGAAGGTAATAGAGTCAGATTTTTAATTCAAAAAGATGATTCTAACTGCAGAATGAAAAGACCCTCTGAGGTCAAGGAACAGAATACGATAGTTCAAGAGTGAGCTGGAATAACTTATAGTCAGAGAAGAGGGTCGAAGAATAAATATTTGTGGTGGGAAAACAATTGTATGTAGTGAAAGATGTCTTTTTTACGTGCATTTGTTGTTCCATTAAAAAACGAGGACTTGAGAGGCATTTAATCAAGTGAACTCTGAAAGAAACAGCAGAGTAGCACAGAGGAGGACCCAGGCTAGCTGGTGTTTGGCTGACTTCCTGTTCCTACCTTATCAGGGATGGTCATCAGTATACTATTAAGTGGCTGCAGTATTTAAAGGACTTAAAGCAAATATAGTGAACACTGAAAATCCAATTGATTCTACAATTATATTCATGGGATTGGTTATCAGTTGGATACTCTAGGTGGAATACTTGGGTTATGCACCATTTAAGCATAGCTCAAAGCGGGGATATGGAAATGAAGGAAAACAAATTCGGCTTAATAAATGGAGAGCATTACAGCTTTTTTTTTTTACCGAGTAAAAAGCTGGTGTGATGATTTTTCACATATTGAACTATTTCCTGCCTCAAAGAAACTGGGCACTTCTACAACATGATTCTTAACATCCCCTTGAGACACACTGAAATTACTCTTGGGACGTCTCTGGTAGTCCAGTGATTTGAGAATACACCTGCCAGTGTAAGGGATGGGGATTTGATCCCCATTCGAGGAACTAAGATCCCACATTCCAGGCGCAACTGAGCCCCTGCTGCAACTCCTGCAGGCTCTGAAGCCTGTGCCCCATATCGAAGACCTAGTGCAGCCAACAAAGATCACTCTTGAGAAATAAAGCCACATATTTAACATAATGGACAGAATTTTACATGGAAAGTAAAATCATTACTGTGCTTATGTTATCTGCATCTACCTTTTATCTAACCATTCTCATCACTTATACATTTTAAGTAACACAATGCTTTCAGAAAGCCCCAGCCAGATTGCCCTCACTTCCAAGTATTTAATCTGGAAGTAAGGCCGGCATCAGGCAGGACAGTGGACTGCTCTCTCATGAAGCGGAGGGAAGGAAAGGCAGCGGAACTCGAGGGTAGGGGCACATGCACTCCCAGTCACCTCCGAGGACCGGGAAGCCAGCTGCCCCACCCTTCATTTTCCTGGGGGAATGTTTCCCTTGTTCAAGCTCTGACATCCTAGCGTTGCCCGCTTTAGAAGGAAGCTGTAAATGTCACTTTAACATTTAACAAGAGAGGAGAAACTCCCGCAGTGGAAAGCCAGGGGGACAAAGTAGAGTATGTGAGCCCAAGCTCGTCTCCCTGATATTGACCCAACCCTGTTGGATATCTGGTTAAGTGGTGAACACGGAATAGTAAGAGGAAACTCAAGTGCCACGGGGCTCTGAGTGCAGGGTGCATCATATGTGGTGTCAGACAGTTCTGACAAGTGCATGGACACAGTCAAACCTTTTATTAATTTAAAAGTAACCTTGTCACAGGAATATGTCCAACTGTTCAGATACAACTAAAGGAAAACAAGTCATCATACACTCCAAAGAAACTGAATAAATAAGAAAAAAGGTGACTGCAACTTTTTTTTTAGTTCTTTCTTCCCATGTCAATGAAGATTTAAAAGTTCCTTCTAATAAAACCTAAGGAAATTTATGAGTAGTTTTCTCCTGAAAGTCAGACTCCAATGGTGCAGCTGCTTTCGCGGTGTAATGTATCTTTGCGGTGGCAGGTGTGAGGAGGAGGTGGGTTTGAGGCTCTTTGACCCCTGCCTTTGTGTAACTTAAATGAGAGAAAGCTTCTAAAGCGAATACTGAGTGCCTGCATTCCCTGAGTCAGCACAGATTTGATACCTTGTTATCTATGATAATTCAGGTTTACACAGAGTTATAGCTGCCAAGTATGTATTAGGAACTACACATTAGTATTTGGTTTGTGATGAATAAATAATTATCTTTAATATTAATTGTTATATTTACAGAGATTATTAACATTTATTGTGTATTACATACTACGTAATAAAAAAATAAAAGTTTTTTATTACCTTATTTAATGCTCAGAACAACCCTGTATAGAGTGGAAATGATAGTTACTGAATCATAGTTGAATATACTGAGGCTCTGACATATTAAGAGGCCTGTCCAAGTCTATACAGCCACCAGGATTCCAGCTCTGACTTCAAAGCCCTTGCTCATAAGCAATAAAACATTCATTTAATGAAGAGAAGGTGGACTTCCCTGGTGCCTCAGCAGTAAAGAATCTACCTGCACTGTAGAAGAGGAAGGACACACGAGTTTGATCCCTGGGTCAAGAAGATCCCCCGGGGAAGGAAATGGCAACCCACTCCAGTATTCTTGCCAGGAAAATACCATGGACTAAGGAGCCTGGCAGGCTGCAGTCCATGGAATTGCGAAGAGCTGGACATGGCTGAAGCGGCAGAGCACACACACAATGAAGAGAAAGGCAGCTTAAGTCCTGAGTTCTCAAATCCATGGCTGCCCAGGGGAATCCTTGAAGAGCTTTAAAAAATACAGATGCCTGGATCTTAACCACCCTGTTAGCTAGTTTGGGGTCAGCTTATACACTGAAATTTCTTAAAAGGCTGCCTTGATGTTGCTGTTTAGTCACCAAGTTGTGTGTGACTTCTTTGCAACCCCATGGACTGTAGCCTACCAGGCTCCTCTGTCCAGGGAATTTCCCAGCAAGAATACTGGAGTGGGTTGCCGTTTCCTTCTCCAGGGAATCATCCTGACTGAGGGATTGGATTGGACCCATGTTTCCTGCATTGGCAGGCGAATTCTTTACCCACTGAGCCACCTGGGAATCCAAAAGCCTTTGAGGCAATTTTGTATGTAGCACAGTTTGAGAATCTCCTTGTGGACACAGCAGGGGAAGGAGACAGTAGAATGACCTAAGAACGTAGCACTGATATATACACACTCCCACGTGTAAACAGACAGCTCGTGGGGAGCTGCTGCAGAGTGCAGGGTGTGCACACTCCCATGTGTAAACCAGACAGCTCGTGGGGGGCTGCTGCAGAGCGCAGGGTGTGCACACTCCCACGTGTAAACCCGACAGCTCGTGGGGGGCTGCTGCAGAGCTCAGGATGTGCACACTCCCACGTGTAAACCCGACAGCTCGTGGGGAGCTGCTGCAGAGCGCAGGGTGTGCACACTCCCACGTGTAAACCCGACAGCTCGTGGGGAGCTGCTGCAGAGCTCAGGATGTGCACACTCCCACGTGTAAACCCGACAGATCGTGGGGGGCTGCTGCAGAGCTCAGGATGTGCACACTCCCACGTGTAAACCCAACAGCTCCTGGGGAGCTGCTGCAGTGCGCAGGGTGTGCACACTCCCACGTGTAAACCAGACAGCTCATGGGGAGCTGCTGCAGAGCTCAGGATGTGCACACTCCCACGTGTAAACCCGACAGCTCGTGGGGGGCTGCTGCAGAGCGCAGGGTGTGCACACTCCCACGTGTAAACAGACAGCTCATGGGGGCTGCTGCAGAGCTCAGGATGTGCACACTCCCACGTGTAAACCCGACAGATCGTGGGGGGCTGCTGCAGAGCGCAGGGTGTGCACACTCCCACGTATAAACAGCTCATGGGGGCTGCTGCAGAGCTCAGGGTGTGCACACTCCCACGTGTAAACAGACAGCTCATGGGGGCTGCTGCAGAGCGCAGGGTGTGCACACTCCCACGTGTAAACCCGACAGATCATGGGGGGCTGCTGCAGAGCTCAGAATGTGCACACTCACACATGTAAACAGACAGCTCGTGAGAGCTGCTACAGAGCGCAGGGTGTGCACACTCCCACGTGTAAACCCGACAGCTCGTGGGGGACTGCTGCAGAGCGCAGGGAGCTCAGCTCAGCACTCTATGGTGACCTTAGAGGAGTGGGAAGGGGGGCGGTGGTGGGAGAGAGGCTCAAGAGGAAGTGTATATATACCTATGGCTGATTCACACTGTAGTACAGCAGAAACTAATACACACTGTAAAACAATTATCCCCCAGCAAAAATAAAAATACTGTTACGAGAAGCAAAACAAAACTTTGAGTATCTCTGAAGTAAATAATGCCACACTAACCAGAAAGCACAAGTCAATCTTCTGTTTTAACTCTTTCAGAGACTCTAGAATTTTCATAAGATTTACCAGTTTGCTTTCGATGATTCAAGAAACTTAAATTCTATTAAGATAGTTATGGGGGATAAATTGGATTTTCTGATCACAAAATGGGATTTTTAGATTAGGCTCATGAAAAATCAAGTTCTTGAAGTGGTACCCCAAAGTTCTTTAAAGAATAATTTTTGTAAGTCAAGCACTTCTTCAATATTTCAGCTTTAACCTTTTAATTGATGATTAAGTAAGAAGTTCTTCCTATTTTGACTCCTCTTATTAAACTTCTCTACACATGTACTTTTTCCTTGCTGAACCAAAAAACAATGCTAGCATCTTCTAACATTTTGGGGACATCTTGGAAATTATTGTTCCACTGACTCATGATTTCCATGATTTGCTTATATTTAAATTGCAGATAGCTAATGATACTGTTTATCTCATTTATCCACAGATAGAGGAAAAAATGAGACCACTGAAAGCACCAGTTAACTTAGGTTACTGTGTTGGTAGTAGCACAAAAAAGCTGGATGTGCCAAGTCAAGTTTTAGAGACCTGGGAGACGTGAAATTCCAGGCAGCTATTTTGCTAAGTGCTTGGAAGTTTGATGACTTGGAATTCAAGGGCAGGACTCTGGCAAGTTCAGATGGCATCTTGGTTTTCAATTTGCCCAATGATCTCCTAATTACTAAATGCAGCTGGCTCTTTTTAGAACTTACTTTATTCAATCTCTCTGTTACTTGATCCTGTTGACTTTGCCTTTCTTCTAGAAACTTATTTTCTCCTTGGCTGGCATATCCTAATTCCTGGGTCTCCTCCTGGGATTTTGTCTTCTGGCTTCACTATCTGCCTCTTGAATATTTTTGGTGTTTTAAGAATTTAGACCTCCTCTCTTCTCACTCAGTAAACTTTCTACTCTCCTCTACTTAAATAAGTTTAGCTATTCTGATATTCTGAAAGAGATGGGAATACCAGACCACCTGACTTGCCTCTTCAGAAATCTGTATGCAGGTCAGGAAGCAACAGTTAGAACTGGACATGGAACAACAGACTGGTTCCAAATAGGAAAAGGAGTACGTCAAGGCTGTATATTGTTACCTGCTTATTTAACTTATATGCAGAGTACATCATGAGAAACGCTGGGCTGGATGAAGCACAAGCTGGAATCAAGATTGCCGGGAGAAATATCAGTAACCTCAGATATGCAGATGACACCACCCTTATGGCAGAAAGTGAAGAAAAACTAAAGAGCCTCTTGATGAAAGTGAAAGAGAAGAGTTAAACAGTTGGTCTAAAGCTCAACATTCAGAAAACGAAGAGCATGGCATCCGGTCCCATCACTTCATGGCAAATAGATGGGAAAAAATGGAAACAGTGACAGACTTTATTGTGGGGGGCTCCAAAATCAATGCACATGGTGACTGCAGCCATGAAATTAAAAGACACTTACTCCTTGGAAGGAAAATTATGACCAACCTAGACAGCATATTAAAAAGCAGAGACATAACTTTACCAACAAAGGTCCATCTAGTCAAAGGTATGGTTTTTTTCAGTAGTCATGTATGAATATGAGAGTTGGACTATAAAGAAAGCTGAGCACCAAAGAATTGATGCTTTTGAACTGTGGTGTTGGAGAAGACTCTTGAGAGTTCTTGGACTGCAGGGAGATCCAACCAGTGCATCCTAAAGAGATCATTCCTGAATGTTCATTGGAAGGACTGATGTTGAAGCTGAAACTCCAATACTTTGGCTACCTGATGCTAAGGACTGACTCATTGGAAAAGACCCTGATCCTGGGAAAGATTAAAGGCGTGAGAAGAAGGGAATGACAGAGGATGGGATGGTTGGATGGCATCATTGATTCAATGGACATGAATTTGGGTAAACTCCAGGAGTTGCTGATGGACAGGGAGGCCTGGCGTGCTGCAGGCCATCGAGTCACAAAGAGTCGGACACAACTGAGTGACTGAACTGACTGATAATTGTTAAGTCTATATATCCAGCCTATAAAAATATGCTTCTTATTATTCTCTGTACAATTCCAATCTCGTATCCCTAGAGATATCAAAGTCATTGTCCAAAAAGAGTTATTTCTGGACTTTTTCCTTCAGTGTTCTCTTTCTCTGTGAATGACACCATCATCCATCTGGTCATGCAAATAAATAATCTTGGGATCAGTCCTTTTCCCAACATAGAAATTGTTTCCAAGATAAATAGGTTTCAACTGCTGGTCTCTTTTGTTTCGCTATTGCCATAGTTTATTTTGGGGCTTTGCTGGTGGCTGAGATTGTAAAGAATCATCCTGCAATGCAGGAGACACAAGAGAGGCATTTTCAATCCCTGGGTTGGGAAGATGCCATGGAGAAGAAAAATGGCAACCTACTCCTGTATTCTTGCCTGAGGAATCCTTTGGACAGAGGATCCTGGTGGGATACAGTCCATGAGGCTGTAAGACTGGGATGCAACTGAGCAACTAAAGCATCACTACCCCCATGCTTTGTTTGCTCATGAATTCCAAAGTATTTATGGAATTTTATCTATATGCCAGGGCTTCCCATGTGGCTCAGAGGTAAAGAATCTGCTTACCAATACAGGAGATGCAAAAGACACAGGTTTGAGCCTTAGGTCGGGAAGATCCCCAGGAGTAAGAAATGACAAACCACTCCAGTATTCTTGCCTGGAGAATTCCATCAACAGAAGAGCCTGGTGGGCTACAGTCCATGGGTTGCAAAGAGTCAGACATGACTGAGCTACTGAGCACAGCACATATCTATATGCCAAGCACTGCAGATACCCAAAGAACTGGTCAGTTTCTACATAGAACTTGCCTTCTAAAGGAGAGAGCTCATACATGAGTGAATGAATACAGAAGGAAACATCAGAATATGGCCTGAAAATGCAGTTGAAATACCATGAAAAGGAGGTAACAAGTAATGACAAGGAGGTTACTATGAACTGAGGAATCTCTTTGAGATGTCAGTTTGAAGAAGGAACCAGACATATGAGATTCAGGAAAAGAGCACTACAGATAAATATGAGACCTGGTACAAAACCCCAAAGGTGGAGATGAGCTATGTGTTTTTGAGTAACATAAAGAATGTTCAGATTTCAGAAGGATAGTGAATGTGGAGGAGTGGGGATGGTAAAAGATGAAGTTAAAAAAAAGTATCCAAGGGCCAAATCAATAGAGTTTTATAAGTCAGAATACATGGGTTGGGTTTTACCCAAATGTATTTATTTTTCTTAGAAAATATATTTTGACAACTCTGTAAAGAGTGAATTTTAGGTATTTCAGCTTAAAAAAAGTGCATAACATGGGAGTTGTGAGTTAAGATTTATTTGGAGCAAAATGAGAACTATAGCCCGGGAGACAGCACTTCAGATACTTCTGAGAGACTGCTCCAGAAGGTTAGAAGTTCCCTCAGTAGAGATGTGATTTTGGTGAAGAAAGAGTGCATGCAGTCAGGCACACACGTGTGTGTGTGTGTGTGTCTGTGTGTGTGTGTGTGTGTGTGTGTGTGTGTGTGTGTGTGTGTGTGTGTGTGTATATATATTTTTTTTTTCCAGTAGGGTGTTGCTAGTCATGAGAAGTTAGTCATCAGCATCAAGGATTTTAGTGTTTTTCAAGACACAAGAAGATGCAAAGATAGGGCTCATAAAATCTTCTCCTGAAAAATATATAAATATCTGAAAGATCTGTCTTGGCAAGTTTTCCCTGAGCACAGAGTGCCTCATTTCTGCTCTCTACTCTGAACTCCTTTCAGGAGGTTATTGAAAGCCAGCAGCTGCAGTAACTCATGATTTAATCCTCAGAGAGTTAGAAGGCAAGTGCCAATTTGTAGTTTACAGGGAGGATGAGAGAAGAAGCATTCAGTGAGCAAGGATCCACTGTGCGGTTCCATTAAGGAGATGGTGATTGCTTGGATTAGGATCATAATGGTGGAGGAGCTTAGGAGGGATGGATTCACAGTATATTTTGGAGAGAGTTTTGATAGAAGTTATTGATGAATTGTATATGGCAGGAGAGTTCAGGGAAAGAGAAATTAGGAATCATTCTTGGGTTTTGACTGTAGCATCCAGATAAAGAGTCACTTAATGGAATGGGGAGGATTGTGGAAGTTATGGTTTTGAGTGGAGAAAAATCAAGTGTTCTTCTTAGTTTTGTTATTTTTAAGATGTTACAAGACATCTAAAATGAGATCCAGGGACTGCCCTAATGGTGCAGTGGTTAAGACTCCATGCTTCCAATGCAAGGAGCACAGGTTCATCTCAGTTCCCTCAGGTCAGCGAACTAAGAGCCCACTTGCCTTGCGGTGTGGCCCCCCCACCCCACCCTGCCCAAAAACAAGAAACTAAAATGAGATAAGAAGTTCAAGTTCATAGCTTAGCGTATGACTATGTGTCAAGGCAGAGGCTAGAGTAAAAGATAGAGACTATAAGTCATAAGCATTTTAGGTGGCATTTAAACACATTGTACTGAAAACAACATACTACCTAAATATGTTAGATGGAATCATCACTGTGAGTACTTCATATCACCTGTGTTAATTCACTTGTACTTTGTGATAACCCCCACTTTATAGGTAAAGAACAATATGACACAGAACATTTAAGTGACTTTCCTGAGTTTACACAGGTAATAATTGGCAAGTCCAGGGTTTATTTATTTCTCTAAGTCCAGGGTTTAAGACAAGGTGTCTGGGGACTTCCCTGGAGGTCCCATGGTTAGAACTCCATGCTTCTAATGCAGGGGGCTTGGGGTCTGTCCCTAGTCAGGAAACTAAGATCCCACATGTCTGCACATGGTCTGCCAAAACAAACAAGTGGAAAAAAAAAATGAAGAGTCTGGTTTGAGTCTCCTTTCTTAACTCTGATTCATATTATAGGGTGTGCACATAGCATGAAAAGGAAAGTGGTCCTAAACTCAACATTGTGAGGGGAGGAGCAGCCAAGAAAGGCGTCTGTAAAGGAACCAGTGAGACAGAGGAAGCCGGGAACCCGGGAGCGTGTGATAAGATAGGAGCTGAGGGGAGACAGCATCTCCAGCAGGCAGAGTGATCAGACACACGGAATACCATTGAAACGCTAAGGAATGTATAAGTAGAGGAGATGCCAAGGTCATTTGCAAGATTGGCCAGGACAGTGTTTATAGGGAGTAAAAGCTAAAAGCCATTTGGTGGGCCTTTCTTCAGGGTCATCACTTGGTAATCCTTTCAAGTGGAAATGCCCATCTTTCCTTTGTGCCCACACTATAACCTGTCATTTTCCCCACCAATCTCCTGGTTATTCTCTTTCTGTGTCTCTTGCACTCCCACCCTCCACCATCCCCCGTTCTCTCTCTCTCTCTCTTTTAACTCTATTTCT
Organism: Ovis canadensis; assembly: GCF_042477335.2. Classification (NCBI taxonomy): domain Eukaryota; kingdom Metazoa; phylum Chordata; class Mammalia; order Artiodactyla; family Bovidae; genus Ovis; species Ovis canadensis. The sequence goes on from NC_091263.1 coordinate 18,610,579, forward strand.
GTTGCTACTTTTGTCTCGTTCTCAATTTCCGCTCCCACTTTCTCTAACTGTGAGCTTTGCAAGACCGTATATCAATCTTGTTCATTTTTTGTACTCCTAGTGCATAGTAAGAGTTCCCAGTATTTAAGTCATAACTGATCAATATTTATTGATTGAATAAAGCCTGAATTCATCAGTAACGTAAAAATCATTTTATTGGATTTAATCATAGAACTTGTTTCAGGGTCGATTTTGTGCTTGCAGTAGGAGATACAGGAAGCACTGTTTTATCTTAGAAACTGCATTTAAAGTTGTTAATACTAAAAAAAAATATGCTTTTCAGTGCTCAATCAAAAAATAAAAATAAAAACTTGCAAAAAAATATACTGGAATGAATAAAACTGGATATGAAGGTTTTTTTCTTCTCCATGTAGATTCCCAGGAGATTTCTGGAAGGAAGCCTTAGGATAACCTGAGACATATGTATTTAAAGAACCTATTAAGGATCAATACTTTGATTATTCACTCAGTATTGCTCTTGAGACAGGAAATAACTATTTACTCTGGCCTGAGCTATCAGATCACTCTTGTCAGACAGATCACAGTGTGCCAACTGACTGATAATTCCATAGCAAATGCAGGGTAATTTGGGCTCAGAGAATGGTGTTTGCTGGTAATTTTTGGCTCTGGAATTTTCCCATGGATTGATCTTTGCAACTAGTGACTTCTGATGCCACAATATTACAGACTATTAAAGAAAAAAAAAGGCACAAACCATATCTATGTATTTGTCATATTAAAGACAGCTTTTAATCTGAAAATTGGCAGGAGAGTGATTGATGTACATTATTTAATCATATGATTACAAATAAGTTATAATGACAATTCATTCTTTTTTTATTGTAGTTCATTTATTATATACTGAAGTCTCGCTTGGGGAATTTTGAACATTACTTTACTAGCATGTGCTGCTGCTGCTGCTAAGTCGCTTCAGTCGTGTCTGACTCTGTGCGACCCCATAGACGGCAGCCCACCAGGCTCCCCTGTCCCTGGGATTCCCTAGGCAAGAATACTGGAGTGGGTTGCCATTTCCTTCTCCAATGCATGGAAGTGAAAAGGGAAAGTGAAGTCGCTCAGTCGTGTCCGACTCTTCACGACCCCATGGACTGCAGCCTACCAGTATGAGATAAGTGCAATTGTGCAGCAGTTTGAGCATTCTTTGGCATTGCCTTTCTTTGGGATTAGAATGAAAACTAACATTTTCCAGTCCTGTGGCCACTGCTGAGGTTTCCAAATTTGCTGGCATATTGAGTGCAGCACTTTCACAGTACCCTCTTTTAGGATTTGAAATAGCTCAACTGGAATTCCATCACCTCCACTAGCTTTGTTCGTAGTGATATTTCCTAAGGCCCATTTGATTTTGCATTCCTGGATGTCTGGCTCTGGGTGAGTGAGCACACCATCGTGATTATCTGGGTCGTGAAGATCTTTTTTTGTATAGTTTCTCTGTGTATTCTTTCCACCTCTTCTTCTTTTGCTTCTGTTTAGTCCATACCATTTCTGTGCTTTATTGAGGCCATTTTTGCATGAAATGTTCCCTTGATATCTCCAATTTTCTTGAAGAGATCTCTAGTCTTCCCCATTCTATTGTTTTCCTCTATTTCTTTGCATTCATCACTAGGAAGGTTTTCTTATCTCTCCTTTGGAACTCTGCATTCAAATGGGTATGTCTTTCCTTTTCTCCCTTGCTTTTCACTTCTCTTCTTTTCACAGCTATTTGTAAGGCCTCCTCAGACAGCCATTTTGCTTTTTTGCATTTCTTTTCCATGGGGATGGTCTTGATCCCTGTCTCCTGTACAATTTGTTAGGAATCTCCATCCATAGTTCTTCAGGCACTTTGCCTATCAGATCTAGTCCCTTAAATCTAATTCTCATTCCCACTGTATAACCGTAAGAAATTTGATTTAGGTCATACCTGAATGGTCTAGTGGTTTTCCCTGCTTTCTTCAATTTAAGTCTGAGTTTGGCAATAAGGAGTTCATGATCTGAGCCACAGTCAGCTCCTGGTCTTGTTTTTGCTGACTGTATAGATCTTGGACTGCAAGGAGATCCAACCAGTCCCTCCTAAAGGAGATCAGTCCTGAGTGTTCATTGGAAGGACTGATGCTGAAGCTGGAACTCCAGTACTTTGGCCATCTCATGCTAAGAACTGACTCATTTGAAAAGACCCTGATGCTAGGAAAGATTGAAGGCAGAACGAGAAGGGGATGGCATAAGATGAGATGGTTTGATGGCATCACTGACGCAATGGACATGGGTTTGGGTGGACTCCGGGAGTTGGTGATGGACAGGGAGGCCTGGTGTGCTTCAGTTCATGAGGTCACAAAGAGTCAGACACAACTAAGCAACTGAACTGAATTGAAGTGAATTTACTATTAGCTTCAAGCATACAATGAAATGATTCTTCACTTTTATATATTATAGCAAGTTTAAAGTTATTATAAAATATTGGCTATATTCCCTATGGTGTACAATATATGCTTCTAGCTTATTTATTTTATACATAATACTTTGTCCCTCAGCGCTTTGCCCCTGTCTTATCCCTTATCCCAAAAAAGAATATTTGTCTTTTTCTGTGTTTACTTACCAAGCCTAATATCCTCCAGGTCCATCCCGTTGTAAAAAAAAAGTGGCAAAATGTCATTCTTTTTAGTGACTGAGCAGTATTCCACTGTAGGTACATCACATCTTTATCCATTCTCCTGTCAATGGATAGTTAGTTGCTTCCATATATTGTCTATTGCAAATAATGCTGTTATAAACATTGGGACATACATATCCTTTCAAATTACTGTTTTTATTTGCTTCTGATATATACGCCTGAGTGGGATTGCTGGATAATTGGTAGTTCTACTTTTTTTTACGTTTTCTGCGGAGCGTCCACACTATTTTTCCTAGTGGCTATACCAGTTTACATTCCTGCCAGCAGTATGCTGGGGCTTCTTTTTCTCCACCCCCTCTCCAGCAATCTTATTATCTGTGATGTTTTTGACAATAGCTGCTCTGACAGGTATAAGGCGATATCTCATTGTGGTTTTGCTTTACATTTGTGTGATGACTATCGATGCTGAGCCTCTTTTCATGTGCCTACTGATCATTTGCATGTCTTCTTCAGAAAACGTCAATCAATCCACGTCTTCTGCCCATTTTTTAATTTTTTTTTGTCTTCTGCCCACTTTTAAATTTTTTTTTTCGATCCTGAGTCATGTCTTATTCTTGGTTTTAGAGGAAAAGCTTTCAGCTTTTCATCGTTAAATATGATGTTAGCAGTGGGTTTGTCATAAAATTTCCTTCATTATATACAGATAGATTTCTTCTTTACCAAGGTTGGTGAGAATTTTCATTCATCATCATGAATGGATGTTGAGTTTTGTCAGAGGCCTTTTCTGTGTCTACTGAGATGTTCATGTGATTTCTGTCCTTTATTTCGTCAGTGTGTTATTACTTGATTGATTTGGGGATGGGTTGCAATTTGTTCTTTAAAAGAAAAATTTTTTTAATTGCTTACTTTTCATTTGTTATCGTATTCGTTATATCTCTAACAGTGTGCTGTGTCTTGACAAATGAGTGCCTCATTCTATAGTTTAGCTATGCCCCTCAAGTTTTATACATAGGTTTATTGTTTTAGTTTTAAATCAGCATTGTTTAGGAGTAAAGTAAAACATACTCATTTTAAGTTTTGACACATATATGTACTTGTGTAGGCACCACAGTAATCAAGATAAAAAAGGTTTCCATCACCCTTAAGGATCAGCCCTGGGATTTATTTGGAAGGAATGATGCTAAAGCTGAAACTGCAGTACTTTGGCCACCTCATGTGAAGAGTTGACTCATTGGAAAAGACTCTGATGCTGGGAGGGATTGGGGGCAGGAGGAGAAGGGGACGACCGAGGATGAGATGGCTGGATGGCATCACAGACTCAATGGACGTGAGTCTGAGTGGACTCCGGGAGTTGGTGATGGACAGGGAGGCCTGGTGTGCTGCGATTCATGGGGTCGCAAAGAGTCGGACATGACTGAGCGACTGAACTGAACTGAACTAAGGCTTCTTAAAAATATAGTGAGTATGCTAAGAACTTTGCAGTTTAAAGCCATGCTACTTAAGAAAGCAAGGGGTGGTATGATACCATGAGAGGAGAGGTTGTGTAAGTTTGAGAAAGTCATGTAGCCCATATGAGCATATTAGCGATGGAGATACATAATAAACCTTTAATAAATGCTAGATATTATTATTCACTTATATAATGGGAAAATGCTTTTTATCATTCATATTTATATATAACAGGACTAAATTAAGTGGAGCTCACCTGCAACTTTAAGGGTTCTGTATTCAAACAAAAGCACACATTTTGGTTATATATTATTCGTGTCTTATTTATCTCTATGTAACCATAAATTCTTGTATAATCTTGTAGTATTCTGTATTATCATTGCTATCCATTTTGCAGCGGTATAGTCATGTTGTAAACAGTCACGGTATCTGGACAAAGACATGCAATTTAAGCGCTATTTAAATGACTAAAATAGTGCTAAATAAATTTAAATGCACTGTAGTGCTTAAACATGGCACAATGATATGCTTTAACAAATAAAATGGAAGTTTTTCAGTGCAATTGATCCAAAGCATTTGATCTCTTTCGTATAATTAAGTGGTTTAAAACATATTTGGTAATCTTAATCAGTGTGTATATATTGATGTTATTCTGATCTCACTTAGAGTCTATTGCTGAATCAATAGTTTGAGCTGGTTTTAGCTTGAGTCAGTTTTTACCAACTAAATTTTCTTCCAAAGCATATATTTTAAAAGTGTTTTCTCTGTTTCTATTAAACAATTTTATAGAAAGCCCTTTTGGGTTTACTAGAAAAAAGTTTACACTAAATTTGGAATCAGGGAGATAGATCTTAAGTAGTATCAATTATTGAAGTACTCATTGTAACTATTGAAATTCAGATGCATTTCAAATTTGCCTTAACTTAGGTTATTTCTCAGAAAATCCAGAAGTCGTGACAGGTCACCTTTTTCTATGTACATTGATCTGAGGACCACTCTGGGTTCAGATCTCAGTCTTCCTTTATCAGCTGTGTGCCCTTGGACAAGTTACACTACGTCTCCTTTCCTCAGTTTCTCTTTCTATGAAATAGACACAGTCATGATACCTCACTTTTAGAGTTGCTAAGAGAATTAAATGAGTGAACACATGGGACACACTAAAATGGGACCTAGCATGGAGAGAGCACCTAGAGAATATTATGCTTGCAAGAGCTTAACAAACTGAATCGTTTATTAAACTGGATAAACTGAAATTAGTTTGCTCCTAGTATAAACATTCTTTGGGAAGAAAGTGGTCGTTTTGTTCAAATGATTTCTAGCTCTGTGCTGAAACTGTGTATGACAAGTTTCTACCCCAGGCCCTTACCAGCTCTGGAGTTCTTGTAGCCTTGATCTATATGAACTCAATTGCCTTTATTATTCAGGACACAGACCATGGCTGTTGAAAACTGCTGCCTTCCACACCAGTTCTGCCAAGGCTCTGAGCCTCACAGGTGGTGCTAATGGTAAAGAGTCCGTCTGCCAATACAGGAGATGCAAGAGATGCGGGTTCAGTCCCCGGGTCTGGAAGATCCCCTGGAGTAGGAAATGGCACCCCGCTCCAGTATTCTTGCTTGGAAAATCCCATGGGCAGAGAAGCCTGGCAGGCTACAGTCCATGAGGCCTCAAAGAGTTAGATATGACTGAGCAACTGAGTACACACACACACTGAACCTCACATTGATTTGTTACCTGCAGAACTCGGCGTTGCTGATTCTTGCACAGGAATCTTGGGAAAGCAACCAAGTTTAAGATAAAAAGCTGATCTGGTTCACTGATTCACGCTTCAGCATCCCAGGGCAAGCCAGGGACATAACCTCTGGGTGATCTGCGTGTCTCAACATGGAACCAGGCATGATCACATGGAGGATTCCATGGTGCTTTGCTTACCTGCCTGCCTTAGTGGATAAAGGGTCCTTAGGATACTGTCACAACCACAAACGAGGAAAAGACCGTTAAGCAGTTCGAGTAAGAACTAGAAAGTAAGTGATCAGAGAGTTGTGAAAGCCCACTCTCCCTCAAATTAAAAATTTAAAAGAGGAGGCATCTGGCACTAATAATGAATGACATCTCTGAGAGAGGGAAGACGGCATATTTCCAGGGGACGCTTTCATGTCAGGATCATTTTGTCTGAGTGGAAAGTGATTTGCTGTGGGCCTTTACATAAACAGTTCCTGGTTCTCTGGCTCTGATTGTGACTCTGTTTTCATTCTAAACTGGAAAGGTAGTATTTATGAAGCTACAACTTCGTGCTAATTCTGTGAACCATGAATGTGTTCACATTCATGGCATTTTTGAATTGCAGTGAAACGAACAATGTGCGTGCGTACAGCCTCAGTCACTCAGGCCTGTCAGACTCTTTGCGACTCTGTGGACTGTAGCCCACTAGGGTCCTCTGTCTGTGGGGTTTTCTCAGCAAGAATACTGGAGTGGGTTGCCATTTCCTCCACTAGGTGATCTTCCTGATCCAGGGATTGAACCCGCGTCTCCTGGATTGCAGGCAGATTCTTCACCACTGAGCTACGAGGGGAGCCCCAAATAAACAGCAGTGACAGTGAAAATGATATCTCAGTGAGTGCCCTGTCCCAAGTACAGCTGCAAGCACTTTGCAAGTAGCGTGATCAGCATTTTCTGGCTTGTCAAGACTTTCTCAGTTTCAACATAAATATCCACATCCTGGGGACACTCCGATTCCAGGCAAACTGAGACTCTACTTACCAGTATTAATTTCATTTAATTACCAACCTCTTCCATTACCAGTGAGCGACTGTTTTCTCTTTTGCCACTAAGGGAACTGAGATCCAGAGAGGCAAAGTCATTGACACATACTCACAGTGGTTGAGTGGGACCTCAAACCCAGATAGGGGAGCTATCTTTCACTCTTTTCCTGGGTTTAGGTTGGAATCAACACATAAGTCATTGAAGTAGACCCTTTTCACCAAAACTCATCCCAGAACTTGAGTACTTCAATTGCTATGGATATAGGGAAAGTGACAGTGAAAGTCACTCAGTTGTGGCCGACTGTTTGTGATCCCATGAACTACTATGCAGTGCATGGAATTCTCCAGAATACTGGAGTGGGTAGTGCAGAGGAGGACAATTACTTTTTCTGCCATTCTTTGGTGACACCAAACCATATCACAAACTCTACTCTCAGAAATGCCCATCAGCGGGCATGAAGGAAGAACTTTCTGAGCCACTATTAAAAATTGATTAATGACTTATGCAATCCTGCCAAACAGCACAGCTGTACCATACCATCCTGCAGTACACCTTGCATAGTAACTGCTTAAGGAATAGTGCTAAGTGTCTAATTTGGGGGTAAAAAAGCACTTTAGCAAAATGTGTTCTGTTTATGTTCCAGTCCTTTGCCTTGTCTTAAAAAAACATGAAGAACTCTTTAGACACCTTATGATATCTGACATCATCAGAGTGAAAGCGAAGTCACTCAGTCGTGCCTGACTCTTTGCGACCCTGTGGGTAGTAGCGTGCACCAAGCTCCTCCATCCATGGGATTTTTAAGGCAAGAGTACTGGAGTGGGTTGCCATTTCCTTCTCCAGGGAATCTTCCCAACCCAGGGACCGAACCCAGGTCTCTTACATTGTAGACAGACACTTTACCCTCTGAGCCACCAGGGGAGATTATCAAACCGTGTTTCAAATGGGAGTTACTATTTTCTGGATGTTATTGAGGTAGACATGCCTTTTATTGAGTTTTATTCCTTCTATCATTCTCTGCCCATGTGAACTGCTAAATGCTCTGAGGAGAGTAGTATTAATTATAGTTCACAAATTTTCAAATTTAGATAAGTCATCACATAATGAAAATGGGAGATGGGCAGCATGGTATTACCAACTTTTAACTTTATTAAATAATGATACTACATAAAACACCTACTACTAGTACATGGTCACTTACTAGCACATAGATCTAGTATCACTAGCAATTTGCTTTTCAAAATTTCATTTTAATACAGAATGGGCCATCATCTTAGTGTAAGATATGGAAGTTTCTCTCAACATGTAGTAGGTTCCCTGCATACGAATGAATTCAGTTCGGAGAGTGTGTTTGTAAGTCCAATTTGTTTTTAATTCCAACAAAGTTAGCTTAGGTACCCAACTGACACAGAGGTGCTGAGGAACCACAGCTGCCATGCCCGTGCCAAGGACGAAAGAAGCTGCAGCAGACCAGAATCTGCCCAGCATACCCCTGGTGCGGGCAGATCTCAGCTCAGCAGGCTTCCTTCATACTCCACACCCCACCAACGCACCAGGAAGGAGTAGTAGGGGATGGATATGAAAGGCACGCATTGGATCTGGGAAGGTGTTGCTGACAGTTGTCCACCATTGTGGTGACCGGGGATTGGGAGATCTCAATTCTTCCCAGGTCTGCCTGTAAAGAGCTCCAGGGCCTTGGCAAGTCCTTTTATATCACCTAAGCCTCAGTTTCCCCTACAGCTGTATGACCTTCCAGGCTCCTTCTGTTGTAAAACACACAACTCTTTGATTTCCAGTACTCTGAGACCCCTGCCTTCTGCTAATGAACACGGCATCCTAAAGTGTTAATCAGTCTCCGTGAGTTATAAGATTTGTCTCTTCAAGCAGGACATTAGTTTTGTCTGAATTCTAGTGACAGTGGTTTTACCTAAATTGAGAATCCCGTGTTGTGTGTAGAACAGCTCGGCATTCAGGCTAATCGTTCAAACATTGCAATCATTAAAACACACGGCTGCAGATGTGTTCCTCATCTTTACTTTCTGTGTGCCTTGTTCACAGAGGCCACTTCGCAGCCTCCTGGAAGGTGCCTTCCCTAAACCACAGTGCTAAATAGAAAACAAGCAAGCAAGTCAACTGTCAGGTGAAACGGGAAAGCATGTGCTGAATATGCCCCAGAATAGTGTGGCAAATCGGACACTTCCGCTGATTTTCCAAAGCAAGTGTTAATAACATGGCCAGGATGTATAAGCATATCACACACACACACACACACAGTCGCACATGTATGCACACGGTGTCTATAGGTTTCTGAACACTTCTATATTTGAAAATAGTTTCCTTGAAAGCAAGGAAAGTGTCTTTCACAATTCCCAATATTTTGCTCAGTGACCATCACATGTCCAGGGCCTAGTCCCAGTGTGTGGCATGAAAGATTGTTATCCGTTGGGGTTCTGTGAATGCTTCTTACCTCTTAAGCTCTTATCATTTTTACGCTGTATGGAAGAGTAGGAAGAAATGGTTTTCTCCAGAACCAGACTTTATGGAGTAACTAATGTTTGTTAATACCCCAGTGCATATTAAAACTATAGGGCCAACCTTTTTATAACTACAAAATGTTGAGTAGGTAGTTGGAAGGGTGCAGGTGAGGGTTAAACAAGAAAGAAATTCTTATTACTTATTTTTTATAAATTTTTATTGGAGTACAGTTGATTTGTTAATCCAATGTTGTGTTATTTTTGGGTATACAGAAAAGTGATCCAATAATACATATACATGTACTCATTCTTCAGATTTGTTCCCATATAGGTTATTACAGAATATTGGTAGAGTTCCCTGCACCATACAGTAAGTCCTTAATGATTATTTATTTTATATATGGTCGTGTGTACGCAGTTGCTAAGTTGTTCCTGAGCCTGCAACAGCATGGACTGTAGCCCACCAGGCTCCTCTGTCCTTGGGATTTCCCAGACAAGAATACCAAAGTGGGTTGCATTCCCTTTTCCAATATATAGTAGTGTGTGTATGTTAATACCAATCTTCTTATGTATTACTCCCCCCCATGCTTCCCCTATGGTAACATAAATTCATTTTCTAAGTCTATGTGTCTATTTCTGCTTTGTAAGCTTATTTGTATCATTTTTTAGATTCCACAGATAAGTGATATCACATGATATTTGTCTTTGTCTGACTTGACTTAGTATGATCATCGTTAGGCCCATCCATGTTGCTGCAAATGGCATTATTTTGTTCTTTTTTTATGGCTGAGTAATATTCTTATAGGATGTTTTAGGAACTTTCAGAAATCAGTGCCAGCTTCCCTCTCTAGGCTCTTTACAATAAAAAAGACTGTAAAGGCAAACATTTCATGACATCAGAAGAGAATAAATAGTCAAAAGACGTCTCCATCAGCTTTTTAGTCTCTCTCCATATTGAATGTTAAGAAAATATTCAATATTACCCATAATGGCCTCAGCCCTCAGCTTGTGAGGGGTTTTGTTTTATTTTCTCCAGATAGTCAAGGATATCAGGATCCTTCACTTGGTGGGAAGGCAGACATGGCAGGTTTTGCCCAAAAATTCTGTGAGAGGAACAGCCCTGGCATCTTCATGCTCTCATGCATTGGATGGGGACTGATTACTCATGTGCCAGCTCACCCGCCTGCGGCCTCATTTGCGGTGGGTCAATGGACAGGTATCTGGCTGTTCTTTGGTAGCCAGCTGAGACAGGAAACACACAACCGTTTTTCAAGAAAGTTGCTCCCTGAGACCCTGCACGCATACTGCGGTCACGCTGGTGCACCGAATATGTGAACAGTGTGAAAAATCATGGCATAGCTCACTTAAGTGTAAGAGCACTGTGTGCTTCCAGCTTTGTTTACCCTGAAAAAGGAAAAAATCATTGCATAACGAGTGTTAAGGATATTGTGAGCAAACAAAGGGAAATTGGGCCGTGAGTGTTGCAGAGGAGATGTTTTCTAGATCCAGATGTGTTCATTGTGTTTACAGGATGCCCAGTTATACGTGTAGGCAAGACATCAGAACATCGTGGGATTGTCCTCTGGAAGGAGTTAGTAGCCTTTAGCTGCAGTGTGTACCATATTTAGCTCCTTAAGAGGAAGTGTCCTCTTAGTTGAGTCTTAAGTTATTTCCCTCGCTGTTGCATCGCTCGCATACTATACCCCTCGAGGACATGTGGGTTGCGTGTGGGCTAAGTCACTTCAGTCATCTCCGACTCTCTGCAACCCTATGGACTGGAGCCCACCAGGATCCGCTGTCCATGGGATTCTCCAGGCAACAATATTGAAGTGGATTGCCACGCCCTCCTCCAGGAGATCTTCCCAACTCGAGGATCGAACCTGCATCTCTCATGTCTCCTGCATTGTCAAGCAGGTTCTTTACCACTGGTGCCACATGATTAGTCCTAAACAAAGCATAGATCTGCTGCTTTGCAATCTGAACCAATAGAAACAAACTCAGATGTGACAGGCCAGAGGCTTATTAGCTACCATATTCAGTTCAGTTCAGTTGCTAAGTCATGTCTGACTCTTTGCGACCCCATGAACCGCAGCATGCCAAGCCTCCCTGTTCATCACCAACTCCCGGAGTTCACCCAAACTCATGTCCATTAAGTTGGTGATGCCATCCAACCATCTCATCCTCTGTCGTCCCCTTCTCCTGCCTTCAATCTTTCCCAGCATCAGGGTCTTTTCCAATGAGTCAGCTCTTCGCATCAAGTGACCAAAGTATTGGAGTTTCAGCTTCAGCATCAGTCCTTCCAATGAACACTCAGGACTGATCTCCTTTAGGATGGATGGGTTGGATCTCCTTGCAGTCCAAGGGACTCTCAAGAGGCTTCTCCAACACCGCAGTTCAAAAGCATCAATTCTTTGGCACTCAGCTTTCTTCACAGTCCAACTCTCACATCTATACATGACCGCTGGAAAAACCATAGCCTTGACTAGATGGACCTTTGTTGACAGAGTAAGTTCAGTTCAGCTACCATATTAGATGCCTTCTGTTTTGAAAGCCCTTGACATGACTCTATGATGGACATCCTCATAGAGCTTACTCTGTGATCTAGAATCAAGCATTTCCTTAAAATTGATATCAAAGTTCAGATTTCTTGAAGCAACTGCCAAAAAGGAGGTCTCTATGATTCCAGGGTGTCATCGTGATGAAAAGTTAAGTTTTTCTGACACTAGGGTGCCCATAAGCCAGTGTTAGTAATGCAATGGATGAGTGAGCTTAAGATGCTCTGCAAAGAATCAAAACCAGCCTAGGAGAGAAGGAGCAGTTCAGCTATTGAGCCAAAACCATTATTGATGTCCCACCAAATTATTTGACCTGTGCTCAGTTTTCTGTAGGGAATCTAAGTAATGGTTTACAAAAACAGGTAGTAAATATGTGATGAAAAGGAGAGAAACATACATTGGTACTCCTGTTTTCAAGAAGTTCAAACCAGGCATTTTATATTAAACAGATGAAATAAAGCTGAGTTCTTAGAAGCCACTAAAATGCAGGCAAAATTTTGAAAGTAGGCTTGAGTGTACACTTTTCTGGGTAAAATTTACATAGCCTGAAAATGTTTTCAAACTTGTTAGACAGTTTAATAGATTCTTGAATATACAGCAATCCTGTACATGTAATCTTGCTATTAATATGTTTATAGGTGGGAGGAAATCTACATATTCATGCAGGTTTCACTGAAAGCTCTTTGAATTCCTCCTGCCTCTCTTGCTTGCTAAGACAGAAGCCTTGGGACAATGACAGCTGCTGCAAGGCCACTGGATTCAGCTCACCTCAAATGTTTTACTTTCAATCCATTTGGAAGAGAAGTTTTAGTAGGTAGCATTGACTTTTCAGCCATTTTCTCTAAAATGCTTTTACTGCACTTAGGCAGGAAACACTCAGACTTAAAGCTTCCCCAGGAAACAGATAAGCACAGGGCTGGCTTGCAGACAGGGCAGGTCTCTGTATCTCTGAGTTGGCACAGCCTGGTAGAAATCGTTGAACTGCAGCGTTTCCATCATGGTGCCAGCCTGATGCATGGCTGGGTGCCAAGATTGCTATTTGGCAACAAGCGTCCAGACAAGCAGCTGGTTATTGCAGTGAATCTGAGCAGCGTGCCTAGGGCCCTTACTCTGGTGCCAGACCCTCCAACCCAGTTAGCAACTGAACCCTGGAGGCTTTTTCTGGCTCTGTTCCCATCTCATCTTGGGGCAGGCTTTGCCCTGGAAAGGGAGGTCTCCAGCAGGTTGCTTGGTCCTGAGCTGGAGAAGATGCTTTAAACCACCAAGAGCTGAGGGAGCAGCGGGCAGCCAAGGCCAGCCCTGGGGTTGGGGGAGCTGGTCAGAGCATGCTTTCACTAGAGCTATCCGGGGAAGGCAGGGTCCCTGTGATCCGCTGCCATTCCGCTCTAGCTAGGGGCAAGGAGGTGACAGCCCGCTGGAGTCTGCTTTTGGCCTTGATGGCATCTGTTTTATGCGTTTGTTTTTTTTTTCCTACTGCTAAGACTAAGGGACGACGTGGTGAGCAAACTTGTCAAGAGGAAATTTTCAGGAGGAGGTGAGGGAAGAGAAATTGGCCCAGGAAACAGCCACGTTCAGGGAGTACCGTGACGTTTGCCATGGACGAGCAGGGTCTTACTAAATGTTCTCCAAGTTTTCAAGGTGGGGAAAAAAGAAATTACTTCCTTGGGTTTTTGAACGCCCTCTCTCTACCAGAACTTCTGGAACCTTGAGACTTGTTTGCTCTCTGGCTTTCGGAAGGGAGGATGCAGCTTTTCAGGAGGGTTTGTCTGCCTGTAGGTGCTCCCCTCCTGGGGTCTGCAACCATCTGCAAGTTTACTGCAGCTGCTGAGGAATTTATGCTGAGTGCACCGGAGCTGGGCACAGCATGTCTGGAAAGCACTCAGCCCTCTTCTTTTTTGGGGGGGCAAGTGTGCAAAGGGACTCTGGCAAGATGCTTTGCCCACTTTCCTCTAACCAACACTGCCCTACAGTTTGCAGCCCTGTGCCCTCCACAGTGATTGCCTGGGACTCACAGAGCTGTTCAGAATGGTTCCGGATCAAGCTTGACAATTTGAACATAGCCATCGGGTAATCCTCAGCATCTTTCAAATGATGCCTGTAATTTGGCCCAGGAAAGTTGCCGCATACTACAATGGTGGAATTATTGAAAATGTTGGCACAGAGGACCAAAGACTCCATTGTGTTTAATTGCTGGGATTCCCGCCTCACCAACAGAACAAGTACCCACAGGATGCTTTCTGTGAACCTTGTCTTTTATTATATTTGGTGACTTTCTGGAGCCAGGCATATGACTATTAATAGTGTATCTATCACTTTCTTTATTTTTTCAATTGGAGTATAGTTGATTTACAATGTTGTGTTAATTTCTGCTATATAGCAAAGTGATTCAGTTATCCACACATATATATCCTTTTTTATGCTTCCTTCTGTCGTGGTTTATCACAGGGTATTGAATAGAGACTAGTTGTTTATCCATCCTGTATATAATAGTTTGCATCAGCCAACCCCAGCCTCCCACTTCGTCACTGTCACCCCCCACCTTGGCAACTACAAGTCTGTTCTCTAGGTCTGTGAGTCTTTCTCTTTCATAACCATGTTCATTTTTGTCATATTTTAGATTCCACATGGTTGTTCTTTGGTTCTCTGTCAGAATTACTGCACTTATTTTGGTAATCTCTATGTCCACCCATGTAGCCGCAAACGACATTATTTAGTTCTTTTTGATGGCTAAGTAGTATTCCCTGTGTATATATGTACCAAATCCTCTGTATTCATTCATCTGTTGATGAATATTTAGATTGCTTCCATGTCTCTGCTACTGTGAATAGTACTATTTTGAACAAAGGGATGCATGTATCTTTCTGAATTAGAGTCTTTTCTGCATGCCCAGCAGTAGGATTGCTAAATCATATGGTAACTCTATTTTTAGTTTTTTGAGGAAACCCATATTGTTCTCTATAGTGGCTCTACCAAATTACATTCCCACCAACAATGTAGGAGGGTTCCCTTTTCTCCACATGCCAGCATGTGTTATTTGTAGACTTTTTAAAATGAAGTAAATGGGTGAACTCCGGGAGTTGGTGATGGACAGGGAGGCCTGGCGTGCTGCGATACATGGGGTCTCAAAGAGTTGGACACGACTGAGCGACTGAACTGAAGTAAACTGAAATAGATGGGAATACTGTTCTAATGTTTTACTGCAACTGTAAACTTTTCTCTTTCTTTTTTAAAGTATGGTCCAATGGCATTCTGTTACTTATTTGGTCATTTATCCAGGACACATACTTGTAATTTACCATGTACAACATTCCTCAGGACTGGGTACATCACACACTAATCAAGCTCGCATCCACAGTGTGAAGGAAGAATCTGTGATTAATTTAACTAAGGAATATTTCACTTAAAAATAATTTCACAGTGATATACATGAGGGTTTTTCTTAGGTAGAGATTCATTTCAATTGTTAAAACAGCATCCTGGCATTTGAGTTTTTGCTCATGAAGTCCTGCTTGGATAGTTTTTGTTAGAGCTTTCCTGCATTCACTCTGCCTGCTCCCTACCTATCTGCTGGACCCCTGTCAACACCTGAGAAATCAATTCAAATACTTTGCATCACACATCCCGTATACCTTATCCAGTCTTCACAAAATCATTTCCAAAGCAGCCATCTGTGTTCCCATTTCACCTTATTTACAGGTTGATTATCACACGCATCACCCTGTGTTCTAGTCCATCGCTTCCTCTCATCTCTCCTACTAGACGGTGAGCACACTGAAGAGTGGCCTCTTCCTTATCTATATTTGTATGCATTTTAACTCCAGTGCGGAGAAGGCAATGGCACCCCACTCCAGTACTCTTGCCTGGAAAATACCATAGACGGAGTAGCCTGGAAGGCTCCAGTCCATGGGGTTGCTGAGGATTGGACACGACTGAGCGACTTCACTTTCACTTTTCACTTTCCTGCATTGGAGAAGGAAATGGCAACCCACTCCAGTGTTCTTGCCTGGAGAAGCCCAGGGACGGGGGAGCCTGGTGGGCTGCTGTCTCTGGGGTCGCACAGAGTCGGACACGACTGAAGCAACTTAGCAGTGATTCCAGTGACACTAACTTTGTTTATATTTATTTGTTCATTTGGTCTCACTGGGTCTGAGTTGTGTTCAGGATCTTTTACTTGCAGCACGCAGGCTCTTAGTTGAGGCTTGTGGGGTCCAGGGATCGAACCCAGGCCCCCTGCATTGAGAGATCAGTGTCTTAGCCAATAGACCACCAGAGAAGTCCGTGGGAGACAATAAATCATATAGAGAAGTGAAGTTATCACCTTTTACATCAAGAACATTGTTTTGTCTCTGGATACAGAAGTACAGTTGATTCTTATTATTTGTCGTAGTTATTCTATGAAATTACTATAAACCCTGAGTTAGCAAACAGCGAACCATTGCTCCTAACAGAGAATTAGGCTTCAAACTTTGACTGCATATTCATCAACCAATCAGTACAAAATCTTGTTTTCTGTGTGTTTCAAGATACACAGTAAATATATACTGCTAATTCATTAATATTGAACACATGGCTGAAGCACTATGACTCAGGCCTGAACAAACTAACCTAACAGTTTTTTTTTTCTCTGTAAGGCACTGTCAAAAATCCAGAAATAGTAAAATTAAAACCACCAAATCAGTAAAACTCTATTTAGGACAAGTTCATTGTGCAAGTAAGCATTGTTTATGATTTGGGAGCTTTCACATTCAAAACTAACCAGAAACTTGGATACCTGCCCTGATAGGATGGCTTATGAAGTATCCATGAGGATGTTGTATAATCTTTGGTTATCATGAAGGTATTCCCAGAGGCATGGGGTTAGTCAAAAGTGATGATCTTACAGCACTTTTAGGAAGACGACGTAAGTGTCTTTTACGACTACCATAGACATTTCCAAGAAATCACCTAAGTGATGCTTCACTCAAAGTCACGACCTAAGCTAGGGTTAGCTTTACATCCGTGGTTTAAATGACTTTGTCTGCTTGGAAGATTTTTAATCCCGATCTCTACTTTATTTTAACAGCGTGTTAAACTAACAGCGTGTTGCATTAACGAACACTAGAGAGCACTTCAATGCTAAGATGGGGTGGGGGGGGGGCAGGGAGTAATTTTAAACAGGGGGAAAAAAAGCACAGAAATGTGAAAATGTGGCATTAAATAGATGGCCCAAAGGACCGTCTTTCCAGGATGCAGCTGAACCAGGACTTGTTTCCAGGATGAGCTGAAACAGAAAGGCAGCGTGGCCTTGTTCCCTGTCAGCCAAGCACATGTGGCAGGAAACCGTTTTTTCACTTCTTTATTCACATTTCCACTGCAATTATTGATGCTGGACTTACCAGTACAGTTTAGCAACTAAGTAAATTCTCAAATACTGAATCTGTGAAAAGCAAGGACGGACTACTTTAAGTATCACTGCTGTTAAATCTGATAGTCAACATTTTGTTTGATCCAAACTGGGTGTGCGGTGGAACATAGAATTAGACAATGCCATTTCTGTCTGGTGTTCTATAAGTAGCGATTAGGGCATTGTCATTTGAAATTGTTGTTGTGTTCAGTCACTAAGTCGTGTCCACCTCTTTGCAACCCCCATGGACTGCAGCACCCCAGGCCCTGTCCATTGAGTCGGTGATGCTATCCAACCATCTCATCCCCTGCAGCCCTCTTCTCCTTTTGCCTTCAGTCTTGCCTAGCATCAAGGTCTTTTCCAATGAGTTGGTGCTTCACATCATTCGAAGTAGATTTTATTATTTATTTTTTATTAAGTTATAAATGACTTGCAATAATGTGTTAATTTCTGCTGTACAGCAAAGTGATTCACTTAAACATACATATATGTGTATAAACATCCTTTTTCATGTTCTTTTCCATTATGGTTTATCACACAATATTGAATAGAGTTCCCTGTGCTACACAGTAAGATCTAGCTGTTTACTAGTTCTATATATAATAGTTTTTATCTACTAATTCCAAATTCCCAGTTGATCTACTCCCCCTTTCTCTTGGCAACCACAGCTCTATTCTGTGTGTCTTCTAGTCTGTTTCTCTGAAGTGCATTTTATTTTTTAAATATTCTACTCCTTATTTATTTATTTGCTTTTTTGGCTATGCTACGCAGCATACAAGATCTTAGTTCCACAACAGGCATCAAACCTGAGTCTGCATTAGGAGTGTGGAGTCTGAACCACTGGATCGCCAGGAACGTTCCTAATCCACTCTTTTTTTTTTTTAATTGAGTGTTTAATTCCAATAGAAGAATGAGGGCATGCAAAAACATGTGTTATGCAGAAGTTACTCCATATCCCTTATAATTTGCCCTATTCTAGAAGTGAATGCAATATTAACTGCACACGAAATACTGAATACTGTAAAACACATCCAGAGCATGAATCTCTGCACAGCGGATTTTCAGTAGCAACAATGAGCTTGACTCAGAGTAGAATATAGATACACATGGAGTATTGATGATAATCCACTCTGGGAACATGCCTCTGCAATGTATTTAATCCACTATGTACCACTGGCTACTGTACGGGCAGCTTTTTATTCATCTTTTGTGGGACTATAAACAGCACTAGAAGGATGCATTCATTAAGATCCATAGGAGGGTAAAGACCATGCTCATAGAAATAGAGTTTTTTCTAGTAGAAAAACACGGGTTTTGTACTTTCAAGGCATTCATCATGTAGGCTGAATGTGTAAGTCTTTAAGGAAACTCAAAAAATTTTAAACTTTTACATCTTGACATGAATACACTCGGTGAAAGAACTAAGTGTTTGTGTGTGGAAGGTGATATAAGAAATACTTAAGACATCTGTCTGCTCTCTGCAGCCCTGGCAACACTGGAGTAAAGGGAAGCATAGCCCAGGAACTACACAGGTATACAGAGGTGCAGTGGGTGAAGGGTCTCAGAACACTCCTTGGTTTAAAATGAGTAAGTGCACAGCGTGTGACTTTAGTTCACAATATTGTATTGCATGTTTGAAAGTTGCTAAGAACGTACATTTTAAAAATTCTCATCACATATATACACAAAAGACAAGTATTGAAAGAACTTTCATGTAAGGGTGATAGGCTTAAGGGTATGATAAAGAAGCCACCAAACCAGTCCATCCTAAAGGAAATCAACCCTGAATACTCACTGGAAGGACTGTTGCTGAAGCTGAAGCTCCAAAAGTTTGGCCACCTGATGCGAAGAACTGACTCATTGGAAGAGACGCTGATCCTGGGAAAGGTTGAAGGCAAAAGGAGAAGGGGCTGGCAGAGGATGAGATGGTTGGATAGTACCACTGATTCAATGGACATGAACTTAGGTGAACTCCAGGAGATAGTGAAGGACAAGGAGGCCTGGCAGCTGCAGTCCATGGTGCTGCAAAGAGTTGGACACAACTTAGCAACTGACCAGCAACAAAAGATGCCATCAGAACGAGAAGACCTAGAAAGTCTCTTTGGAGACAGCCCTTGCGTGGGCGGTGCTGTGAATGTGACACTGAGCAGACTTGGGGCCGCACCTCCGTCCGTGCTGACCTGTGTGTGGGGAGCACAGGGCATGCGTTCCCGTGGAGGGAACTAACTCACTAGATCTCAGAGTCTGGGAGCCACCCTTGACTCTGCCTTTCCCCACCTCCACATGCACTCTGGTGCCACCTCACGCCACATCTGTCTCCTGAATTTCTCCTGGGTGTTCATCCTGTATCCTTCCTATCACTGCTCTCACCCAGGTCCTGCTGTCTCTTTCTGGAAAGGCCTTCCTGAAAAGCCCTGGCAAAGGCCCTCTGAGCTGTCTTCTGTGCTGCAGCTAGAATCAGTTTCCCCTTGTGTGTGTTAACTGCTTAGTCATCTCTGAGTCTTTGCGACCCCATGGACTGTAGCCCACCAGCTCCTCTGTTGGGCTGAATTCCTCGTGGAATTCTCCAGGTAAGAATACTGGAGTGGGTTGCCATTTCCTAATCCAGGGGACTTCCTGACCCAGGGATCGAACCCAGGTCTTCTGCATTGCAAGGAGATTCTTTACCATCTGAGCTACGGGAAAGTCCCTTAGTCAACCAGATAAGGTCCCCCTGAAGCCCAGAGTCCTTCCAGCATTCCCTTAGCCCTTGCCTGCCATCAAGGCCTCTCAAGGTCGAGAGGTTCTTTCTTTCCTTCTCCAGCCTCACTTCTGACCACTCACCTTGCCCTGTCTATGTCAACGTTAACAAACTCCAGTTGCTAAGGTTACCCTACAGCTTTTTATACCTCTGCCTGGAGCACTCTCCCTTCCTTCTGTAGCTCATAGGCATCTGTTCAGGTATCAACTACACCAGTTCTTCTAGGAAGTCCTTCTCAACTCTTAGATGAGACCTAATAGTCTTCTGAATTTCTCACAGAGAAATGGATGAATCCACAGTGTATTATAATTGCATTTTAAAACTTTGACCTACCATCGAACTATAGCATAAACTTCTTATTTACAAGGATTACATCTTATTTACCACTCTGTATTTTCCAGCATCAGTTGAATGAATATAATAAATGGGACACAGGTCAGGGAATATTTTTGGAGGAAGGATAGACATGTCATAGCCAGAAATAAATATAATTATCTGCGTATTGCATACTTATACACTCATAGTTCATGGTTATTCATGGTGAAGTCTTTCAATGATATAGAAACCATGATGTAGAAATAATGAAAGACCAGCTAAAGTTCTTGGAAGGACAAATGGAAGAGGAGCTGTTGTTTAAATGGTTTTTCCAAACATAAACATTGAGTGTTGCCTGTCTTTTTGGAGCCCTTGGGTGGGATCAATATTAGCACCATACTCTCAGCTAAGCATAGCCTATTACATGAGGCTTCCCAGGTAGCGCAGTGGTAAAGAATCAGCCTGCCAATGCAAGAGACACAAGAGAAGTGGCTTCAATCCCTTTGTTGGGAGGATCCCTTGGAGAAGGAAATGGCAATCTATTATATAATGCCTCATAAATAGTCGGGCTATTCCTTCTTTTATTCAACTTCCTTAAAAATGTTTATCTGTAATTAATTTCCCTGTTCCATCATGAAGTGAGGGATCCTGGGTGGTGAAATGAACAGAGTCACGCAATCAGGAGATTGTGTCCCCGAGCCCGTTGCCTTGGGTGAGTTGTTTTGACTCTTTGGGGGAAAAGAGCTGCTGGGATGAGAAATTGCCAGTCATTTATTCCCACAGACAAGGGAGTTATTAACACTCTTATGTGCAGGGCACTTTGCAAGGTCCATTGATAAACACACATCGTCTTTCTTCAAGCAAGTACAATTGACAGGGCTAATTTGCGTGGCTGAGAACCTCACCGCCATCCTCCCCACCATGGCTTTCTCACCCCAGAGCACATGGATGGTGAGACGCTGTTAGCAGGAGACCTTCTCGTTAGCAGTGGATCAGGCGGAGCGCGTCTAGAATCTGAAGACTTGATTTGTACTGTCTTTTTGTTCCATTGCCAGCTGAGCACTTACATAAGCATATTGCATTCATCTACAAAAATAAAAAATGGCATTATTTGTCATCTACCTGTTTCATATGTCATAAAGACAAATTATATTCTTCTTTTAAACCTTCCTCCCACTTCTTGGGATCAGTGCTAATTATCATGAAAGATATGCATTCCTTCAGTCGGGAACTCACTTAGCAAACTGACTAATCACCAGCTATGTTTAAGCTGCTGTGATAGGTGCTGAGAATAAAGAGCCTTTATTTTTTTTGACATAATTTTAATTTTTAAAAAATTCTTATTGGCGTATAGTTGCTTTACAAGGTGTTAGTTTCTGCTACACAGCAAAGTGAGTCAGCTGTACATATACATATATCCCCTCTTTTTCGGATTTCCTTCCCATTTGAAAGTGAAAGTACTAATCACTCAGTCGTGTCCAACTCTTTGCAACTGCATGGTCTGTAACCCACCAGGTTCCTCTGTCCATGGAATGTTTCAGGCTGGATACTGGAGTGGGTTGCTATTTCCTTCTTTAGGGGGATCTTTCTGACACAGGGATCGAACCCGGGTCTCTAGCATTGTGGGCAGACTCTTTACCATCTGAGCCGCCAGGGAAGCCGTAATGAGGTCACCACAGAGCATGGAGTCCACTTCCCTGTGATATACGATAAGTTCCTATTAGTTAACTGCTTTCTACATAGTATTAATAAAAGCCTTTAGAACAAAGACTCAGCCCACGAGCACCTTATAGGTGAATGGTGGGGCGGGGAAGGGGTGGCCAGGAGAAGAAATGATTAGAGCGGTGTGCTGACTGCTGAGTGCCTGACTTCCAACAACACTCCTGCTTTCCGTGTAGCTCTATTATCCAGGCCCTTTGAGTAAGTGCAGATGGGAAAAATAGGCCATGAATGTGCCAGGTGAAGCAAGGATCCAGAATTAAGAGAACCATAGAATTACAGAGTTAGAGCGGACACTAAAACATGAGTCCAAACTATTTCCTAAGGCTCGAGTTCCATCTAAAACCCAGGAGCCTAGAGGCTCACTAGCTTAGTTGGAGTATTTATACTGAGATGGACTCCCCACCTTTTGATGTATTTCATGTCATTGTTGATCAACTCTCATTGTTTGTGAGGTATTTTCTTCTAACAAGTCAAAATACATCTTGCCATACAGAGCAAAGTAAATTCTTCTTCAGGATAACAGCCTTGAAAATATAACAAGGTAATTGTCAGTGCCCTTGGGTCTTTTCTCCAGGCTAAATAAAATCAATACAGTATTGGTAGAAGTCTGTTAGCCATCCCAAAGTCTTTCTGAATGTAAAAAATAGAATATTTTTTCAGTGTTCCAGTTACAATTTCTTGAGTTGTAAGAGCAGTCTGGTGGGTAAAAGAGTAGAGTAGATTGGACTACAAAATACCAGAGTGTTTTACACATGGTAAGCATGGCTGTTGTTTCGTGAAATGTTTATTTCAGGTGTGTGTACATATCTGTATTTCTGTACACCTGGGTTTGTATATACTGAATCCCAGATTCAAATGATTTCTTTTTAAACTAGCTGATTTACAATGGCGTGTTAATTTCTTCTGTACAGCAAAGTGATTCAAATATACACATTTATATACACACACATTATTTTTCGTATTCTTTTCCATTGATTCGTCATAGGATATTGAATATAGTTCCCTGTGCTATGCAGTGGGAACTTGTTTTTCATCCATTCTTTGTATAATAGCTTGCATCTGCTAACCCCAACTTCCCACTCCATCCTTCACCCGACCCCCTTCCCCTTGACAATGACCGCTCTGTCTCTACATCTGTGTTCTGCTTCTGTTGTGTAGATAAGTTCATTTGTGTTATACTTTATATATTCTACATATAAGTAATATCATATGGTAGTAAAATAATTTCTTAATGTGAATCACAATAAATAAAATAAGATAAAATAAAACTAAACCTCTGACACATCACCTCAACAGATTTCTCGTCCTTTAAGAGTTTCTTGGAAGTCAGTGTGCATTAAGAATGACCTGGAAGGCAATGGCACCCCACTCCAGTACTCTTGCCTGGAAAATCCCATGGACAGAGGAGCCTGGTAGGCTGCAGTCCATGGGGTCGCTAAGAGTTGGACATGACTGAGCGACTTCACTTTCACTTTTCACTTTCATGCACTGGAGAAGGAAATGGCAACCCGCTCCAGTGTTCTTGCCTGGAGAATCCCAGGGACAGGGGAGCCTAGTGGGCTGCCATCTATGGGGTCACACAGAGTCGGACACGACTGAAGCGACTTAGCAGTAGCAGCAGGAAACTTTGTTAAATGCAGATTATGTTCCTTCCCTTCCTCCTTCTTCTCCAGATTCACATTCAGACTATCTGGGGTAGGATGAGTTGCACTGCAGTTTTAATATAAATTCCACCTTATATGGCCCTGGGCTCTTCACCTATTGCTCTATGGAGATCACCCTCAGTCGCCCTGCCCGTGATGGTCAGAGTGTGTCAATCTATAGAGTCAGTGTGTTCAGTTCAGTTCAGTTCAGTCACTCAATCGCGTCCGACTCTTTGCGACCCCATGAATCGCAGCACACCAGGCCTCCCTGTCCGTCACCATCTCCCGGAGTTCACACACACTCACATCCATCGAGTCCGTGATGCCATCCAGCCATCTCATCCTGGGTCATCCCCTTCTCCTCCGGCCCCCAATCCCTCCCAGCATCAGAGTCTTTTCCAATGAGTCATCTCTTCGCATGAGGTGGCCAAAGTACTGGAGTCAGTGTGTATAGCACTTAATTTCTTTTATATTTTAAAATAAAATTAAATATTTTGAATAATTTCTCCTCACAGCCCACTTTGGAGGCACTTGGAGAATTGGCAGTGGTCTTTGCAGGGGAGAGCAGGGTTAGAAGTAGAAGCTCAGGGAGGACTTGGAGAAGAGTGTCTGACTCCCGGGAGTGCACTCGCTTGTGCTGACTGAGCTCAACAAGGGTCGAGCCCGGCTCAGCTCACTTACCACAGCTCCCTGCCCTATCGTCACCGCACCAGGGAGGACTTCCCCTCGGTGCCCTCAGCCGTCCGCTACGATCTCATCACGGGTCCTACTTCTCATCCAAACGCGATTTTCCTCGCTGGAAGTCCCTAGCGCAGATTAGCCAGAAATGGTGCTTCCTACCTGTCGGCTCCAACTAGGCACCAAGCTTCAAGCCCGTGTCCTGTCTTGATTTTCTCATTTTGTTGCTGTTTCTCCTAAACGTGCAGTTTTCTTTTCTTTTCTTGTGTTTCTTGTTTATCGTAGAATCATGACGCCTTCCCTTTGAGAATGCTCATCATAACGCTTCAGTCTTGAGGGGATTTCTCCACCTTCTAATGCCATCTTTGCCTTCAGAGACTCACACATCAGTATCTCACCTGTGCCTTTCACTTCACTGTCTTCTTGTCTCCCTTCTAAATGCAGAACCTCTCTTGGGCTTATCTCTTCCAGGTCTTTAAGAGCCTCCCTCCAGCCCCTCTCTCAAAGCCTCTTCTACCATGCAGACAATGACGGCAACAATGACAATAAAATGGCATCCTAGGCTCACAGGACTTCAAAAAAGTCCAGTGGTTGCAAAAAGTAGCTTTGACACACAAAGGTTGGAAGTATGTACATCTTGTTGATATTGCAATGTTGTGCATTAAGAGCTTTTGGAATGTGTAGGTAGAAGCTGGACGTGATTGTCTCTGAGAGATACTCTCCTGAGTCTTTAACATTTTGCGTTGAAAACAGTAAGTCTACATATTAAAAAGTAGCCTAACATTTTGAGTTTAAATCTGCCACTTTGTAGACTTGTAAATATTGGGCAAACTACCTCATTTCCTGAGTCTCTATTGCTTTCTCTTTAACATGGGTGACAATACATCCTGAAACAGAGCAATTTAAACCATGATCAAAAATAAAGAATTATGCTCACAGAAGGCTCTGTCCTAATTACCACTGTTAGTCTGATTCCTGAGTTACAGCTTCATTTGTTAGGTTAAGTCCCATTTCTCTATGGACTGTTTCTCAAGGATGTGGCGTCAGTGTCAGGGTGAGCTTCCTTTTAGGAGAGGCTGTCTTCAGTCTGTGATATTTGTTCATTTAATATTGTTGTCAATTTGAGTATTATTTTTAAACTGACATATAGTTGACTTACAGTATTGTGTTAGTTTCAGTTCAGTTCAGTTCAGTCGCTCAGTCGTGTCCGACTCTTTGCAACCCCATGAATTGCAGCACGCCAGGCCTCCCTGTCCATCACCAACTCCCGGAGTTCACTCAGACTCACGTCCATCGAGTCCGTGATGCCATCCAGCCATCTCATCCTCAGTCATCCCCTTCTCCTCCTGCCCCCAGTCCCTCCCAGCATCACAGTCTTTTCCAATGAGTCAACTCTTCTCATGAGGTGGCCAAAGTACTGGAGCTTTAGCTTTAGCATCATTCCTTCCAAAGAAATCCCAGGGTTGATCTCCTTCAGAATGGACTGGTTGGATCTCCTTGCAGTCCAAGGGACTCCCAAGAGTCTTCTCCAACACCACAGTTCAAAAGCATCAATTCTTCGGCACTCAGCCTTCTTCACAGTCCAACTCTCACATCCATACATGACCACAGAAAAAAGCATAGCCTTGACTAGATGGACCTTAGTCGGCAAAGTAATGTCTCTGCTTTTCAATATACTATCTAGGTTAGTCATAACTTTTTTTCCAAGGAGTAAGTGTCAGTAAGCATCTTTTAATTTCATGGCTGCAGTCACCATCTGCAGTGATTTGGGAGCCCCCCAAAATAAAGTCTGGCAATGTTTCCACTGTTTCCCCATCTATTTCCCATGAAGTGATGGGACCAGATGCCATGATCTCCGTTTTCTGAGTGTTGAGCTTTAAGCCAACGTTTCCACTCTCCTCTTTTACTTTCATCAAGAGGCTCTTCAGTACTTCTTCACTTTCTGCCATAAGGGTGGTGTCATCTGCATATCTGAGGTTATTGATATTTCTCCCGGCAATCTTGATTCCAGCTTGTGTTTCTTCCAGTCCAGCGTTTCTCATGATGTACTCTGCATAGAAGTTAAATAAGCAGGGTGACAATATACAGCCTTGACGTACTCCTTTTCCTATTTGGAACCAGTCTGTTGTTCCATGTCCAGTTCTAACTGTTGCTTCCTGACCTGCATACAGATTTCTCAAGAGGCTGGTTAGGTGTTAGTTTCAGGTGTACAGCAAAGTGCTTCAGTTTTGTGTGTGTGTGTGTGTGTGTGTGCGCGTGCGATATATACATGTCATTACAGGTTATTACAAACTATTGAGTATAGTTCCCTGTGCTATACAACAGGTCCTTGTTGTTTACCTATTTTATATATATATTAGTATGTATGTGTTAATCCCAAATTCTGATCTATCCCTCCTGCCTGCCTTTTGCCTTTGGTAACCATAAGTTTGTTTTCTGAGTCTGTGAGTCTGTTTCTGTTTTGTAAATAAGTTCGTTTGTATCAGCTTTTAGACTCTGCATATAGGTCATATCATATGTCATTTGTCTTTGTCTGATTTACTTCACTTCGTATGATCATTTCTAGGATGATCCGTGTTGCTGCAAATGACAGTATTTCATTCTTTTTGGTGGCTAGGTAATGTTCCATCTTCTTGATCCACTCATCTGTAGATAGACACTTAGATTGTTTACCTGTCTTGGCTATTGTAAACAATGATGCAGTGAACACTGGGGTGCATGTATCTTTCAAAGTAGAGTTTTCGTCTTTTCTGGATGTTTAATAAAATCACTGGATATTTTCTTGTTTGTCCATTGTCATGTATCACCTCCTAAGGGGATGTCATTACATAGTCTCATCTACTTCTCTTGTCCAATTATTCGGCTTTCTGGGTGGTCAGGGCCACGTGTGACCTGCTGTCTGTCTGCAGTCTCAGAGCTATACCTCACTTTCCTTGGTTTTTCTGAAATGTCACTCCTGGGATGAAGCCGCAGACTCTGCTTTCTGGAGTGTACTCCGTCCTTACAGTAAATGTTCCATTTATTTTATCCCAGTCTCTCCGATTTTAGCAGCTTCAGTGAAGCTATTTTTAATGCTGGGCCAAATGTGTACTCACAGATTGCAACCATGGCTAGGTTGCTCGGGAGGATAAATCTGCAAGCTAGGAGGATGGATTGTGCCCATATGGTTTCTAACTTATTGGTTTTGCTTAGAAACAGAAAATGGCTTAAGAAAACTAAGAGTGTACCTCACACTGGTCAGAATGATCATCATTAAAAAAATCCACAAACAATAAATGCTGGAGAGGATGTGGAGAAAAGGGAACCCTCATGTACTGTTGGTAGGACTATAAATTGATATAGTCACAGTGGAAAACAGGATGGAGGTTCCTTAAAAAACTAAAAAAATAAGACTACAGTATGACTCAGCAGTCCCACTCGTGGGAATATACCCAGAGAAAATAATAATTCAAAAAATTCATGCCCAATGTTCATTGTAGCACTGTTTACAATAGCTGGTACATGGAAGGACCCTAAATGTTGCTATCTACCAATAAAAGAATGGAGAAAGCAAAATGTGGTATATATATACACAATGGAATATTACTCAGTCACAAAAATGAATGGATCTGTGCACTTTGCAGAGATGTGGGTGGACCTAGAGACTGTAATATAGAGTGAAGAAAGTCAGAGAGAGTAAAACAAATATTGCATTATATTGCCTATATGTGGACTCTAGAAAAATGACACAGAAGAACTTATTTGCATAGCAGAAATAAAGACACAGATGTAGAGAACAGATGTATGGATACCTGAGGGGGAAGCAAGGGAGATGAATTGGAAGATTGAAATTGACACATATACACTATTGATACTATGATATTGCAGGGAGGTCAAACAGTTAATCCTAAAGGAAATCAACCATGAATATTCAGTGAAAGGACTGATGCCAAAGCTGAACTTCCAATATCTGAGGCAAAGAGCGAATTCATTGGAAAAAACCTGAATGCTGGGAAAGATAGAAGGCAGGAAGAGAAGGGGGCGACAGAGGACAGGATGGTTGGATGGCATCACTGACTCGATGGACTTGAGTTTGAGCAAGCTCCAGGAGATGGTGAAGGGCAGAAAAGCCTGCTGTGCTGCAGTCCATGGGGTTGCAAACAGTCGGATACGACTGAGTGACTGGACAACAACAGCTGTGTATAAGATAGATAGCTAGTGAGAACCCGCTATATAGCACAGGGAACTCTACTCAGTGCTCTGTAGTGACCTAAATAGGAAAGAAACGCAAGGAGGAAGGGATGTGTGCGCACGTATAGCTGATTCACTTTTCTGTACAGCAGAAACCAACCCAACATTGTAAAGTAACTATACTCCAATCAAAACTAATAAAAATAAAACTGAGAGTGGACTTGAAATATTCAACCCATTTTTTTTAAGTCAGTTATGGTGTTTTGGACAGAGCTCAGTCACTGATTCAGCAGAATCTCAGTAAGCGCTTATAATATGACTGGAGCTGTGCTAGGGATGGGGCATAAAAGGGCAGCAGAACAGATGTGAGGGCGATCAGTGTAAGGAAGGGGATGGACATGAAATGACTAAAAGCTATAGAAGAAAATGCAGGGTATTATGAGTTGATGGTAAAAGGACCTGATTTAAGCTGCAGGAGAGGAGCTCTGGGGAAAGGCTTCCAGGACAAGGTGACATTTGGGTGATTTGTGTTTCTAGAACTCCTATGTGGTAAATCACAGTCTGTTAACATTTAATCTGCTTTTAGTAAATGTTGGGGCATATTTGGTGTGTCAGTCGAGACCTGAGGAGCACAAGTACTTAATGCATAGAGTCTGGGATTAGCAAAGTCACATGGTGAAATGTCCCTTGTCTAGCCTTGCCTTGCTGGGAAAGCCTTTCCAACAGTGAGCTTAAATGTGTAGGAATGTAGCTTTGATGTGGTTGCAGTTAATGTGTTGGAATTCTTGACAGTTCTTCACAGACCAGTTTCTTCCCAGGCCTGGAATCTCACCACTGCTCCCTTTTAGTAGTGCAAGGAGTGGAATTCTCTCGGGACCTTTGGTCACAGGAAGATCACAGGCCCACTTGTCAAAATACCAAAATTCCAGGATTCTATGTTTGTGGTTAAAGAACAGCCTTTAAACAGAAATGCTTTTAGTTCACAGAGGGGTCTCTGAGCGCTAGTCTCTGCTGTATCGGCTGGAACACCGAGCCACAGACCAGGGCCAAGTGTGTGGAGTGGACACATTACCTAGAAATCCTCAGCGGTGAGGACTCTGTACATCTGCCTCCTTTTCTTCCTAACCTAGCTCCCAAATGTTTGGGGTTTGGTTGTTGTTGTTGTTGCTCCAAAGCATATCTTCTCAGGTGGCACTAGTGGTAAAGAACCTGCCTGCCAATGCAGGAGACGTAAGAGATGTGAGTTCAGGACCTGGGTTGGGAAAGATCCCTGGAGAAGGAAATGGCAACCCACTCCAGTATTCTTGTCTGGAAAATTCCAAGGACAGAGGAGCTTGTTGGGCTTCACAGTCCACAGAGTCGCAAAGAGTTGGGCATGACTGAATATACACACATGCAAAGCAGGCCTTACTTCCCCGAG
Source organism: Ovis canadensis (assembly GCF_042477335.2). Classification (NCBI taxonomy): domain Eukaryota; kingdom Metazoa; phylum Chordata; class Mammalia; order Artiodactyla; family Bovidae; genus Ovis; species Ovis canadensis. The sequence goes on from NC_091263.1 coordinate 18,640,526, forward strand.
CAGGGATTAAACCCATGTCCCTTGTATTTGAAGTGCGGACTCTCAACCACTGCAGCACCAGGGAAGTCCCCTAATGTTCTTTTATTCACACATGTTAAACTATCACAAGCAACCTAGATGAATAAAATAACAAGACAGCTTGAGTCCTGTTGCCCTCTGTACTCCTAGGGGGCTGGACGCAGCCCCACCTACACCCCACCCGTCAGAGCACAGAGCGCAGCCAGCCAGGCCCCCTCACTGCCCTGGACGTGTTTGCTCCGTACTGTGTTCCTGCCTTTGAGTCCTTCAGCATCTGTCATGATCTTGTGTCTACTTCAACACCTGCAGCCTTTAAATAATTTAATGTGAAAATGGACCGCAGTTCAGTGGAAACTCGGCCTGACTGTTACCTGGGGTTCCAAGAGTTTCTCAAATGTAAAGAAATGTAAGATGAAGGAAGCCGAGTACATCTGTGGGTTGTGGCCAGTAAAGCCAGGCACAGGCGGAAAGGGCCCGTCTACAGGGGGTGAGTGGCCATGTGTAGGGTGTTTATCTGGCTCAAGATTGTCAAAAGGGCCATATATACACTATTGATACTATGTATAAAATATTAATAACTGATGACATCCTACCAGCTCAGGAACCTACTCAGTGCTCTGTGATGAACTAAATGCGGAGGAAATTTTTTTAAAAAGGGTGGGCTGTATATGTGTAGATGATTCATTTTATGGTACAGTAAAAAAAAACTAGCACAACATTATAAAAATCTATACTCCAATAAAAGTTAGTTAAAAAAACAATACAATTGGGGAAAAAGGGCTATTTTTTCCAGACAGCTGAGGGTTGCTCTCCTCCTCCACCTCCTGGACTCACTGCCCCTCCTTTAAATGATCAGATTTGATTATTATCAGCCTGCCTGGCCTTTCAAATGAGTTATTCAAGCCATCGTTACTCTCAGCTGAACTAGAAGCAATTTAAAGCCAGGACTTTGATCCTTTTTCTTTTTGTTTCCCCAAATGTCTTCTATGGCACTTGTTGTACTTAAAAGGCATTGAGGAAATGTCTGGCTGATGGATTGAGCTCTCTGTGACCGCCAGATTCCACAAGGCTTTCAGTGGATATCACGGGTTGAATGGTGTTTGTCAGGAAAACAAATGAACAAACAAAAATAAACATAGCTCTGAGGTTCAGCTCAAGTTTACTTCCTCTGGGAAGGAATCCTGTGAGCCTCATCTCCCTCTGCTCACCCCACCCTTCCCTGATTCCCAGCATAATTATGTCCAAGCTTGTCCACGTTCCTCAGGATGTCTTAGTCTGGATGCTTCAGTCACAGCCACTTGGTACCAATGACACTCTTTTGGACAGTTTTATTTTCATGTCTGAGATCCTGCCTTAGTCACTGAGCCTGTTGGAGACAGAACTCACCCCTGATTCGTCTCTCTAGTCCCAGGACAGTGGTTGGAACACAGGAGCAGCCAGACATATAGTTATGAAGTACACATAGTAAATAAGAAACACGACAGAGATAAACACCTTTATTTACCTATCTAGCTCAGTCTCACGTCTCTAAAAGAGTGTGCCAAGTCCACAAAAACAATGCAGATAACAATGCAGGGTTTTTAGGACCGGAAATGAAAAATGGAAACCTGGCTGCTGCTTTTCCTGCTTTCTGAAAAGCCACAGCCCAAGTCACATGAATAAAAGACATAAATGTCAGCGAATGGATTTATGGGTGTTAAACATGCCAGCTTCTTGGTGTAATGTGCCAGCATTAGTAGTTAGGCTATCCATTTCACTGACTGCTTCTAACATACAAGTGTGTATTTAGAGATGGGAACACGATAGCCCTTAAATAATTAATAATAAATAATTGATATGTACCTCCAGAGAGATGGTTTCTATTATTTCTGGCCTACTGGGTGGTCTCCATTTGTCTTTTTTAAAAGGCTTTATGATTTGGCATCAGAATAGAGGGGAATATGCACTCCCTTTGAAACAATTTTTTTTCCCCTGCATATCTAGTGAGACCTCGAGCCTGGAAGTCTTTTAGAAACACACACTTTATATTTGTGTAGGCTCAGGTATCTATATGGTGAAAATTCTCTTTAATTGGAACACTTTATGTAAAGTCCCCGAAGACGTGTGTTTAAAGATGGAAAGCATTGCTATTCAGAGGAGTGACTTTTTCAAAGTAACTCATTCATATTATTGACTTTTTAAAGTGAAGTTTCTCTAAGTGTTTGTTCAGCACTGCAGGTTCTGAAATCACAGGAAGAGTGTTTTACACATATGTTTTGTGATCGTGCTTCTTCATTTTAATTGGGTGGAGTTGACTGGGAGAGAAAGCTTTGGTCACTCTGGTGTGCCCTGGGCCCTCTAAACAGCTGTGTAAGCAGTGGGTCGTGGAAACACTGGGCTCACGGATTTGGATGTCATTCAAGAAGCAGTGTGACTCCATGGCAGGACCTCACTTGTTGCCTAACCCTGTCACCGTTCCTCTGTGGTCATTCTGGAAATCAAAATCCAATAGCGAGGCCACTGGAGAAATGCTTTTAATAAACTATACAAACCAGTCATCTGAAGAGAAAGCCATCTCTGACGCAGTGGTGGTGCATTTCAGTACAGCGATGCCCATTACAAGCCATGGGTATATGACAAGAAGGGGACCCAGCATGGTTGCGACCACAGCGGAATTATAGCAACCAACGGAAAACACACCTGGACCTGGGTGATTTCTCTGTGAAAAGCAGAGAGCAGCCTCCCCTACTTCACAACCCCTCTTTAAGTGTCCTTTCCATGAACTTTCCAGATGCTTTGATTTTCAACCATTGTTTTGATTTCACCAACCTAGTGATCGTTTGATTATCTTTTGGGGGGGCCTCTTTTTGGAAGATAAAATATTTAAAACTTTCTTTTAGATTATGCATTTGCACAACTTTTGAATTCTTTGGAAATAGAATTACTCTTAATGAAACATGAACAAACAAATATCTGAAAACATGAGCAAACAATGAGCAAGCGGAGTTCTGCCGAAGAATGGTGCTATTGTTAGGTGATTGAACACTTGGGAGATTACTGTCATGGTATACTGGCATGTTGGTTAATTCTAGCCATAATTTAACAGTAAAACCTACTTAGGAAGGCAGGAGGCTGAATGGCTTGTCAGACATAGGCACACACGCACACGCACACACACATACACGCAGCTCACACAATGACAAATTAAGCACTGTTTACACACAGATAGAGTTGGCCTTATTTTTTTTTCATAAGCTGTGATTTAGGTAATAATGGCACTGTAATTTTAACTCTCTGTGCAGCTTGAATGTTGGCTTAATTATTTTATCACCATTGTGTTTAGTGATACTAATGCAGGGTGCCAGCAGAATTTGGCTCTGCATCCCTAAGGCTTGCATTTACAGAAGGCTGGCATTGATTTAGACTTGATAACACAGATCCCATTTCGACTAGATTACTCTCCAATTGTTTGACCAAAGGCTACGGGGACATTTTAGGCCAAGCAAAAACATATAATTAAATTTCCAAGGAGTTTTCACATTCTCTAAGCTGGAGTTTTTGTTTCTTTGGAAGTTTCACAGATTTCCCCAGATGAGGCCAAAGTGCCTTTCGCTGCAGTGTTGACATGACTTGTCTGCGTGTATTAGCTATAGACTGTGAGCTCATGGCAGCTGAAAGTGTACAAAATGTTGGAAAAGAAGAAGAAAACAGGAGTCTCACATAGAGTTCACATCTACCTTTTCCAACTAGTCAGCTTTGATAAAGCCAGAGTTTTGGAAACTGGAAAATGACCTTGATTCTTAACACAACATTCATTTCTTTAAGTGCCTAGGTTCAACAGAAATGCATGGAATTTCATGACTTTTGTGTGTGGATGCTAGTACACACTGTGTTTACGACAGTGATGTGTATATGAAATCCTCGGGGACCTTGTTAAAATGTACATTTTCTGAGTCAATAGGTCTGGAGCCAGGTCTCACATTTTGCTTTTTGAGGAATCTCAAGGTGATGGCCACGCCATGCTTCATAGATTGAACTTTGAACAGCAAGATCACAGAGCAGGAGAATTAAACTCAAGACGTCTTCTGTAGGTGAAGATTAGGCTTCAAAAATATGTACAGGTGTGAGACTGTTAAGGAACTAAAAGTCTAGTAGGACTTTTATCAGGGAAAAGGAATAAATACTATTTAACCTCTTTGCCTTTTTAGCTAATGTTTAACCTTTCAAATGCATACCTTCAGCTAATTTCTTTCTGTACACTAATGCGGTCTTATATATGAATAATTATACAGAAATACATATGGTAGTGACAGTGACTTCAAGGTCATAAAGATCCCGTGGATTGGCTAGCTTTTGCTGATTTTGTGGTTTTTAACTGAACTTGAGTCCACCAGCAGTCTTCCTGCTACATTGTGGATGTTCTTGAAATTTTCCATCCTTCACAAAGGAGGGGTGGACCAGAAATCTGTGTGTCCTTCAGCTCCTATGGTGCCTGGTCCCCCAGAATGCTTGTGGCTTGATAAAACTTCAGCTTGTTTTAGATAACCACACGCAAGACCCGTGTGTTACCTTCAGAGAGCCTTGGCTTTTTATATGGCCAGTACATTTGGAAAGCATCATGTGGCATTAACCTGATCTGGAATAACTTAAATGGCTGATCCTGAGTGCTTGGTGAAATACAGTAACTTTGTGGGACTTGAGTCTGTGGCTTTTCAGTATAGAAAGTACTCCAATAGCTTATGTAATATTGGGAAATGACTTGAAATAAGAAGGACATTTAATTCAGCTCTCAATTTCGCCTCTATGGTAACACCAGAAGACATGATTTTAACTGTCAACTATTTACTATTGGAACTATTTTAAAACCCTCTTAAGTGGTTTATTATTTATTTATTTATTTGGTATGGCATCATTTTTCTAAACTATAAGAGTCATCTCCAGACCTAATGTAAAGGGCCTCAAATCGACCAAACTCTTGTGGAGAAAGACTCTTCGACGGAACAAGTATTGGGAAACATGGATGCTCTCTAGATAATGCCATTCTGAGTTGCTGACGCTGCCTGTTTTATATTCAGAGACACACGCAAGCATACACACACATACACAGCGATTGAGGATCCTTGTTCAAAGCATGGTGAACTATACACACAGGGTAAGACAGAACACTACAAACATTTTCTCGCTTCTGAAAATCAGACCGTGTGTTGGAAGTAGTTCCCGATGCAATAAAATTACCGTGTACTGATTTCTCACAAATAGCCAGGAGGCATGACGGGCAACTTGGCCTGATGTAGTCCGTCACATCTCACTAAAGCACAGTTTCTAATCTGTGACATGTAGACGTTTTACTCACAAATAATATTTTAAATTCAGTAGTTTGGGAAATATCAGACAAGCCTGCAACATGGAACACTGGCAGGGTCGTGGGGAACCCACATCTGTGGGTGATACGCCACTCTGGAAAACAACACGTGCTCTCCAGGAGGCAGCTGCGCCCCTCCTGAACATAAGGCCTCGTAAAACGCTTGCACATCTGCACCAGTGCATGTGGAAATGTGAGTGACAGCAGTATTCGTAGGATCAGAAGTGAAGGGATGCGTGTGGACAAACCTAAGTGAAAATAGATAGGGGCTGTGGTAAGCAGTTATGAATTAATCTGTGCGGAGGAACACTCTACTTTAGTGAAAATAAAAGAATCCCAATCTGTGCGGCAGCCTGGTTGGATTCATGATTTGAAATGTGAAATAAATAAGGTGCTGTAATCCATGTAAACTGTGATTCATCTAAGTAGAGTTCTAACATGAGTAAAACTAGATATAAGATGATAAAAACCACAGAGAAAAACAAGGGGCACTTTATTACAGCATACAGGCCAGTGGTTATCTATAGAGAAACATGTAGGAAATGGGGTTGGAAACAGGCAAATAAGATATTTTACAATTATAACCAATAATTAATTTCTTCAGCTCTGTGATATATGTTCATCTAAAAACTTTCTACATTTTTTACACGTTATAATCTTTCACATGTTCAGTGCACATTTATATATGAATACTTATTAATTTAGTTGTATAAATTAATAGATAATTTTATATATTTATTTTATTAAATAATGTACAATTTAATGTAACAATAATCATGTAAAAAGTACAATTATTATATAATTCAATGTATAATTAAAATAGACATTTATTATTTTCAATTTGAATTATTAAAAATTCAATTTTCTGAATTAAATTCTAACACAAAAGGCAGAGTTTGGATATAAATAAGCTACAGTATAAGAAAAAATCTATGACTATCCCTAAACATTTACCTTTTGAGTAAAATATAGAAAATAATGTCAGAAAGTGATGCATATTTTAAATTTTAAAAATATGTTCGTCTTTAAACTTCAGTTTGATAGTAAATACTTAACTGCCATAGACTGAGAAATTGGTTTCCTAGTTTCAGAGATGCCTTTGATTATTTGGAAGGCCTGTCCCTTATGTGCATTGAATGAATTTTCTCACATATGGACAGCTTGAAGTAGGCATATTAGTTCTTTCTCAAACAAGATTAAATCTTTACTCTTAGGAACCCTGTTGTAGGAACTGTAGGAAGTAGCCCTTCTATAAGTACACATACACAAAGACACACACACAAACACGCAGATCTGTATGCTTTTTCTAATGTTCCTTTTTTGAGAAACATATAATTTCCAGGAGGAAGCAGTAAATGTTAGCTCAAATATAGCTGCAATATCAGTTCTAAAATAGTAAGGGGACACGAGTGGGCAGGTATCAGCCATTCAACCCCTTTATTCTTTTGCATTTCCTTGATACAGTGACATACTCTGAAATGATGATGTACTTGATATACAAAAGCAATAGAAATTCAGTAAAAATCTGTCACCCTTAAATTCCAAAGGACATCCTTTGGTACTTGAACTATTCACTGAGGGGGTTCCCAGGTGGCACTAGTGGTAAAAAACCTTCCTGCCGATGCCGGAAACATAAGAGATGTGGGTTTGATCCCTGGGTTGCGAAGATCCCCTGGAGGAGGGCAGGACAACCTGCTCCAGTATTCTACCTGGAGATTCCCATGGACAGAGGAGCCTAGTGGGCTACAGTCGTATAGGGGTGCAAAGAGTCAGACACGACAAAAGTGACTTGGCATGCAGGCACAACTATTCACTACAGTTAGATAATTAGTCAACTTAATAATAAAGATTCCTTTGTAAGTATATAAATTGTGAACCTCTGATTGAAGATCATTATTTTTTCACATCTGCTCATTTGTATGTGGCTTACGGAATGGCAATCCACTCCAGTACTATTGCCTGGAAAATCCCATGGACAGAGGAGCCTGGTAGGCTACAGTCTATGGGGTCACAAAGAGTCGGACACGACTTCACTTTCACTTTCGCTTTACACTCTTCTAATAGAACTGAGATACTTTTTCTATTGTATACTGTGTTATACCCACTGCATCAGGGGTCCCTAACCTCTGGGATCTAATGCCTGAAGATCTGACATGGAGCTGACGTAGTACTAATAGAAATAAAATGCCCAATAAATGTGATGTGCTTGAATCAGCCCAAAACCATTCCCCAGCCCCAGTCTGTGGAAAAATTGTCTTCCATGAAACCGGTCTCTGGTGTCAAAATGATTGGGGACCACTGTACTACATTGATTTTGACATTGCCTATACTTAAAAGCCATGTAGAAATTCTTGAAAGTGTTAGTGCCGGGTAAGAAATCATGTGAGTGGTGTGATATATGAAACCCATAAACAAGAAAACCCATATGTAGGAAAGGAAATTAACCCACCTAGCAAGAGTTTGTGTGGTGAGATTATGAATAATTTCTGTCTTTCTGCTTTTTTCAACATTTTCCAAATCTGATTTTATGAGATATATCCCTCTATAATGGAAAAAAAAATAATCACTTATTAAAGTGTCAGTGCTCAAGTGAGGAGTGGGCTGAAGACTGTTTATAGAATTTCAGTTTTATGGGCATGAAGTGTGGCTTTTTATTATATTTAATGTTAAGGAAAGTGGAACCAATTATGTTCCCATGGCATATGAAAAGTTCATACCATCTAAACATATCAGCTTTTATTTTGGCTTCCTAGTGGTTAACTTTGAGACAAGGGGACAAGGGGCTACCTCCTGAGTAGAATATATTACATCTTCTTTGTGGGTGAATTCCAGTTGCATAACGCACATCTGTAAGCACAGCGCAATGAAACCCATGCTAATCCAATTGGGAAAAATCATGCAACTTCAAAGGGAAACCACCTGGCAATGGAATCAGGCTTATTTGCAAGAAATAAATATATGTCTTGGGATACAGGGTGTATGCTATGTTCTTCTCAGAACTACTATTTTTATTGCTATTATGAATTTCATATTAGGGGCCGTAGGAATTTTTTTTTTCTTTTCAAATTATGATATGGGTAAAAGTCTCTTTACACAATGAAAACCAATTTGCTGCTGACAATGTATTAGCACTTCTATTTGTATTTTGTTTGCGTATTTCTTCTTTATTCAGCCTTTGGCAAATGGTTCTAAATTAAGGATTTTAGAGTCTTAAAAGGAAACAGTAAGATTTCCTCAGAGAATGGATGGATAGGAAAAATTTCTTTCTTTCTTTTTTTTTTCTGCCACTCCCCATGTCTATGCAGCTCCTTTTCATTACAAATATTAACTTCTGCCACCAATGCTAATATTCTCTGAGTATTTTGTAGTGGAAAACACTCTATAGCAGAAAATACTGCTTGGTTGAAGAGTGCATTGATTGTCCATTTCCAGTTTCGTGGTGTGTTTTCACAAACTAGACACACCCATGTCTCCAGCAGCTAGTTCACAGAGGAAGATGTGACCAGCACTGCAAACCCCTCATGCCTCTTCTAGTGACTAACTCATTCCAAGGATAAGTCGCACCCTGACTTCCAATACATCAACTTCCATGAATAGATTCTTGTAATATGTGCTTTGGCCATCTGCTGTCTTTTGCTCAACATTGACGATTCCTCCATATTGTTTGCCAGTCCCATCACAGTGTGGTATTTTATTGTTTGAATAAACCCAATACGTTTATCCATTGTATTATTGTTGGTCATTGGGGTTTGGGGCCGGTGTGGGGCTGCTGATGAACATTCTTATAAACCATTTTTAATACAAGGACAAAGAAGCATGGCTTCTCTACTCATTTCTTGTGTTGTCTAACAGAAGTTTCAAGTTTGTTTCCTTGAAACTTAGCAGGTTTCTTGCATAGGAGTCAGCATCGTTGTCACTGTCTACTCAACCACTTTGGCTGTGCACCTGCTCTCCGCTGTGTTCTGTGTGATGTCTGGATAATACAAACATAGAAGATGTTTCTTGTTCTTAGGTAACTCAGGAATAAGCCTGTGCTTACACGCAGAGCTACAGGGAGCAAGCATCAGACCCCCTGATAGAGGGAAGACTCCTAACTCAGCTGAAAGAAAGATGATGAGTGAAGTCTTTCTGGAGGAGACACGCGGACAGGAGGCAAAGGAAGTTGTGCGCAGTGAGGCAGGAGGAAAGGAAGACAGTTGTTGGCTGACAGAATTGCATTTTAGCAGTGAACATTTTTGAACTTTTCAGAAATCACCATGGTTGGATCTGAGAGCTCACATTGGAGGAGAATGAAACTGGAAACCAGAAAGAAAACTTGGCTTGCTATGTTCCCTGACTGATGTAGTAGAAATAAAGTACATAAAGCATCATGAGGCAAAAGGATTGTTAGAGCACAAAATTTTTCTTGTTTTTTTTTTTTTTTTTTTTTTTTTACTACAACCCAGTCTAGTAATGTTGTATCTATAGTGTAATGATAATGAAGAGTTTTGTGGGGTGTGAATAGTGTCTGTAATGGATTCTTAAGGCATGGAGTCTCCCCTTCAGTATTATGGGATATGATCTGTGCTTACACATAAGACCACACACATGGTCAGAGGTGTTTTGAGACAATGTGCAAACTGTGCTTTGGGTTATGATCTATAGATGCTATGTTATGCTGAGAGCATCGTACATGGCTTCATAGTGGGCATTAGAGACCATATATTCAAGTTTTGTTAAATAAGAGCTGATCCGGTGAAAAAACAAAAACAAAACCCTTCAAGAAGGCAAGATTGTCTTCCTGACTTGGGAAGCAGCTGAATTTTCCTCGCATTTTCCGTTTAGCCCTTGACCTTCCCAGGCGGAATCCACCAAAAGCATCTCAGAGGTGTTCTCTGTCATGCAGAACACTTTTTTCCAGGCAGAATGAGAGGAAGGCACTCAGAGGTGTGTGTCTGTGCACACCTCGTCTGAGGGTTGAGGTAATGAACCAGCAACCACTGATGACTGAAGGCAGACAGCATGGCACACAGTTTGCAATCTTCTCGCTTCCTTAATTATGGTTTTTGGAATCTATTTATGCCATCTGCCTGAATTTTCTATTAAGTAATTGAGACATTGAGCATCACCCCAGCAACTACTGTTTTGGAAAATCTACTGCTATAAGCTTATCATTAAGCTGGAATGTTTAACATGCATTGTTTTATTAGGTCTTCTCACTTACCTAGTGAGATAGTTATATATTTTTACATTCAGTTTTTAAAATACTATGAATAATACAGTGGATGTATAAAACAAATAATCTTCACACAAGTAATTTGGCTGCATCATTGATTTACGTTATCATGAATTATCTGAATATCCATTAGTCAGTGGGTTTTCTGCTATGGTAACGCAAGGGCTGAATCTTTTGGGCTGATACAGAGAAGTTTTATGCATAATATTTTAGATTATATTTACTTATGGGTATAATACTTATATAATAAGATTAGAATATATAATACTTAGAATATATAATAAGATTATATAATACTTATGGATAGTATTTCACATGTGTATAGGAAAGTTTATAACTTTCTCAAAATCTTAAGTGAAGAGATTGATGTATTGACAAAAACGGTTTTGTTCTCATCCTCTTGGATTCCTTGTTTTAAAAGCTTCATTCTTTTTTTTAAAAAAATAGAAATTTATTTATTTTAATCGGAGGTCAATTACTCTACAACATTGTTTGGTTCTGCCATACATCAGCATGAATCCGCCACAGGTATACACGTGTTCCCCATCCTGAAACCCAGGATGTGAGAATTATTTTGAAGTTTGACTTGATTTTCGTGCTTTCTGTTTCTGGTATATGTGAGCTTCACGGAGCCACTTCTCTCTACATGACATGGTTTCGTCTATTTTCCCACTGCAAATTCTGACTCATTCAAATGAAGCAGTGGTAGTCTTGTATTTAAAAAGCTTTGAGTAGCTGCTCTACTGTATGAAATTCCTCTTTCATTAAATTACATCAATTCTTCTTTCTCAAGTGTCTTTGCCAACTTAAAATAACATAATACCATAAAACATTTTACAGCAGAGACTTTCTAACTCTTTCTTATTTTGGCTATTGAGTGACATTAAAAGTCATTCTCTTCTTAAAATGAAATAAATGTGCTCAGTATAAAATATAAGAAGTGATGTATCATTGTCAGTAGGATATGCACTTTGCCATGCTGCAAAGTGGAAAATACATCTGTGCTTAAATATACTTGACTTTGCCACCCTGATTGTCTTGTCTGATGTTAGAGATGTGATATATGATATTCAGTCCTTTAGTCAATTCATTCAACAAATCTTTATTGAGTAAGCCTTGTTTGTAAGGCCAGGGATATAAAATAAATAACATCTATGCACTAGCCTTGAAGAACGCACCAATATTAGGATGGACAGTACAATGCAGCACAGTACAGTGCAGTATTGATGAAGTATTGCATTTTTGTCATTAACGCAATTGATGGTAAAATGTACTTTCTAAGAGAGATATACTCCATGACATGTTGGATCATAACTGGAAAAAAAATAAGCTTCTAGGGGAGAGAGAAAAGACATAAGGGAGAATATATCAGTTGAGTTGAGGAAGAGGAAAACAGTTGTGACAAAGGAAACATGGGGAGAAATTAGAAGCAAAGTGACTTGTGTTAGGATTGGGCAGTAATACCTTATTTGGCTTCCCTGGTGGCTCAGATGCTAAAGAATCTGCCTGCAATGTGGGACACCTGGGTTTGATCCCTGTGCTGGGAAGATCCCCTGGAGGAGAACATGGCAACCCACTCCAGTATTCTTACCTGGGGAATTCCATGGACAGAGGAGCCTGGCGGGCTGGAGTCCATGGGGTCACAAAGAATCAGAACGACTGAGCGACTAAGCATACACACACCTTATTGGTCACAAATCATTTCTGAGAACCTGATTAGGTGGCTGTGGTACTGAGAGATACAGTGCAAACCAAATGTGTGCTCTAAACAGCTTAATTCCATGGACACTAGAACATGGCTCTCACAATGGCAACATGTGCTGCATGTTTCATGCAGGTTTTTTTAATAGTGTTAAATCAATAGATGATGTCAAGGTTTACAGAATCTGAGGTTTGGTGTCTTTTCCAAATACAGGTGTAAATTCTTTTCTTTTTGTGGGGGGGTAGAGTTCCTCTTGGAGGAAGCTATGGCACCCCACTCCAGTACTCTTGCCTGGAAAATCCCATGGGCGGAAGAGCCTGGTGGGCTGCAGTCCATGGTGTCGCTAAGAGTCTGACACGACTGAGCGACTTTGCAGAATTCCTCTATTTTTATAGTATAATTTGAAAAATTAGTTTTAGTGTCTGACAACACATCATCAATATGCTGCTGCTGCTGCTGCTGCTGCTGCTGCTGCTAAGTCGCATCAGTCGTGTCCGACTCTGTGCGACCCCATAGCCGGCATCCCAACAGGCTCCTCTGTCCCTAGGACTCTCCAGGCAAGAGCCCTGGAGTGGGCTGCTATTTCCTTCTGCAATGCATGAAAGTGAAAAGTGAAAGTGAAGTCGCTCAGTCGTGTCAGACTCTTAGTGACCGCATGGGCTGCAGCCCACCAGGCTCCTCTGTCCGTGGGATTCTCCGGGCAAGAGTACTGGAGTGGGTTGCCATTGCCTTCTCCAATTATTCAACATAAATCTATGCATTTTTCTTTTCTTTTTTAAAATTCATTTTTATTATAGTATAATAGCTTTAAAATGTTGTTTTAGTTTCTACTGTACAGCAAAGTGAATCTGCTATACGTATGTATAACTCTCTCTTTTTTGGATTTGCTTCCCATTCAGCTCACCATGGAGCATTGAATACAGTTCCCTGTGCTATAGAGTAGGTTCTCATTATTTATCTATTTTACATATAGTATCAATAGTGTGGGTTTCCCAGGTAGCACTAATAGTAAAGAACTTTACTGTCAATTCAGGAGAGAGGAGATGCGGGTTCGATCCCTGGGTTGGGAAGATGCCCTGGAGGAGGGCCTGGCAGCCCTCTCCACTATTCTTGCTTGGAGAATCCCATGGACAGAGGAGCCTGGTGGGCTACAGTCCATAGGGTCGCCCAGAGTTAGACATGACTAAAGTGACTTAGCAAACACATGCACATCAATAGTGTATATATGTCAGTTCCAATCGTCCAGTTCATCCCACCACTCTCAGGTATAAATTCTGCTGCGAAGCTATGTCTTCCATTTTGCATTGTTTTCTGTGGAGTCACACTTGTACTAGAATGGGCCACGTGTTGTAAAATCAGAAGCTTCTTTAAGGAATGAGTTACTCTAGAAGTGATTTCTAAAAATCCATGATGAATGTTCAGTTCAGTTCAGTTCAGTCGCTTGGTCGTGTCCAACTCTTAGCGTTCAGTTCAGTTCAGTCGCTTGGTCGTGTCCAACTCTTAGCGACCCCATGAATTGCAGCATGCCAGGCCTCCCTGTCCATCACCAACTCCCATCATCAGACTCACATCCATCAAGTCAGTGATGCCATCCAGCCATCTCATCCTCTGTCCTCCCCTTCTCCTCCTGCCCCCAATCCCTCCCAGCATCAGAGTCTTTTCCAATGAGTCAACTCTTCGCATGAGGTGGCCAAAGTACTGCAGTTTCAGCTTTAGCATCATTCCTTCCAAAGAAATCCCAGGACTGATCTCCTTCAGAATGGACTGGTTGGATCTCCTTGCAGTCCAAGGGACTCTCAAGAATCTTCTCCAACACCACAGTTCAAAAGCATCAATTTTTCGGCGCTCAGCCTTCTTCACAGTCCAACTCTCACATCCATACATGACTACTGGAAAAACCATAGCCTTGACAAGACGGACCTTAGTCAGCAAAGTAATGTCTCTGCTTTTGAATATGCTAACTAGGTTGGTCATAACTTTTCTTCCAAGGAGTAACCATCTTTTAATTTCATGGCTGCAGTCACCATCTGCATGTACCGCTGTACTATTCCCAAAGACCTTTGGTCATTTTTCTGCCTTTTGTGGTTGAAATCATGTGCAACATGTACAAAAGTCTTACAAATGCTTCTGTAGCCCTAGGACTGATCAGAGGACTGACTTTTATCCAAGCATTTTCACTAGATATTGAGAATGGTATAATATCAAGGAAAGAAGAGGGATTTTATAGACAAATACCCCTGAGTTCCAATATAAGCAGGGTAACTCAGTAGCTGTGTCGCATTGGGTAAAGTCACCTACTATATCTAAGTAATTTTTCATCCTTAAAAAGTGAGAATAGTAATATCCGTTTATTTGGAGGCTGTGAGAATTTGGTATACAGTGCCTAGTTCAGTCTGGGCAGCGACTGGCATATATGACTCCATTAATATGTGTGTATTTGTGTAGAAGTGTAGTCTACTACCCATCTAGCCTCTGCCACACAGGAGTTTTCAGAGAAAGAGAAATATGGTGAGTTCAACATTGTTGTGTCTTTGAGGTGACCATTCAACATCCAAAGGGAAATATCCAATATCTCTAATTTTCCAATTAGAGACTCTAATTGGAGACTCCAGACTGAGGTATGATGGTGAAGACAGATCCAGAGGAAGAAATATGAGAGGGAAACAAAAAGAAATGGAAATTCAAAGTGTAGTAAAGAGGATTTCTAGTTAATGGTTCTCACAATATGTTCTTGCTTCTTACCTGTGAGTTTGTTAGACATTGAAATTCTTGTGTATCCTTCCAGTCAAAGAATCAAAACTGATGTTGGGGCACAGAGTTGTAAGAAGCCACGCAGATGATTCTGATGCATCCTCAGACTCATAGATATTGTGGCTCCAAAAGAGAAGTGGGCTAAGAATTATGTTTGAGGTACACCCACTTTCAGAAATCTAGAAGAAGAAAAAGGGCAAGTAAAGGAGATAAAGAGTAATAATCTGCAAGGAAGGAAGATAACAACTGGGTTAATGTGCTGCAGGGGACCCAAAGGAGGACGTTTCCAGAGAAAGTTTTCAAAACAGTTGAGTGGTAGTGAGAACTCAAGGATGATGAGAACTGATATCTTTTTACTTATTAAGAAGGGAATATTACTTGACCATTAAAAATAATGAACTTGAGTCATTTGTAGAGATGCAGATGGACCTAGAGTCTGCCATACAAAGAAGAAAGAGAAAAACAAATATTGTATATTAACACAAATATGTGAAATCTAGAAAAATGGTACAGATGAAACTTTTTGCAGGGCAGGAATAGAGAGCAGATATAGAGGATGGGCAGATGGACCCAGAGGAGGGGGAAGGGGTGAGCGGAACCAACTGGGAGAGTAGCACTGACATGTGTTCACTACTACGTATGAAGCAGACAGCGAGCGGGAGGCTGCCCTGCAGCGCAGGGAGCTCAGCTCTGTGCTCTGCGATGACCTAGGGGGGTGGGCCCAGGGGGTGGGAGGGAGGCTCAAGAAGGAGGAGATATACGTATACTTATAGTTGACTCACCTTGTTGTACAGCAGAAACTAACATAACAGGGTAAGTAATTATACTCCATTTTTTTTTAAAAAAGAGAAATTACATAATTTTCAGCTATGTTCCAATAATGAAAGTCAGTATTTAGAAAGTAATTAGAAATTAGATAATGAGAAGAAAGAAATCATATGAGCAGAGCAATCATTCAGGAACATTCTCTCAAGGAACAGAAAGAGAGAAACAGGATGCTAACCAGTATATTGGGCGGGGGGCAATGTATGGCAAAAAAACACCATGATATTGTAAAGTAATTAGCCTCCAATTAAAATAAATAAATAATTTTTTTTAAAAAGATCTGCAGATATTTAAGGAAAAGTCAGAGGGGAAAATGCCCTTGTGTTGGGGAAAAACACTGTTTCAGAATACATAGATGATATACAGTTCATCTGTATAGCATCAGTTCATATAAGTTCCTACATATGAACAAATTCCCTTTTGAGAGCACATTCGTAAATCCAATTTGTTCATAAGTCCAACAAAGTTAGCCTAGGTACCCAGCTAACACAATCAGCTATAATTTCATTCAAACAATACATAAAAAATAAACACAACATTAAGCAAAACATGCTTAATCTTACAGTCTAGCATCTTGAGACTTACAATGGTACAGTAGAGCAATCGGCCATGCAGGGTCTGGCATCACGTGAACAGACAAGAAGAGTTCCTGGCTGGAGGAAGGAGAGGAGATGGGAGAAGGGAGGGCTGAAGGCTTGTCAGCAACAGGAGACAGAGGGCAGGCTGCAATTTCGGTCACACCTGATGTTGCCAGCACGGGTTCTTATTCCTTGCTGGTTTCAATTCTATCTACCATCCTGGAAAGCAATCCAGTGATGTCTGCATCCAGTGCTGTCTCTTTTTCTCTCATCACAGATGGCAAGGTGGCACTGAATTATACTCTGAACAGCTTCTGCAGCCTTCATGTACCATTCTCCATTCAGGTCCTGTGCCTCAACAAGTAACAGTGCCTACTTAAATAAACAAAGGGGATCTTCATCCCCCTCATTATGCATCTCTTCAGTTCTTCAGTTACTTCTTGTTTCTCTTCATCCTTTCTGTGGGCACATTTGCATCTTTAAAAACTCTCAACTTGAAGGTTCTTATGTAGGAGACTGTATGGGAATCAAGGGCATAGACGTGGCAGGGATGAATAGGAGTTGGCAGAGAAAATAGGAGGAGTCGTGGCTTCTGTTTTCAGACAAGAGGGTGGCAAGAGGCACTCGAGCTGAAAGGCGGACTCTGTGCTCTGGAGCCAGATAGTCTGGGGTTCTACTTCTGCTACTTCCTGGTCACATGACCTTGAGAAAGTAACTTCAGGTGTCCCTGTCTCAGGGTCCTCATCTATAACACAGTTAGTGGCAGTGCCTGCCTCCCTGGGGTTGTTGTGATGACTAACAAGAACAGGTCTACATAGAGAGCTCATAGAAAGGGTTATAAAAGTGTCAACTAAATAAAATAAATAGAGATGGACATTAAAGAGGTTTTGAAGGAGAGCCCCATGAATTCTTGACACAATGACTTTGTTTCTGGTGAGAGACATATTTAAAATCTCCAAAACCTAAAATCCACTTACAGAAGACTAGGGTTGGGCTGGTGAAGACCAAATGGTCCCAGTGTGGGATGCTATTGACAGCTGACTGTGCATGGATGAGCTAGCAGTAGACAGCAGTGAGAACCCAGGAAGGCCAGGGTCAAAATGTGGTACCCCCAAGTGCTGTGCCTTGTTGACTGCTTGCCAGGAAAGGGGGGAGCTTGGGAATGAGTGGGCCTGGGGTAGTCAGTGTAGCAGTGGGTCTTGGTGGGAGGTTAGATGCAGAAGCATCTGGGGAGGTAATGGGGGAGATGTGGAAGGGGCTGAACTTAGAGAACAGACTGAGTGAGGAGTTAGGTGTTGCCAAGAGAAGATGGGGTGAGTGGAAGAGAAACTCTGAATTGCCTTGGAGTATAAATCAGAGGTCATATGTGCATTAAAGCGTGTGCTTCCTAAGGGGTCTCTGCAAGCATGGGACTGGGACATGCAGGCTCCATCACATAAGCAAGATAAGTTGTTATCCAAGATATCATTTGTATGCTAGACAGAATATGTATAGGTAATAGACTGTAAGGCAGGCTTTAGTAAGATAATGAAAGAAATTTCAACATGTCACCCAGTGTACTAGGAATGTCAGCCCACACTCTTATTTCATCTTTATACCTGCTATAAACAAGAAGCAGGTCTAGTGATTATACTCTACAGATCAGGAAACTGAGATGCCAAGGTACTGAGTAGTTGTTTTATATCCTATGGGTGGTACAGGTCAGATTCAAGTCCATATTTTTTTTCTTTTTATTTTATGTTGCAATATAGATGATTAGCAATGTTGTGTTAGTTTTGGGTGTACAGCAAAGTGATTCAGTTATACTATACATGTATCTATTTCTCAAATTCTCAGGTGCCTATCAGTTGATTCCAAAGTCCATTCTCTTTTCACGTTATCAGAACAAGTACTGCAGGATGTTAAGCATGCTAAAATGCCCTATGATCAGTTGTAGGAAGTGCTCAAAAGAATGGGGTTGCCATCCCATTGTTTTTACATGGAAATCCCTGTATCTCTAGCTTTCTTTAAGGCGACAGGTTAGATACTCTAATTGGACAACACAAATATACAACGTAAAGTGTAACCCAAGAGTTAACAACTAAGTGATTTTTGTTTTGTTTTGCTTTATAATTTGGAAGCATTCATTTTTGGACTGGTATATCCATTCCAGGTTTATATCCATGTCTAATTAAAGAACCAACAAAGACATAACAGATAACTGTCATGATCTGCCTGCCAGTTATCTTTGTTCATATTAGTACTCTAATTCAAACTACGAATTTGCAACTAGATATATCAAGTAAAAGAAGAGAGTCACATAGACATTGCTTGTGCGTTTTCTTTGGACTTTTTCAAAAGTCCCTGACAAAAATTTCAAAGCCTCTGTCCTTGTGATGTAAGTTGTCCTTATATTGACTAGACGAAAAAATATTACTAAGCAAAACCCCTGAGGAGAATTTATAGTCAACCTCTTCCAACATAGATTATCATTTGAATGAAATCAAATGCTGTTTGCAGTTTTGAAAGTATTCAGTAGTTCTCCATGGCTTAGGAAAGTTCCCTAAGCCTGTGAGTTTTGCAGATGACAACCAACGTGCTTTGCTGTTTGTATGCTATTCTCTTTCTTGAGGTGATGGTTCTCAGAACAGTCAGCAGCATCAGTATCACCCAGGACTTCATTAGAGATGCAAATCTTTCAGGCCCACCTCATACCCGCTGAGTCAGTATTTCTGGGAGTTAGGCCCAGCAATTTGTATATCAGTAAGCCCTGCAAGAGATTCTGGGCCACATCAAAGTCTGAGAATCATTGTCTTGAAGTTGGTCAGAGTATAAATGCGGCACAGCAGTCCTGGCATCCTGGTGAATCTATAATTTACTAAATAGTAACTAATACATAAATCTACAAAAGAAACTTTTTTCCAAGTGTTTTTCTTATCCCTAAGACATGTAAAAAGCATTTCTGATTGTCAAGATATTGCTCCATCTTCATTTCTTTTAAATGTGTCTATTTTGGGCGATACTGGGTCTGCGTTGCTGTGTGTGCTCTTTCTGTGGTTGCAGCGAGCAGAGGCTATGCTCTAGGTGTGGTATGTGGGCCTCTCATTGCGGTGGCTCCTTTTTCTACTGAGCACTGAGCTCTAGGACACTTCAGCATCAGTAGCTGCCACTCGGGCTTAGTTGCCTCAAGGCATGAGGAATCTTCCCGGGACCAGAAATTGAACCCATGTCCCCTGCATTGACAGGTGGGTTTTCCACCACTGGACCACCAGGAAGTCCAATTGCTCATTCTTTAAACACTTCCTCCTCCTGGATATTTTCTTCAATTCTCCCAGCTAGAAAATCTTATATCGTATTCTTTGTAAGTTTAAAAGGAAATGTTGCTTTGTGCAATAGACTTGTGAAATGTATTTGGTGTGGATTCAAGAGCTTAATTACCTCTGGAGGGATCAAACAGAATGCCCAGATTACAAGGCCAAGAACAAGTTTCTAGACTATCAGTTGTCTATTCTGGGTGACCCTTGTTATCACACACAGGTCTTGGGTGACAGAGAGCTTGGAGGTGTTGTTTGATGGCTTGGCGGGACCCACTGCAGAATCATTGCATCAAGCATTCGAGGAAGAGTCTTGTCTGGATAGTCTCACCTTGGTTGCCTTTACCAAAGCTCACTAGTCCTCGGATAAGAGGTGACTGTGTTAGATTGCTAGGCTGCCATAGCTAAGTACCACTTAAGCGACAGAAATTTATTTTCTCATAATAAAACGATATGAGATGAAGGTGTCACAGGGGTGATTTATTCTAAGGTCTCTCTCCTCAGCTTGTAAATGACCATCTCATCCCTCTGTGCCTTTGTCCTAATTTATGATGTTGGTTGGTTTAGGGCCCACTCATAGGACTTGGTTTTACCTTCCCTTTTTAAAGGCTGTCTGTCCATATATTTACATTCTGAGTGCAAGGTGTTAAGACTTCAACATACGAATTTTAAGGGAATATGGTTCTTCCCACAACAGTTATTTCTAGTTTTGACTGCTCATTATATATATATATATATATATATATATATATATATATATATATATATATATAGAAAGTCCTGTCTGACTCTTGCGACCCCATGGTCTGTAGCCTGCCAGGCTCCTCTGTCCATGGGATTCTCCAGGCAAGAATGCTGGCTGGAGTGGGTTGCCATTTCCTTCTTGAGGGAATCTTCCCAACCCAGGAATCGAACCCAGGTCTCCTGCATTGCAGGCAGATTCTTTACCGACTGAGCTACAAGGGAAGCTTATATATATATATTATATACACACACACACAGATATTGGCTGCACTGGGTCTTAGCTGTGGCATGTGGGATCTTTAGTTGCAGTATATGGGATCTAGTTTTCCTGACTAGGGATCAAACCTAGGCCTCCTGGAGTGGGATCATGGAGTCTTAGCCACTGAACCACCAGGGAAGTTCCCTGACCACTTGTTAGTAAAATTAACTTGTAAATGCTTCAGAACATTAATGGATTATGGACTTGTTCTCTTGTAGATGGAATCCAGTTGATGTGGTCCCTCAAAGGGATAGTCCCACCACATTCCTACTGGATCCCCAAAGCCATACATATACCCCATTAGCATCCCCAGATGCCAATGAATGAATGAGCCATCTAGAAGTAGGCAAACAATCACATTGGCTGAAAGGATAATATTCCATCCCTTCAATAAATGTAGTACCTTTGTTCTTGTCTTGGAATCAGTATGGAAGGCATGTGAAAAATGAGTTAGCTGGGAGTTAATTGACTGCATAACCTATTTTCAGTCTCTGCTTGTATTTTTTGAATTATAATACACAGTGGGTGATTCAGCAAAAGGCTTCAAAAAGAAATTCTTTAAAGAAAGATCTCACTGAATTGATGTCTTCATAATCCATGAAGAGTAGATCCATAAGAGCCCTATTTTCTCTTCAATTTTGAAAAATAAAAGATGCCGTTAGTTTAAATTAGGCTCATATGTGGAATAATCAACGGTATCAACAAATCACTGTCATGCTATTCAAGAATGGGAGTAAATGACAAAAAGAACAGACTATTTCTTTAAAAAATTAAATGTAAAATCTGTCTTGATGGGTTTGGATAAACTTATTTTGAAGAGTTGATAGACAGTGTATGAATTTATAAAACTTGGTTGTGGAACCTCAGATTATAGTAAGTGGGTAGTTGTTGCAATTGGCTTCTGTTTGTGATTTGCAGAGTCCTCTCAGCTATAAACACAATGTTTCGGGACTGAGCTGTGTGTGGAGGATGTACTCAGGACATTTGGTGACTTTATAGATATGATGCACAGTTTAATTTTTATATTAAAAGATGCCCTGCAATGCTGTATGAGCTGCTTCTCATACTAGCTGGAGAAGGCAGTGAGCCCAGATGGAAAGAATTAGGGTAAAAAAGCATGTTCATTTATTTGTTTCCCCCAAGAAGCTGAAACCCCAGGAAGTTGACTATGGGTAGTATTTTATCTCTTCTAGCTACAGGAAATGAAAATATAGAAAAGAGAATTGGGGACCCTGCTGAGATGTCTATTTCCAGGCATTGTTCAGTAACTCAGTCACATTTTTTCCTCTAATATCAGATTTTGCTTTCCACTTGTGGGTGGTAGTAAAAAAAAAAAAATTCTGAACACAAATAAGTAATAAAATGTAAGTTTAAGAGTAATTTTATCTGAGAAATAATTTTTTTCAAGGTGTATAAAGATGTATTATAGGCAGTAGTTTTTACATTACTTTGACAAGACATCAGTAAGAGTTATTTAATATAATTCTTCACAAGTATATTACATGGATGACTTTTGTCTTTATGGTGGCTTTAGGTCTCTTCCCCCATGTAGTCTAAACTTGATTTACCTACATTAGGAGTTGACTTTGCAGGGCACAGAGGGTACAAGACCAGTCATGCAGAAAGTACCTGTTTGTCACTGTGAGAGTTCAGACATGAACTAGAACCAATGGCCCATTAAATACCCACTCTTGTTGTTTAAAGCATATTCTAGCTTTAAGAAATAATTGTTGATACAGAATCTTGTAGCTGAGCCAAGGACTGGAATTCCTGTAACTCTAGTCAGAGTAGAAGCTAAATTAAGCTGTTGTGTTCAAGGATTTTGTGATTCTGCTCCACTGGAAATTCTCATCTAGAGAGTAATTAGGAACAGGGGAAGCCAAGAAATAGCATACTTTGCTTTTTGGTGTGTGTGTGTGTGTGTGTGTGTGTGTGTGTGATTATGTTTTCCATGTATGGTAGTATTGTAATACTTTCTGAATTATAAATTATATTTATATATATATATATATATTTTTTTTAATTTTAAAATCTTTAATTCTTACATGCATTCCCAAACATGAACCCCCCTCCCACCTCCCTCCCCAGAACATCTTTCTGGGTCATCCCCATGCACCAGCCCCAAGCATGCTGCATCCTGCGTCAGACATAGACTGGCGATTCAATTCACATGATAGTATACATGTTAGAATGTCATTCTCCCAAATCATCCCACCCTCTCCCTCTCCCTCTGAGTCCAAAAGTCCGTTATACACATCTGTGTCTCTTTCCCTGTCTTGCATACAGGGTCGTCATTGCCATCTTCCTAAATTCCATATATATGTGTTAGTATACTGTATTGGTGTTTGTCTTTCTGGCTTACTTCACTCTGTATAATCGGCTCCAGTTTCATCCATCTCATCAGAACTGATTCAAATGAATTCTTTTTAACGGCTGAGTAATACTCCATTGTGTATATGTACCACAGCTTTCTTATCCATTCATCTGCTGATGGACATCTAGGTTGTTTCCATGTCCTGGCTATTATAAACAGTGCTGCGATGAACATTGGGGTACATGTGTCTCTTTCAATTCTGGTTTCCTCGGTGTGTATGCCCAGAAGTGGGATTGCTGGGTCATAAGGTAGTTCTATTTGCAATTTTTTAAGGAATCTCCACACTGTTCTCCATAGTGGCTGTACTAGTTTGCATTCCCACCAACAGTGTAGGAGGGTTCCCTTTTCTCCACACCCTCTCCAGCATTTATTGCTTGCAGATTTTTGGATCGCAGCCATTCTGACTGGTGTGAAGTGGTAGCTCATTGTGGTTTTGATTTGCATTTCTCTAATAATGAGTGATGTTGAGCATCTTTTCATGTGTTTGTTAGCCATCCGTATGTCTTCTTTGGAGAAATGTCTATTTAGTTTTTTGGCCCATTTTTTGATTGGGTCGTTTATTTTTCTGGAGTTGAGCTGCAGAAGTTGCTTGTATATTTTTGAGATTAGTTGTTTGTCAGTTGCTTCATTTGCTATTATTTTCTCCCATTCAGAAGGCTGTCTTTTCACCTTGCTTATATTTTCCTTTGTTGTGCAGAAGCTTTTAATTTTAATTAGATCCCATTTGTTTATTGTTGCTTTTATTTCCAGCATTCTGGGAGGTGGATCATAGAGGATCCTGCTGTGATTTATGTCTGAGAGTGTTTTGCCTATGTTCTCCTCTAGGAGTTTTATAGTTTCTGATCTTACATTTAGATCTTTAATCCATTTTGAGTTTATTTTTGTGTGCGGTGTTAGGAAGTGATCTAGTTTCATTCTTTTACAAGTGGTTGACCAGTTTTCCCAGCACCACTTGTTAAAGAGATTGTCTTTACTCCATTGTATATTCTTGCCTCCTTTGTCAAAGATAAGGTGTCCATATGTGTGTGGATTTATCTCTGGGCTTTCTATTTTGTTCCATTGATCTATATGTCTGTCTTTGTGCCAGTACCATACTGTCTTGATGACTGTGGCTTTGTAGTAGAGCCTGAAGTCAGGCAAGTTGATTCCTCCAGCTCCATTCTTCTTTCTCAAGATTGCTTTGGCTATTCGAGGTTTTTTGTATTTCCATACAAATCTTGAAATTATTTGTTCTAGTTCTGTGAAAAATGTGGCTGGTAGCTTGATAGGGATTGCATTGAATTTGTAAATTGCTTTGGGTAGTATACTCATTTTCACTATATTGATTCTTCCAATCCATGAACATGGTATATTTCTCCATCTATTAGTGTCCTCTTTGATTTCTTTCATCAGTGTTTTATAGTTTTCTATATATAGGTCTTTAGTTTCTTTAGGTAGATATATTCCTAAGTATTTTATTCTTTTCGTTGCAATGGTGAATGGAACTACAGGCCAATATCTCTGATGAACATAGATGCAAAAATCCTCAACAAAATTCTAGCAATCAGAATCCAACAACACATTAAAAAGATCATACACCATGACCAAGTGGGCTTTATCCCAGGGATGCAAGGATTCTTCAATATCCGCAAATCAATCAATGTAATTCACCACATTAACAAATTGAAAAATAAAAACCATATGATTATCTCAATAGATGCAGAGAAGGCCTTTGACAAAATTCAACATCCATTTATGATAAAAACTCTCCAGAAAGCAGGAATAGAAGGAACATATCTCAACATAATAAAAGCTATCTATGACAAACCCACAGCAAACATTATCCTCAATGGTGAAAAATTGAAAGCATTTCCCCTAAAGTCAGGAACACGACAAGGGTGTCCACTTTCACCGCTACTATTCAACATAGTTCTGGAAGTTTTGGCCACAGCAATCAGAGCAGAAAAAGAAATAAAAGGAATCCAAATTGGAAAAGAAGAAGTAAAACTCTCACTGTTTGCAGATGACATGATCCTCTACATGGAAAACCCTAAAGACTCCACCAGAAAATTACTAGAGCTCATCAATGAATATAGTAAAGTTGCAGGATATAAAATCAACACACAGAAATCCCTTGCATTCCTATACACGAATAATGAGAAAGTAGAAAAAGAAATTAAGGAAACAATTCCATTCACCATTGCACGGATGGCTAACAAACACATGAAAAGATGCTCAACATCACTCATTATTAGAGAAATGCAAATCAAAACCACAATGAGGTACCACTTCACACCAGTCAGAATGGCTGCGATCCAAAAATCTGCAAGCAATAAATGCTGGAGAGGGTGTGGAGAAAAGGGAACCCTCCTACACTGTTGGTGGGAATGCAAACTAGTACAGCCACTATGGAGAACAGTGTGGAGATTCCTTAAAAAATTGCAAATAGAACTACCTTATGACCCAGCAATCCCACTTCTGGGCATACACACCGAGGAAACCAGAATTGAAAGAGACACATGTACCCCAATGTTCATCGCAGCACTGTTTATAATAGCCAGGACATGGAAACAACCTAGATGTCCATCAGCAGATGAATGGATAAGAAAGCTGTGGTACATATACACAATGGAGTATTACTCAGCCGTTAAAAAGAATTCATTTGAATCAGTTCTGATGAGATGGATGAAACTGGAGCCGATTATACAGAGTGAAGTAAGCCAGAAAGACAAACACCAATACAGTATACTAACACATATATATGGAATTTAGGAAGATGGCAATGACGACCCTGTATGCAAGACAGGGAAAGAGACACAGATGTGTATAACGGACTTTTGGACTCAGAGGGAGAGGGAGAGGGTGGGATGATTTGGGAGAATGACATTCTAACATGTATACTATCATGTGAATTGAATCGCCAGTCTATGTCTGACGCAGGATGCAGCATGCTTGGGGCTGGTGCATGGGGATGACCCAGAAAGATGTTCTGGGGAGGGAGGTGGGAGGGGGGTTCATGTTTGGGAATGCATGTAAGAATTAAAGATTTTAAAATTTAAAAAATAAAAAACTAAAAATTAAAAAAAAAAAAGAAATCTAGAGGGGTGGGAGGGGTGAGAGGAAGGAGGTGCTATATGTATAATTATGGCTGATTTGTGTTGTTGTATGGCAGAAATCATTATAACATTGTAAAGCAACTTTCCTCCAATTAAAAAATAAATTTAAAAAATGTTGCTTGATAAGAGTCACAAATGTTTTCTATGAGAAAGCATTTTGTCTTGGGGATGTAAAAAACTGAAATTGATTCTTCCCATGTACTGTTGATACATTTAATGAAAGAGAAGTCTTCCATGTAAAAGTGTTATAGGTATATAATATAGGATGGAAGGTATATCATAGGTTAAAAGTCTCGTTGTTGGAGAGAATTCACTGAGATACAGTAATTTTCAATTTGCTCTTTAAAAGACAGAGCTAAATTTTAATTTGGAGGGTACTTACATGAAAATTTCAGGAGTAGCTTTCGAAAGCAATTAAGAAGGATTTTTGTCTTAAGGGTTGGTGTGCCTGATGTGAGATGGTTATAAATGCTCTAACTTCTTTTTCTTCCTCTGGATTTTACTTCTCTCATATTGTCTTGATGGGTGCTTTGTGTCGGGGGGAAATTCCTGCAGATGTTCCCTTTCTTCTCCTTTTTTGTTTTATTCTCTAAGATATGTACAGTTTTGCAAAAGTTCACTTGCCTGAATAGTCCAAATCTAGTAAACCTACTGTAGTTAATGTGTATGGGGATACGTACTTTTAACTATTGTCTATTGAACACACGTTCAAAGATTATATTACAGTCCTGGCTATTTTCCTAAAGGAAAGACTCTTGGGGTGAAATAAAGCTGTTAAGCGAGGTTGTGTTTGTGTGCTCCAGGGTTGGGGAAGGTGGAAGGATTAAGAATTTGGAGGAGGGGATGGGGCTGTATACATACAAGGTTTTAAAGCCAGTTCAAGGAGCATTTGAAAACCTAAATATCAATACGTATTTTGTAAAGGAATATTGGGCTTCCCTGGTGGCTCAGATGGTAAAGAATCTGTCTACAGTGCAGGAGACCTGTGATCGATCCCTGGATGGGGAAGATACCCTGGAGGAGGGCATGGCAACCCAGTCTAGTATTCTTGCCTAAGAATCCCATGGACAGAGGAGCCTGGTGGGCTACAGTCCACAGGGCCACAAATAGTCAGACTAAACTGAGCGACTAACACTTTCGCTTTCTTTCAAAGGAACATTGGGATAAGAATATTGGTTGACCTACAGGAAAATTTGGCCTTGGAGTACAGAATGAAGCAGGGCAAAGGATAATAGAGTTTTGCCAAGAGAACACACAGGTCATATCAAACACCCTCTTCCAACAACACAAGAGAAGGCTCTATACATGGACATCACCAGATGGTCAACACCAAAATCAGATTGACTATATTCTTTGCAGGCAAAGATGGAGAAGCTCTATACAGTCAGCAAAAACAAGACCGGGAGCTGACTCAAATCTGTGGCTCAGATCATGAACTCCTTATTGCCAAATTCAGCCTTCAATTTAAGAAAGTGGGAAAAACCACTAGACCATTCAGGTATGACCTAAATCAAATCCCTTATGATTATACACTGGAGGTAAGGGACTAGATCTGATAGACAGACTGCCTGATGGACTATGGATGGAGGTTTGTGACATTGTACAGGAGACAGGGATCAAGATCATTCCCAAGAAAAAGAAATGTAAAAAAACAAAATGGCTGTCTGAGGAGGCCTTACAAATAGCTGTGAAAAGAAGAGACGTGAAAAGCAAGGAGAAAAGAAAAGATATACCCATTTGAATGCAGAGTTCCAAAGAATACCAAGGAGAGATAAGAAAGCCTGCATCAGTATTCAATGCAAAGAAATAGAGGAAAACTGTAGAATGGGAAAGACTAGAGATCTCTTCAAGACAATTAGAGATACCAAGGGAACATTTCATGCAAAGATGGGTTCATTAAAGGACAGACATGGTATGGACCTAACAGAAGCAGAAAATATTAAGAAGAGGTGGCAAGAATACAGAGAAGAACTGTACAATAAAGACCTTCATGACCCAGGTAATCGTGATGGTGTGTTCGCTCACCTAGAGCCAGACATCCTGGAATGTGAAGTCAAGTGGGCCTTGACTAGTTCACTACGAACCAAGCTAGTGGAGGTGATGCAGTTCCAGTTGGGCTCTTTCAAATCCTAAAAGAGGATACTGTGAAAGTGCTGCACTCAATATGCCAGCAAATTTGGAAGACTCAGCAGTGGCCACAGGACTGTAAAAGGTCAGTTTTCTTCCAATGCCAAAGAAAGGCAATGCCAAAGAATGCTCAAACTACTGCACACTTGTCCTCATCTCACACGCTACTAAAGTAATGCCCTAAATTCTCCAAGTGAGGCTTCAGCTATATGTGAACCATGAACTTCCAGATGTTCAGCTTTTTTTAGAAAAGGCACAACAACCAGAGATCAAATTGCCAACATCCACTGGATCATCGAAAAAGCCAGAGAGTTCCAGGAAAACATCTATTTCTGTTTTATTGACTATGGCAAAGCCTTTCACTGTGTGGATCACAATAAACTGTGGACAATTCTGAAAGAGATGGGAATATCAGGCCACCCTGCCTCTTGAGAAACCTGTATGCAGGTCAGGAAGCAACAGTTAGAACTGGGCATGGAACAACAGATAGGTTCCAAATAGGAAAAGGAATACATCAAGCCTGTATATTGTCACCCTGCTTATTTAACTTATATGCAGAGTACATCATGAGAAATGCTGGGCTGGAGGAAGCACAGCTGGCATCAAGATTGCTGAGAGAAATATCAATCACCTCAGATATGCAGATGACACCACCCTTATGGCAGAAAGTGAAGAAGAACTGAAGAGCCTCTTGATGAAAGTGAAAGAGGAGAGTGGAAACGTTGGCTTAAAACTCAACATTCAGAAAATGAAGATCATGGCATCTGGTCCCATCACTTCATGGCAAATAGATGGGGAAACCATGGCTGACTTTATATTTTGGGGCTTCAAAATCATGAAGTTAAAAGCCATGAAGTTAAAAGATCCTTACTCCTTGGAAGGAAAGTTATGACCAACCTAGATAGCATATTAAAAAGCAAAGACATTACTTTGTCAACAAAGGTCTGTCTAGACAAGGCTATGGTTTTTCCTATAGTCATGGGTGTGAGAGTTGGACTATAAAGAAAGCTGAGTGCTGAAGAATTGATGCTTTTGAACTGCGGTTTTGGAGAAGACTCTTGACAGTCCCTTGGACTACAAGGAGATCCAACCAGTCCATCCTAAAGGAGATCAGTCCTGAGTGTTCATTGGAAGGACTGATGTTGAAGCTGAAACTCCAATCGTTTGGCCACCTGATGCAAAGAGTTGACTCACTGGAAAAGACCCTGATGCTGGGAAAGAGTGAGAGCAGGGGGAGAAGGGGATGACAGAAGATGAGATGGTTAGATGGCATCACTGACTCAATGGACATGAGTTTGAGTGAACTCTGGGAGTTGGTGATGGACAGCGAGGCCTGGCGTGCTGTGGTCCATGTGGTCATGAAGAGTTGGTCACGACTGAGCGACTGAACTAACTGAACTGAATTAATGTTAAGGCAATGGCACCCCACTCCAGTACTCCTGCCTGGAAAATCTCATGGACAGAGGAGCCTGGTGTGCTGCAGTCCATGGGGTCGCTAAGAGTTGGACACGACTAAGCGACTTCACTTTCACTTTTCACTTTCATACATTGGAGAAGGAAATGACAACCCACTCCAGTGTTCTTGCGTGGAGAATCCCAGGGATGGCGGAGCCTGGTGGGGTGCATAGTCCAGTCTGTGGGTTCCCATAGAGTCAGACACGACTGAAGAGACTTAGCAGCAGCAGCAGCAGGGCAGTAAACTGTAACCTTAAGGTTATGTTCTCCACTGGGCAGAATTTATTTACATCCCTGCTCAATAAAAATCCACAAGTTAAAAAAATGGGGTAATAGACATTCGATAGTGATAAACACCAACAATAAATTGAACGTATGGGTAATTGTGTGTTTAAATACATCAAGAACCTAGTTAATAAAATCCCAAAGATTAAAGTAAGATCAACATTAATTAAATGTAAATTATCCTTTCAGCAAGTAGCTGCCTGAGAAGTTTTCTTTGTGGAAGATTTTGACAGTCTAAACAGCAGTATTTTGTTTTGTTTTGTTGTTTTGGGGGATTTTTTGGTTGTGCTGGACCTTTGTGGTGGCATTAGGCTCTCTAGTGGTGTCATACAGGCACTGGAGTGCGTGGCCTCAGGAGTTGTGGCATGTGGGTTTAGTCCCACGGCATGTGGTATCTTAGTTCCTTGATCAGGGATTGAACCCATGCCCCCCTGCATTGTAAGACAGATCCTTCACTCCTGGACCATCAGGAAATTCCCAGTAGTAGCTTCAAGCTGTCATTTGGGATAGAACCTTAACCTCCTTCCACTACTTGTCTCCTTCAGAGACTGAGACGGACTAGAGATAATTCTACATTGCAGATAACAGCAAAAAGTTATTGCAAGTAAAGCTTACATTAAATGAGCACTTTCTGTATGTCAACCAGTGTTATCAACACTCTAGGTAAATCCCACTTACCCTCACAACAACCCTATGGAGTAGAGACTATTGTCATCATTTTATAGGTTTATAAGTAAATATATATAATTTTAAGTAAATAAATCAATATTAAAAGATAAATTTATACCATGATGGCTTCCCAAGTGGTGCAGTGATAAAGAATCTGCCTGCTAATGTAAGAGACCCCAGATGAGGATTTGATCCCTGGCTTGGGAAGATCCCCGAAAGGAGGGCATGGCTAACCACTCCAGTATTCTTGCCAGGGATATCCCATGGACAGAGAGGAGCCTGGCAGGCTACATTCCATGGGATCATAAAAAGTCGGACACGATTGAGAGCTTTTAAGCTCCACTTATATCATGATAGATGATGAAATGATGCAAAGACCATGTAAGACTTACTTAGCCAATCAAATATACCCAGGCTGCACTGAGATTTGAGTCATGGAGGTTGGTCACCACAATATATTCTTCTAATGACGACTTTGCATTGCCCTGGATGTCAAATATTTGGATCGCCAAAGACATGAAAGTTGATGGAACAAGAAAATTGATGTATGTAACTTTTCTACTCTAGAAGCTGCACACTACATTATTTAGTTCATTTCAGTCACTCAGTTGTGTCTGACTCTTTGCAACCCCATAAACTGCAGCATGCCAGGCCTCCCTGTCCATCACCAACTCCCGAAGTTTACCCAAACTCATGTCCATTGAGTTGGTGATGACATCGAACCATCTCATCCTCTGTCGTCCCCTTCTCCTCCTGCCCTCAATCTTTCCCATCATCAGGGTGTTTTCCAATGAGTCTGATCTTCGCATCAGGTGGCCAAATGATTGGAGTTTCAGCTTCAACATCAGTCCTTCCAGTGAACACCCAGGACTGGTCTCCTTTAGTATGGAGTAGTAGTCCAAGGGACTGTCAAGAGTCCTCTCCAAAACCACAGTTCAAAGCAATCAATTCTTCAGTGCTCAGCTTTCTTTATAGTCCAACTCTCATACCCATGCGTGACTACTGGAAAAACCATTGCCTTGACTAGACGGACTTTAATTGAAAAGTAATGTCTTTGCTTTTTAATATGCTATCTAGGTTGGTCATAACGTTTCTTCCAAGGAGTAAGCATCTTTTAACTTCATGGCTACAATCACCATCTGCAGTGATTTTGGAGCCCCAAATAGAACTCTGCCGTGGTTTCCATTTTTTCCCCATCTATTTGCCATTAAGTGATGAGACCGGATGCCATGATCTTCATTTTCTGAATGTTGAGTTTTAAGCCAACGTTTCCACTCTCCTCTTTCACTTTCATCAAGAAGCTCTTCAGTACTTCTTCACTTTCTGCCATAAGGGTGGTGTCATCTGCATATCTGAGGTGATTGATATTTCTCTCAGCAATCTTGATGCCAGCTTGTGATTCCTCCAGCCCAGCATTTCTCATGATGTGCTCTGCATATAAGTTAAATAAGCAGGGTGACAATATACAGGCTTGACGTACTCCTTTTCCTATTTGGAACCTGTCTGTTGTTCCATGCCCAGTTCTAACTGTTGCTTCCTGACCTGCATACAGGTTTCTCAAGAGGCAGGTTGGGTGGTCTGATATTCCCATCTCTTTCAGAATTGTCCACAGTTTATTGTGATCCACACAGTGAAAGGCTTTGCCATAGTCAATAGAACAGAAATAGATGTTTTCCTGGAACTCTCTTGCTTTTTCGATGATCCAGTGGATGTTGGCAATTTGATCTCTGGTTGCTCTGCCTTTTCTAAAAAAAGCTGAACATCTGGAATTTCATGGTTCACATATTGCTGAAGCCTCACTTGGAGAATTTAGGGCATTACTTTAGCAGCATGTGAGATGTGGACAATTGTGCAGTAGTTTGAGCATTCTTTGGCATTGCTTTTCTTTGAGATTGGAAGAAAACTGACCTTTTACAGTCCTGTGGCTGAGTTTTCCAAATTTGCTGGCATATTGAGTGCAGCACTTTCACAGCATCCTCTTTTAGGATTTGAAAGAGCTCAACTGGAACTGCATCACCTCCACTAGCTTGGTTCGTAGTGAACCAGTCAAGGCCCACTTGACTTCACATTCCAGGATGTCTGGCTCTAGGTGAGTGAACACACCATCATGATTACCTGGGTCGTGAAGGTCTTTTTCGTATAGTTCTTCTCTGTATTCTTGCCACCTCTTCTTAATATTTTCTGCTTCTGTTAGGTCCATACCATGTCTGTCCTTTAATGAGCCCATCTTTGCATGAAATGTTCCCTTGGTATCTCTAATTGTCTTGAAGAGATCTCTAGTTTTTTCCATTCTATAGTTTTCCTCTATTTCTTTGCATTGAATACTGATGCAGGCTTTCTTATCTCTCCTTGGTATTCTTTGGAACTCTGCATTCAAATGGGTATATCTTTTCTTTTCTCCTTGCTTTTCACTTCTCTTCTTTTCACAGCTATTTGTAAGGCCTCCTCAGACAGCCATTTTGCTTTTTGGCATTTCTCTTTTGGGGGATTGAAAGGTTGTTGCTACCCACAAAAAGATGCCGGATTCTTGGCCTCCAGGGCAGAAGAATTCAATCCAGGGCCAGAGAAGAGGCTTGATCGCTCAGAGCTTTGTGTAATAAAGTTTTATTAAAGTATAAAGGCGAGAGAGAAAGCTTCTGACATAGGCATCAGAAGGTCGCAGCAAGAGTACCCTCCTGCTGGTCTTCATCTGGATGTTATATAGTTGCCAACAGTCTGTTAATGAAAGAAAGGAGTGTCTTAAAACTCAGAATGGCACCTTGCCCCTCATTCGTAAGATGCAGTATGGGATAATCTTGGCTCCAGAACATTCATCCAGGGCCATACTTGAAGCTTGTAGAAGGGCAGATTACCATACAAATAGTTTCATTTACATAGATTAGGCAAACAATATCTGAGTATAACATAATGTTTTGCCAAGTAGCTTCTGAGCCATTAGGCAGAAGGACTTGAAGACTGAGTCTAGTACATTAACATAGCTTAAGACAAATATTTCCATTAGAAAAATGCATTGGTTCACTCAAGGTTTGAGAATAGTTAACTTCAGGTGAAACCAGGTATCATTATTGCACCACAGTATTTTAAGAGAAACCTCCTTTTAAATTTGTATAGAGACAGAAAAATCTATCGCTGGTTTGTTTCCTCCTGCCTCTTCAGTTCAGTTCAGTTCAGTTGCTCAGTCATGTCTGACTCTTTGCGACCCCACGAATCGCAGCACGCCAGGCCTCCCTGTCCATCACCAACTCCGGGAGTTCACTCAGACTCACGTCCATCGAGTCAGTGATGCCATCCAGCCATCTCATCCTCTGTTGTCCCCTTCTCCTCCTGCCCGCAATCCCTCCCAGCATCAGTCTTTTCCAATGAGTCAACACTTGGCATGAGGTGGCCAAAGTACTGGAGTTTAAGAGAGATAAAAATGTCTGACACTTTCAGCCTATTTCCTCTGTTTGGAGACCCCTGGCCTTCCTGTCTGTTACCCTCTCAGAATGGTCTTGATCCCTGTCTCCTGTACAATGTCACGAACCTCTGTCCATAGTTCAGGCACTCTGTCTATCAGATCTAGTCCCTTAAATCTATTTCTCACTTCCAGTTTATAATCGTTAGGGATTTGATTTAGGTCATACCTGAATGGTCTAGTGGATTTCCCCACTTTCTTAAATTTAAGGCTGGATTTGACAATAAGGAGTTCATGATCTGAGCCACAGTCACCTCCTGGTCTTGTTTTTGCTGACTGTATAGAGCTTCTCCATCTTTGGCTGCAAAGAGTATAATCAATCTGATTTTGGTGTTGAGCATCTGGTAATGTCCATGTATAGAGTCTTCTCTTGTGTTGTTGGAAGAGGGTGTTTGCTATGACCAGTGAGGTCTCTTGGCAAAACTCTATTAGCCTTTGCCCTGCTTCATTCTGTACTCCAAGGCTAAATTTGCCTGTTACTCCAGGTATTTCTTGACTTCCTATTTTTGCATTCCAGTCCATTATAATGAAAAGGACATCTTTTTTGAGTGTTAGTTCTAAAAGGTCTTGTAGGTCTTCATAGAACCATTCAACTTCAACTTCTTCAGCATTACTGGTTGGGGCATGGACTTGGATTATTGTGATATTGAATGGCTTGCCTTGGAAATGAACAGAGATCATTCTGTTGTTTCTGAGATTTAAGCACTGCACTAAATTCAAAAATGTCATATCCAAATGCCTACTATTAACTTTCACAAGTTAGGAGATTTTGATCAAATTACTGATCTTTTAGAACATATTTTCTTCTTCTGCAAAATAGTTATAGATATTTTCAACCCTAGCTGTCTTTGATTTTGTTTTATATATAGTGATGCAGGAGAAGAATGGTTACTAAGTATACAAGTGGCTGAAGCTTCAGGGTTATGTGGGTGATTTGGACAGCTCCAGCCCAGTTCTACCTGACTTAACAAGGGTGGAGCTTGTAGATGAGAATCATCGCAGACCCCTTCTACTGATCTCGTTGCTGTTTCTGTTGTGACCTACTAATAGATCAGCTCCTATTGGAATGATTTTCAAGGCTATAGGTGGTATTATTATAATAACAGTGAAAGTGAGTGAAAGTGAAATTTGCTCAGTCATGTCCAACTCTTTGTGACCCCCATAGGCTATAAAGTCCATGGAATTCTCCAGGCCAGAATACTAGAGTGGGTAGCCTTTCTCTTTTCCAGGGGATCTTCCCAATCCAGGGATTGGACCCAGGTCTCCTGCATTGCAGCTGGATTCTACACCAGCTGAGCCACAAGGGAAGCATTCTCAGCACTATGGTATTTTCAACACTAGAATTTTAATAAATGACCACTGAAATGTTCCAAAGCATCAATGATCTAGTAAAAGGTGGTTACAAATGCAAAAGAAATATTGGAATGTTTAATATTCATTAAACACAAAATCTTTCATATTTAACCTATGTTCTTAATACATGGAGTCTTTAATATTTAGCCAATGTTCTTACACTTTATTTTTGTTGATGTTCAGTTACTAAGCTGTGTCCAGCTCTTTGCAACAGTAGCATGCCAGGCTCCTGTCTTCCACTATCTCCCAGAGTTGCTCAAATTCACATCCATGGAGTCCATGATGCATTCAGTCATCTCATCCTCTGCCACCAACTTCTCCTTTTGCCTTCAATCTTTCTCAGCATCAGAGTCTTTTCCAGTGAGTTGCCTCTTCACATCACGTGGCCAAAGTGTTGGAATTTGAACTTCAGCAACAGTCCTTCCAGTGAATGTTCAGGGTTGATTTCTTTTAGGATTGACTGGTTTGATCTCTTTACAGTCCAAGAGACTCTCTCAAGAGTCACTTCCAGCAGCACAGTTTGAAAGCATCGACTCTTTGGTGCTCAGCCCTCTTTATGATCCAACTTTCATAACTGTACATGACTACTAGAAGAACACAGCTTTCACTATGTGGGTGTTAGTTCGCAAAGTGATCTCTTTTAGGAACACAAAATTATAGGAAAATTTGCCAGAGATTTTCTGACCATACCTGAAATGTTGAACATAATAAACTTAGTACTTAAATTTGCATTATAACTTATCCAAGTCTTATGTTGTTACAGAAGCATCTTTCATGGAATCTTAAAGAAGGACCAGGTTTTAGGAATTATCTTGTCTCATCATTTATTCTTCATAAATGGGCTTAACAAGATTTTCTCATTCCCCTTATGCCCCATCTTTAAAAAAAACTGACAGTAGATTTTCTGCTAGGGTTATGAAATAATACAGCTATGATGTATCTAGATATATATAGTAGAAACGTTGCTATTGAGGAAGCACCATAGATAACCTATATCATTTGTTATTTACAGCAGATCCCTATTAAGCTTCTATTACTGATGCACTAGGCATGGGGAATACAACTCAGTTCTTATCCTCTATTAACTTACAGTAAAATTAATACTGTTTTAGTAGCAAAAAAAAGTCCTCTTTGTCCTAGGACCTACTAGGAATGACAGCATTTCAATGTAACATTCTTGCAAATCCTGCAAGGTGATTATTCCAGTTCTCATTTTTACAAATGAGAAAGTGGGCTTGGAGAAGTTATGCTGAACTGCTCAGAATCAGAGAGCTAGCTAAGCGCCAGAGTTGGACACAGGCACGGAGCAGTCTGGTTCCAAGTTCTGTGCATTTTTCCATGAATCCACAGAGTATAATTTGCTTTGATCACAATCACACACAATCCCCTCTCAGCCAGCTATGACAGCCTGACAGGTTTATTTTCGAAGGTTCAACCCAATGATTATGGAGGGAAGGAAGCCCGTTCTTGAGCTGTAAAGAGGTGCTGGTGAAAAGAGGTTATCCAGCTGTGAAATGGGGATTCAGAGCTTGTTTGCTTGGTTTATTCCTGCTTAACTGTGTGTGCACCAATGTTCATCACAGTGTTTTGAGTATCTTCAATGAGTTACAATAACATGGATTTTTCTGTCTCTCTTTCAGGTATGGAAAAATCGTATCCACAAAGGCAATCCTGGACAAAAACACAAATCAATGCAAAGGTATGTATCAGGACATCTGTAAGTGAGATCACACTTGTGTGTTCCACTAATGCCTCCTGCCAGGCAAGGCCTGGGCATCAGCTGCACGAGGATCCCTGTGTACAGTATACGGCAAACTGTTCATAATGATGCCTGGGCTTTGATCAGTTGAGTTTCTAGTAACATTGCTCATTAATTTTTTTTTCATTAACAAACAAAATGAAAATCACAAATCAGAAAAAGTATCAAATTGCTTCAGCGTAAGACTAAATTACCTCCTAACAGCTCTGGGTTGTCTGATTTGAATGATATCATCAGTGATGCAAATTGATTTCCTATATAAAAATGAAGAACTCTGGGGAAAACTTTCCATGCCAAACACATTTTCATTTATCTGTTGTTTAAGGCTTTAGCTACATTGTTTGACTAGGAATGGATTTACTGGTGGGCCCATTGTGTCTAAGCCTCAGCTGTAAGCATCTCACGGAATCTCAGAATTTGTATCATATCAAGGCTTTTTCCTTTTCCTGGAAATATTTCTGAAGTTATTTGACTATATCTGTGGCTCATGTATTTTTCATGTCTGGGAATCCATACTCTTTTAAGGGTGGCATTCATTTATTCATGAAATCTAAATGGTCTGTCTTGCTTGACTCAGTTTTTACTGGAAAGTTGGAACGCTTCTTGTAACATGTGTTATTTGCTGTTTTTTTTTTTTTTTAATCTAGTCGTTTTTATAACACCAACATCAAGAAATATGTTAGATACAAGGTCATTCTAAACATTGCCCCTGTTTCTCATACAAATGCAATGTATACAAATTTGGGGGCCATTTAAATACTGCAGGTATATCCTGACTTAATTGGAGAATGGTCAGATTCAATTTATCAGTTAAAGAAAAAGTGTCATTCCTTTTCTCCTATAAACTCACAAATGCCCTGGGAATTTAGCTACTACAAGACAAAAAGTGGTAAGACAACACTTCTATCATCTAATAGCTCAATTTCTAGTCGAAAATGAAACTACCAAGAAAACCAAGAAACTAATCTTAATGTATGTGTTAGGATCCATAAGCCTAATATATAAGAGAGTATAGCAGAGATGGCTACAATACAGGAATCCACAAAATATGGTGAGAGGAGAATATGAGGATTCCCTTTTGGACAATGACATTTGAAAAGGCAAAATGAATGGACATGGAAAGGTTGATGTTCAGGAGGAAGAATTTCAGAATGTAATTGAGCAGACTCACATACCAGAAATAGAAAAATGCCCCAGTAAGGGTATCATTAGAAGGAAGGAAGGGGTCAAGATTTTGGAGGTATTTTTAGAGTATACTGACTGTTTTGAGCTTAATGCTCTATGTAACCATTGCTTTTCTTTTTTTTTGAGCAGAAATGATATGATTTTATTATGAGTTCTAGTTATTTTGCCAAAGCAAGTGAAACCGAGTTACAAGGGGGAGGAAACAAGAGGCAGAGAGAAAACAAGGCAGATTTAAAATACAGAGATGACCAGGAAAATGAGGAAGGTCCTCCAGGCACTGGTAGAGAAACGGAAAGGGAGGCACCATGAGTTTTCAAAGGTAGAATTAGATATTTGCTATGAAGGTGAAAGGACATGGGCAATGAAATTCACATACTGAACTGTTGTGACTGGGGAGGAGGGCTGTGTCAACGACTGAGGCAGGAAGTCCGAAAGGAATATGAGTGAGTCTTGGGGAGAAGTGCTGAGTTTATGTATCAGATGCCCTGATCTAGAGGTCCTGGGGTACCATCCCCGAGGGAGAGGTCAAGCCAGAGCTACAGGGAAGCTCAGAGTTGCTATGGTTACCATAACCAAGGGAGGACATAATGACACCAAAGGATCCTGGTAGGGGGCGGGGTGGAGTGGGGGGCACGATGTAGGCAGCTAGAAACTGAACCTTGGATGATGTAGACATACAGAGTTGGGCCACGACTGTAACTTCACTGTCATCCTGTGGGAAGCACGTGTGTGTGAGAAGCATTAGACTGTTAATTATATTGCTTCCAGACATGCCTGACTGACTGATCCCAAAGTCTTTGGGGTAAAAATTTTTATAGGAACAGGCTTCCCTGGTGGTTCAACAGTAAAGAAGCCATCTGCAGTGAAGGAGCTGCAAGAGACATGGGTTCAATCCCTGCGTCAGGAAGATCCCCTGGAGGATAGCATGGCAACCCACTCCAGTATTCCTACCTGAAGAACCCCATGGACAGAGGAGCCTGGCAGGCTACAGTCTATGGGGTCAGAAAAGAGGCGGACACTACTGAAGCAACTTAGCACACATGCACTCGTCTATAAGAACAATCAGAGAACATTGAGGTACCCACCTCAGGCAGTCAGTTATATTCATTGAGCCCCTCTCAGAAAAGCAGATGCTTCACAGACAAGTGAGTGCTGCAAACCACAGTGGATCCCATGACATGTCTGATCCATGGAGTCGTCTATATGAGGGGACCCTCCATGAGGCAAAGGTTTGCTCAAGAGTGCAGGCATCTCTTGTCAGTGTACAATACTGGGGACAACAAAAGCATTGATTGTTAACCTGGAAAACCTGTATTCTTGTACTGTAATAACAAGCTTTGAAGAGGAAGAGGATGTAGCTGAAATGGATTGTCAGAGTTTCCATATGCAGTTACCTCTTAATTGGGGAGTTCTTGATCTACACAAATGCTATGGGTATCCTTCTCTGAACTCCTAAGACTCCTATCCACATTATCCTCTAACTGCTTATTTAATTGCCTTTGTCTCTCTCCAAAGAGACCTTTTTAGTCAATGAAGACAGGACCTGTGTAATCTAGAAAATGTTATCTTCGGAGCAGGGAATTGCAAGGGAATGTGTCATTGTCTATTGGAAATAATTGAAAAAAATATTAGAACATGGCTCTGTTTAAATGTCAACTTTCTGTTTGTGTTTTATAATATACATATCAGTAAAATTTTGCAAGTGCTTGTTTTAAACACATAAGTATATAAATATTGAGTTTACTATTCCATATTTTTACTCATAAGCATATGGATGTAAAAAGTAGTTTTGGAGAGTACTTGTCTCAAACATAAGAAGCACTGATAAATTTGGAAGGAGAAAATGGGGGAAGGAAAGGAGAGGAGAAAGGGAGGAACCACCTGGGGACATCACTGGAGGAAGGGTAGGTAAGGCTGATTTTATGAGAGGTAGATCTTTTGTCTTGAGGCTCATGTGAAAAAGTTGGGGGCATCATGTAGTCTAAGACTCCAGGAGCCTTTTCTGGCCTCAGTGTTTTGAGCCTGTAGATGGCGGTGATACCCAAAACTCAACTTTCACCAAGGACATGGTGGGGGCAGGGGGTAGCCTAAAACTAAACCTTAGTTACAGAGAGGTACTACTGCCACTTCCATGTTTGGGGGAAAATACTACTTTAATGATATTTTTGAGTCATATTTAGAGTATTTTGTTTTTCAGAAAAATGGCCCCTAAAATCGTTACAGATAGAAACTCCTTAAAATTGGACATGGAGAGTGCAATTGCATTTATGGAAAATGGTTTATAGTTGTTGATGTGTACAAGCAAGTTGCTGAAGTAGGGAGGAAGGTCACTGTGACATGTAAGGAGTTGATGGAACCAGACCCTAGAGCAGCACTGAAGTATTGATTTAAATAGCCAAGAATTGGAGCAGGTGTAATGTTGGGAAGACGGACTGATCCTAAAAGTATTTGTGGAGAAATAATAGGAAAGATACCAAGAGTTTGAGACCATCGGGGACGTGAAGGTGTGTTGGTTATAAACTGTTGTGATGTGAGATTCCAGTTGGAGATTTGAGGTAGGAGGGAGCCATTTAGAGTTAGGAGCAACAAGGACTCCCCACTTAGACATCCAGTGAGAGAAGGGGTGGTAGGGGGAAAACACATTTGGAAGGGCTACAAAGGCCCTGTGTCCCCCGGATGAATTAGTTGATGATTGGAAAGATACAAGTCAAAGCAAT
Source organism: Ovis canadensis (assembly GCF_042477335.2). NCBI lineage: Eukaryota > Metazoa > Chordata > Mammalia > Artiodactyla > Bovidae > Ovis > Ovis canadensis. The sequence goes on from NC_091263.1 coordinate 18,681,725, forward strand.
TTGCAGTGATAGTTTGCATCCACTCACGTTGCAGACATAACTTGCAGGCCCTCCGGTGCTGGATGCTGTGAAACTGATTCACCTCTTCTTTATCTGTTGTGCTCAGTCACGCAGTCATGTCTGACTCTGCTACACTATGGACTGTAGCCCGCCAGGCTCCTCTGTCCAAGAGGTTTTTCAGGCAACAATATCAGGGTGGGTTAGGACCATGCTAACTTGGTAGCGTCTTTTGAAAAATCAATATGAAAGAGCAATCAGAGGTGTACTATAATGTTAGTGATTCTAGTGAGATGTCCAAAATATTGTATTCAGACATATTTTTAAAGATGTTTTATCTGCTGATGCTTCAGTTCAGTTCAGTCACTCAGTCATGTCCGACTCTTTGCGACCCCATGAATTGCATCACGCCAGGCCTCCCTGTCCATCACCAACTCCGGGAGTTCACTCAAACTCATGTCCATCGAGTCGATGATGCCATCCAGCCATCTCATCCTCTGTCGTCCCCTTTTCCTCCTGTCCCCAGTCCCTCCCAGCATCACAGTCTTTTCCAATGAGTCAGCTCTTCGCATGAGGTGGCCAAAGTACTGGAGTTTCAGCTTTAGCATCAGTCCTTCCAAAGAACACCCAGGGCTGATCTCCTTCAGAATGAACTGGTTGGATCTCCTTGCAGTCCAAGGGACTCTCAAGAGTCTTCTCCAACACCACAGCTCAAAAGCATCAATTCTTCAGCGCTCAGCTTTCTTCACAGATGCTTAGCACCTCTTTATTCTCTCCATGAGAGCAAATATAGGAAAACTCTGATTCTACTGTTTGGAGCATCTATTACTGTTCTATGGCCATTGTTGAGAACTAAACTATGGCACACCATGGGATTGTTTAGTGAAAGTGAAAGTGAAGTCACTCAGTTGTGTCCGACTCTTTGGGACCCATGGACTCTAGCCCACCAAGCTCCTCCATCCATGGGATTCTTCAGGCAAGAATACTGGAATGGGTTGCCATTTCCTTCTCCAGGGGATCTTCCTGACCCAGGGGTCAAACCCAGGTCTCCCACATTGCAGGCAGACGCTTCAACTTCTGCACCACCAGGGAAGCCCAGGATTGTTTATTAGAGGAAGGTAAATGACTATGGAAGAATGTAAAATCATGTGTGTGGTAAATATGGGGCTATGAAATATTTGCTCATGGTTGGGCTTCCCCAGTGGCTCAGCACTAAAGAATCTGTCTGCAGTATAGGAGACGCAGGAGATGTAGGTTCAGTCCCTGGGTTGGGAAGATACCCTGGAGCTGGGCATGGCAACCCGCTCCAGTGTTCTTGCCAGGAAAATCCCACTGACAGAGAACTCTGATGGGCTACAGCCCGTAGGGTTGGTTGCAAAGAATCAGACGTGACTGAAGTGACTGAGCATGGCATGGCATATTGCTCATGGTTACGTCTGGGGTGACGCCAGAATGCCTGGTGTGAACACTGCCCACTTTGTAGCCTTGTGACCTGTGGTCAGTCTTTCACCTCTGCTGGGTGCCTCAGTTCCCCCATCTATAAAATCATAACAATAATAGGGCCTGCCTTGATAATCAAATGGGCTTTCCTTGTGACTCAGCTGGTAAAGAGTCTGCCTGCAATGGGGGAGACCTGGGTTTGATCCCTGGGTTGGGAAGATCCCCTGGAGAAGGGAAAGGCTACCCACTCCAATATTCTGGCCTGGAGAATTCCATGGACTATATGGGGTCACAAAGAGTTGGACATGACCAAGCAACTTCCACTTTTCACTTTGATAATCAAATGACTTAATACATGGATAATGTTCAACAATACCTCATATTGACTGTTTCCATAAAACACTGTGAATATTAAGCAAAAAAAAAGTTTGTATTAAGGTCATAAATTATTATTAACTTTACACTTCTCCAAATGTGTTTGTCTTTTCAGGCCAAAACACAAACAAACAAAAATCTAAGCAAAGACAGCTCTTGGAAAAATTAAAGTGGTTTCAGTTTTATTTCCAATATTGTGACTCTTTCTGTGATTTCTGGGTAGCGTGTAACTATGCTTGTTTATTTTTGCAAAATAACGTTAGCTAAGAATAACTAAACACCAAGAGGATGTTGCTCTCTGCTTCTTTAGTGAGAAGGTAGAAGAGAGTTCTTCTTGACCACTGCTTTCTTAAGGAAAGACACCGACAGGTGTCTGAGGTGACTTTTTCATTTAGTTAATTATTGTTGTTGTTTTCGCCTTTGGCTCTGATGGGTGTTCATTGTGGGATGCAGGCGTTCTGCAGCTGCAGTATGAGGTGGCTTCTCCTGTTGAGGCTGCAGACTCAGCAGTTGCTCTGTGGCATTGGGATCTTGTTCACTGACCAGGACTTGAACCTGTGTCCTATGCACTGCAAGGCAGATTCTTAACCACTGGACCACCAGGGAAGTCCTGGGGTGGCTTTTTAAAACAAATCACTAAGGACCTTGAGCCTGTCATTAGAAAATGAAAATTGGATTTGGTCTTCTTGGAGACACTTGCTTTTGAATCATTTGCAATGTGGCCTCCCGACTCAGGCTATGCAATCAAAACCAAGTATTATGAAGACAGGATTTACTGATTTTGTTTTTAAAGATATGATATGAATTCGGTTTTTCATGAGCTGATGAAAGCAAGGTATGAGATGGTGTATGCTCCAGTTTCCTTAGAGGTGAAAAGAAAAGGCATCAGAATTAATTTTGAGATAATAAACCAATTTTAGGTACTTCCTGTATCTTAGCATCCGAAAGAAAGGTTGTTGTTCCCTTCCACACTGCGTCACCCCCCACCCAGATCCTCTAAGTCCGTAAGGTAGGCAGGCCCAGATAAACACACTCACTCTTTTCTGGAAGGGGTCTCGGGGAACTCTTTCAACATAGCCTCTCATTTTCAGGATTTTTCTTTCTTGGGTGGTGGCTGCGGCAGCTTTCATTCTGTATAGTATGGCAGCATAAAACAAAACAGTCACCAGCAGGCCCAAATGACCAGAAATTGAAGAAGAAAGCAGGCCGCGGCTCCAGATGGAGAGTAATGAGAAACAGACCGCAGTTCATTCAGCCACTCAAACACCCGGACCCAGTAAGAGCTATTGTACAAGTCACAGAGATATGCATGGCTTTGTTTTCATTTTTTTTTGTTTTTCCCCACGTGTTTTCCTCCCGGGTCCAGTGTATTTGCTAATTTAAAAAAGTCAAGGGAAATGAAAGGAAAGAGGCCATTGAAAACAAGGTGTAAATCTTCCATGAATTGACTTGTCTCTGCCTCTTCCTGCTTTTTAAGTTTGGCTTCCTCTATACCCCACCCCCTCCCCCGCCAGCCATTTTTTTCCTGACAGGCTGTGTGTTTAGGGCAGAGGGAATGAGTAATGGATATTCCATAGAAAGTTTCCATGCTTAATAGCCAAAGGATATAAGAGCCGGGAGAGTGTGCCAAGCATACCGACTTCTAAGAGCTTGAAATACTCCCTTCTTGTCTTTGTTGTCACAGGCTGGTTGAATTATATTTATGGAAGATTATGTTGCCTTTACCATTTCATTGGACCCCTAAAATCAAAGTTGAAGACAATAATCCAAAAGTTCTGAAATCATCCATGAAGTTTATTCATTCTTTATTAAATGAAACCATAAATTGTTATTCTTCTCTAAAAGGAATGATTCTGCACACTCGATTCATTTGTACAGAGAGGGATAGAACCCACCTAGATTGTTTCCGGGAGGGGTGTGAAGAAATCCATTGAGCAGTTATAGATTCATAACTGTGTTACCTGCTTTTTAAAAGAATTTCTGGGGACTTCCCTGGCAGCCCAGTGGTTAAGACTTCATCCTCCAATGCAGGGGTGTGGGTTCGATTCCTGGTCAAGGTGCTAAGATCCCCCATGCCTTATGGCCAAAAAGTCAAAACATAAAGCAGAAGCAATATTGTAACAAAGTCAATAAAGGCTTAAAAAATGATCCACATAGAAAAATCTTTAAAAATGTTGAAAAAATTGAAAAAAATTTATATAAAAGTATTTCTGGGCAACTAAGTAGGAGGTGGTGTACATGAACAAAGTTGGAATTAATCCATTTTATTTATTATTTAATTTTCTCCCTCACTTACTGACGGGGAGTATCTATATAGCCAGTGGGAAAAGTGTAGGAGATTTGTATTACACCCCATGAACCTGGATTGGGGAATAAATGCTCTATTTTGTTATATTTTTGTGTAGCCTTGGTCTCAGGTAGCCTTAGCCTGCTTGGAGTGGGGTTTTGGTTCCCAGCCAGAGATTCAGTCCAGGTCATGGATATGAGAATGCTGAATCCTAGCCACTAGAGCAGTGGTCAATGACAAGGCCCTGACTCTTTGACTTTGTAGGAAAGAATTCCCACAAAGATGGAAAGTAGCGAAGCAAATAAAGTTTTTATTAGATAGAAAAAACAAACAAACACGAGTATAGTACATGTGTATAGACACGCATGTCTATCCAGTCTCCCTGGGCAGACTCAGAGGGTCTGTGCCCTTGCCGTGGTTTAAATTACTTTTATGGGGCATTTCTTTCAGTTTTCCTTTTGATTTGCCTGGTTGAAAGTCCATATTTGGTACATCCCAGGATTCTCCCATGTGTGTGCACGCATCTTTTAGCCAAAATGGATACTACCACAGAGGCCTCTTAGAATCGCTCCCCTTTGACTTCCAAGGAGCCTCCTGTGCGTGCTGTCGGGAAGGTCTCCTGATTGCTAGAATGAGAAATATGTGGTTTGGGCAAGGTCCATCCTCCACTCTTAATTGTCCTGCTATTCTCGTTTTGGAGCTTCTGTCCATGGGGAATGACTCTCCAATCACTTTACTTGGATTGGGGGTGAGCGGGTATTTACTTCCTGCCTCAGTCTTTGCAGGGTATGCAGTAGCCCCTACTGAGGAACCAGTCCTAGTAAGTGACACTGACTCATGCCTGGGTGGAACGTGTGTGTGTGAGTAGAACCATTTGATTTCTGGAAAAGAGCATACCTACTTCAGGCTGGTCCACCAGGAAACTTAGCAAGTAAAGGAAGAAGCTCAATACTGTGCGAAGCCTCTTTTCTAGTACCTGCTGTTCCAAATTCAGTGCAAAGTAAAGTAAATGCTGTGAAATTTATGAGTCTGAGGAATTACATCTTGAGAGTCACAGGCTCCTTCCTTGGGGTGGGACCACAGTCTCTAGAGCAAGGAGCCCAAAAAGCAAAGTGACTTGAAAAATACATTTATTTCATTTTCAAATATTGGGGTTAGGTTACCAAAAAAAAGATGAAAATGCTCCTATTTAGACACCGCATTTCTCATTTCCCTTTGGGATGTGAAGTATGTGATTTTTTTCCCCTGCACTTCTTTTGTGAATTTTACTCTCATCTAGTCCAGTATTAATTTTACAGCCAGGCACAGGTGCTCAATATATAAACATATATTGGCTTCCTCTGGTATTGATATTGAGTTTGGTTTTCATTTCCAAAAAAGTTAGTGTAGGAACTTTGGTAATTTCAGTCAGCGTTTTCCTATAGGTCCCTTTTTATCAATATGGGAAATTTTTATCCTGGGCTTCTTTTGAGACAATTCCAATGTTTATCATTTTATAGCCAGACTTAAGACACAACGCTACTTTGAGGGTAAATGGTCGCTATGTGTTGTTTCCCGCTTAGCCAGACAACTGAAGCTAAAGACATTTCTCCTGTCAAAGATCATCCTTCCAGGGGACTTCCCTCGTGGTCCAGTGGTTAAGATTCCAGGCTTTCAATGCAGGGACCATGGGCTCCATCCCTGGTCGACGAACTAAGATCCTGTATGCCACCCTGTGACCCAAAAAGGCTAAAGATTCCAAACTTGCTACTCTCAGTTCGGTATATTCAGTATTTTAGAGGGTCCTTTTATGGAAGTGATGATGATATGATGGTGCTGTGTTAACTTTGAGAAGTCTTTGAGATAAATGTAAGGCAAAATATCTACTCATGTTCTGGAAGTCATACAACTGCACATTTTTCTTTAAGAGGCTTATAACTCTATGTTTACTCAGTATTTGCTTATAATTACCATGATTATATATATTAGGCAAAAGAAATCTCTCCACCGACATTAATAGGTAACATTGCTGTTTTGAAGTATAAATTTGTATTTGGTATCGTTTAGTATCCTTAGCCTATCTCCCTATCTGTTTTGCATATGAAGAAATTATTTTATTGGAAAAATGTAAATAATTTGCATGCAGTTTAAAATGGCTTAAAAATAAAATGGTAGCCTATATTGGAAAGGAATTTGAAAAATAATAGATACATGTATATGTATAACTGAATCTGCTGGCTGAAACTAACAAAACACTGTTAATCACCTATACGCCAATATAAAATAAAAATCAGGAGTTTCCCTGGTGGTGGTCCAGAGGCTAAGACCATGCTGCCAATGCAGGGAGCCTAGGTTCGATCCCTGGTCAGGGAATCAGATCCCATTTGCCACAACTAAGAGTTTGCATGCTGCGATTAAAGATTTTGTGTGCTGCAACTAAACCTCAGCACAGCCACATAAATAATAAATACACACATACATAGATAAAATAAAAATTAAGAAGAAAATGGTAGAGTTACTTTGCTTTCAGCCATAATCTGAACATGACTATTACAAACCCACATCTTACGGTTTCACAGAAATCCTTTTGTTCAGATATCCTGTTTGTTCTCCTGCTCCTGTCTTTCAGTTTCCGGGGTTTAGAGTTTGATGTATGTTGAGAGATACACAAAATGCTCATTCTTCTTACCTCTGCTAGTGTGTTGATGATTTCCTCTATAATTCACCTTCCCAGGAAGTCCTCAGTAGACTCTCCCCATTCTGTTTACATACTTTACAAGCCCACCTCCTCTGAGCGCCATCTGTAAGCAAAGATATTATACCCCTTTATCTCTTGGGCTTTTGTGATTAGTGGGTATCTTCATCTAGATTATAAACTCCTCAGCCTTCTTGTGGGCCTTACTTTCTATTGCCGAAAGGTTGATGAAATGGGACAGTTCGGAGTGGTCTTAGATTCCAGGGGCTTTATCTTTCTCTCTGGGAGCCTTTGATGTCACATTAATGGAAGTAATGTACATGGTTGAGTATGTATTCCACAGGCCTGTAAAGATGCCGAGGGTACCAGAGACATAACATACACACACACCCTAGTTACTCTTTAAAGTGAAAGTGAAGTCACTCAGTCGTGTCAGACTCTGCGACCCCATGGACTATAGCCTACCAGGCTCCTGCGTCCATGGGATTTTCCAGGCCAGAATACTGGAGTGGGTAGCCTTCTCCTTCTCCAGGGGATCTTCCCAACCCAGGGATTGAACCCAGGTCTCCTGCATTGCAGGTGGATTCTTTACCAGCTGAGCCACAAGGAGGGTTATTTATACCTATGTATCTTGTAATATATCTGGCAGTTCTACAAGATAGATTTTTCTGTGACCTTGGACTTGGATTTTTTTCTCATAGAACCATATTGTCAAGAGTGCTTACTTATCTTACATTAATGCAGTTCTGCATACTTTTGAACTATTCAAGGAATGTGTGTTTCATGAACTGACATGTGTTTATTGAGACTGGCATTTTTTAATTTTATTCTATTTTTTAATTAATTGAAGTGTGGTTGCTTTGCAATGTTGTGTTAATTTCTGCTGTATATTACAGTGACTCAGTTATACACACACACATATACATATATATTTTTTGTTATATTCTTTTCCATTGGAGTTTATCCTAGGATATTGAATTTAGTTCCCTGTGCTACACAGTAGGACCTGGTTGTTTATCCACGAGACTGGCTTTGTTTATAGTAAAAAGTGTCAGTACTTAAAGGACTTTTTTTCATATGTTTTGGTGATGGCTATATGATAGCCCTCAGGATTTTTCAAGGCCTATAAACCTGATGTCTTTGAGGAAAAGCACATTTCGTCACAGTGGCAGGTGGTGGAATTCATTCTCAGTTGGTAGGTTCCGAAAGGGAAAAAAAGTGTGCCTTTGTTCACCCTGTGCCATAACGTTCACTTTGTAGCATGGTTTTACAAGTTAAGAGGTAAAGGCGAAAAGCTGAAGATTCTTGCTTCCTTAGCTTCCTTAGCTTTGAAACCATAGTAAAAGCATAAAGTGAAAGCATAGCTAGTTTACGGGATGGTGAACAGTCATTTGATTTGATGCTTGCCATTGTTCTTATTGACTTAATGGTTATTCATGTCTTTCTTAAAATAGCTATTTTTCCTCTTCTTCAGTAAAGGAATGAGAACTCTGGAGTAGTAAAGAGAAAAATCCGTGCACATGACTGAAAAAAGTACCGAACTATAAAAACTGAAATTGAATTCGAAGGATGAATGTATCATTTGTTATGATTCTGTAAGTGGCTGTAAGTGGGCTCACATGTCTCTTTATCCATAAAATATTGGTGATATAAGGTCTCTGTTTCATAGGATCATTGTAAAAACCAGCTTGGTTTCCCCTGTGTGTTTTGAAATAGGAAATAGCAAGGTTTGCAATTAATTTGTACTACTTCTCTTAGAAAATGGCAGTTTAATTGCTAGGCTTCTGAATAGACCTACTGGTCATTAAGCTGACATTAGCCCTGGGTTGGAAGAAACCTGCATTCATGAAGCATCTATGGGATGCCTTGTCTGTGCCGCTTTTGAAGATACAATTTCTCTCATGAAGAAATAACAAAACGCTTAAGCTGCAGATATAACAGCTGTTCACATCCTCGGGGCTTGTCCACTCTGGGAAAAGAAGGAGCTGAAACAAAAGATTTTAGAGAAGCCAGTGCTAAAAACCACACTAGGCTTTGGGCTTAAAGTTGATGTGAAAAATAATGATGTTTGAGATTGTGCTAAATGAAACCAAGTGGCAAAATTCCAGGAGACATATTCGCCCACATTTTTAACCCCTTATTACTCAAAGGTTCTCATGAAATGTTTTTGAATAATAAGGGGTTAAAAACTAGAAAAATCTTTAATTTCATATATACAATATAAAAATTATGGCTAGTACTATATTCTTCATGGAGAAGCAAGTGATGAAATTAAGAATAATTTGACTATGGAAAGCTATTTGAATTTTATTTTTTATTTTTATTTTTTTTTTATCTTTAAAAAATCATTGCTTTTTTAATTTATTTTTTTTTATTTTTTAAATTTTAAAATCTTTAATTCTTACATGCATTCTCAAACATGAACCCCCCTCCCACCTCCCTCCCCATAACATCTTTCTGGGTCATCCCCATGCACCAGCCCCAAGCATGCTGCATCCTGCGTCAGACATAGACTGGCGATTCAATTCACATGATAGTATACATGTTAGAATGTCATTCTCCCAAATCATCCCACCCTCTCCCTCTCCCTCTGAGTCCAAAAGTCCGTTATAGACATCTGTGTCTCTTTCCCTGTCTTGCATACAGGGTCGTCATTGCCATCTTCCTAAATTCCGTATATATGTGTTAGTATACTGTATTGGTGTTTTTCTTTCTGGCTTACTTCACTCTGTATAATTGGCTCCAGTTTCATCCATCTCAACAGAACTGATTCAAATGAATTCTTTTTAACGGCTGAGTAATACTCCATTGTGTATATGTACCACAGCTTTCTTATCCATTCATCTGCTGATGGACATCTAGGTTGTTTCCATGTCCTGGCTATTATAAACAGTGCTGCGATGAACATTGGGGTACATGTGTCTCTTTCAATTCTGGTTTCATTTCAAGATTTGTATGGAAATACAAAAAACCTCGAATAGCCAAAGCAATTTTGAGAAAGAAGAATGGAACTGGAGGAATCAACTTGCCTGACTTCAGGCTCTACTACAAAGCCACAGTCATCAAGACAGTATGGTACTGGCACAAAGACAGACATATAGATCAATGGAACAAAATAGAAAGCCCAGAGATAAATCCACACACATATGGACACCTTATCTTTGACAAAGGAGGCAAGAATATACAATGGAGTAAAGACAATCTCTTTAACAAGTGGTGCTGGGAAAACTGGTCAACCACTTGTAAAAGAATGAAACTAGATCACTTTCTAACACTGCACACAAAAATAAACTCAAAATGGATTAAAGATCTAAATGTAAGATCAGAAACTATAAAACTCCTAGAGGAGAACATAGGCAAAACACTCTCAGACATAAATCACAGCAGGATCCTCTATGATCCACCTCCCAGAATTCTGGAAATAAAAGCAAAAATAAACAAATGGGATCTAATTAAAATTAAAAGCTTCTGCACAACAAAGGAAAATATAAGCAAGGTGAATTTTATTTTTTAAATAGAAATTGCATTATTTAAGGTGAACAGCATGGTGATACAATATGCCTGTATTCTGTGAAGTGACTACTATAGTTAAGCTAATTAATGTGTTACGTCATAGAGTTGTTCAGCCACTCAGTTGTGTCTGACTCTTGGCAACCCCACGGACTGTAGCACGTCAGGCTTTCCTGTCCTTCATCATATCCTAGAGTTTGCTCAAACTCATGTCCATAGAGTTACTGTGTGTGTGTGTGTGTGTGTGTGTGTGTGTGTGTGTGTGTGTGTGTGTGTGAGAGAAAGAGAGAGAGAGAGATGAGGGCACTTGAAACCCACTCTGTTAGCACAGTTTCAAGATCCAGTTCTGCAGGAAAAACTATTTTCATCGTGCCTCCCATGAGATCTCTAGACACGGTCAGCTTACAAAGCAACAGTTTTGAACCCTTAAACAAGCTTCTCCTCATTCCCCCCGCATTTCTACTCTCTGTTTCTGTATATTTGATTTTTAAGTTCCATATGTAAGTGATATGATGCAGCATTTGTCTTTCTGTGAACGACTTATTTCATTTAGCATAACGTTCATTCATCCATGTGATTACAAATGGCAGGATCTCCTTTCTTAAGGCTGAATAGTATTTTGTTGTATACACACACACACACAAATGTATATATACACACACACATATATATACACACCCACACACCATATTTTCTTTGTTCATCTGTTGACAGACACTTAGGTTGTTTGCATGTCTTGGCTGTTGTGAATAATACTGCAGTTAACAGGGAGTGCAGGTATATCTTTGAGGTACTGATTTCTTTTCCTTCAGGTGACTACCCAGAAGAGGCATTGCTGGGTTATATGGTATTTTTCTTTCTAGGTTTTTGAGGAACTTCCATGCTGTTTTTCCAGGCTGGTGGCACCAATTTACATTCCCATTAACAGTGCGTGAGGGTTCCCTTTTGTCTACATACTCGTCAGCATTTGGTATCTTTTTTTGATAATATTTATCCTAACAGATGGAGCTTTCCACTTGACACTAGTGGTAAAGAACCAACCTGCCAAGCAGGAGACATAAGAGACTCAAGTTTGATCCCTGGGTTGGGAAGATCCCTGGAGGAGGGTATGGCAACCCACTCCAGCATTCTTGCCTGGAGAGTCCCATGGACAGAGGGGCCTGGCAGGCTAGTCCATGAGGTCGCAGAGTCACACACAATGAAGCGACTTAGTGTGCATGCGCACACATCCTAACAGGTGTGAGCTGACACTGTGGTTTTGACTTGCATTTCCTTGAGGATTAGTGATGGCGAACATCTTTTTACCATCTTTGGCCATTTGTATTAATATATTTTCTTTGGGAAAATATCTATTTGGATCCTTTACCCATTTGTTAATAGGGTTGTTTTTGTTTGTTTGTATGCTGTTAAGTTATATGAGTCCCTTACATATTTGGGATTGTTGTTGTTTAGTCACTAAGTTGTATCTGATTCTTTTGACCCCATGGACTGAAGTCCACCAGGCTCCTCTGTCCATGGGATTTCCCAGGTAAGAATACTGGAGTGGGTTGCCATTTCCTTCTCCAGGAGATCTTCCAGACCCAGGAATCCAACCCACGTCTCCTGCATTGGCAGATACTTCACTGCTGAGCCACCAGGGAAGTCATATATTTTGGATATTGACCTTTTATCAAACATAAGTTTTTCAAGTATTTTCTCCCAACTAACAGAAACGCTTAACAAACCGAAGATTGCCATATGAAATCTGGAATTTCCTTCAGTGTTACTCAATTTTTAAACATTGTTTTAAATCAAATAAGAATAGCTTTGAGTGAAATATGTATGTGCATATATAACTTTCATATGTATTAATATATTCATTAATATATAATTTATTTATTACATATATTATTATATGTGTGTATTGATCAGGTGTTTTGTGTATGTGCAAGACAGTGAAAAATATTTATAAGATACTTGAATCATGAGAGACTTTTAAAAATCATCTTATAAAGACATATCTAAGTTTGTTGGGCTTCCCTAGTGCTCAGATGGTAAACAATCTGTCTGCAGTGCAGGAGACTGGGTTTGATTCTTGGGTCGGGAAGATCCCCTGGAGAAGGGAATGGCTACCTGCTCCAGTATTCTTGCCTAGAGAATCCCATGGACAGAGAAGCCTGGCAGGCTACAGTCCATGGGGTCGCAAAGAGTCAGACATGGCTGACTAACACTTATAGTTTAATAGAACATAATTTCCTTAAAAGAAGCTTGAGGCAAAAATCCTCACCATTCTTTGTAACTAAGCATCTTCTGTGCTACATAAACTGAAGAAGTCCTGGGGAGGCTGTGCCTTAGATAGTGGTTGGCTGCTTTGCAATTTTCTTCTGTTGTGAGAAGATGTGTAAGACAAGTAATAAGATATTAACATTGCATATATAATTATCAGTTACAAACTTGATCAAGCATTTATATAAGGTGTATGTTAGAGTTAGGGTGAAATCTGTGTAAAAGTTACACATTTCTTCTCACATCATTGTGTTTCCACCTAGCATGTCCTATGAACATGGACTGTTTAGTACGAATCACACACTGTATTATGTTGTCCAAGTCAGCCTGTCTTTCCCCTATTTTCTTAAAGTTACCAATCCAGAGCTAGTTCTTTGGCTCTGATTCTTGTTTCAGTAATGATGGGCTGGTCAAAAATTGCCTTTGGGTTTTTCTGTAAGGTCTTAGGGAAAAACCCGAGTGAACTTTTTGGCCAACCCAATAATTGAAAAAATCATATGAAAGGTAACTTTCCAGATAAAACAGTTTTCCAGTTTATAAGTAACCTTCAGTGGAAAACCAAAAGCCACTGTGGTCCATGTGCTGGTGAAACAGTCAGCCGTGAAGATAAACTGAAGGGCAGTTGACCTGTGAGGAAGACAGATGGTTTCTCTGGTAACCCACAGTCTCTTCTAGCATCAGGGGCTATCAGACCTATTGACATTTGCTGACACTTTTATCTTGTGTATCCCACCTGAATTCCCTTAAGTTCCAGAAGTGAAGTCTTCAACCTGTTCCTACAAAATTACCCACCAACCAATCAATTCCTAAATCAAGTAAAACAGACTGAATGACCAAGACAGGAAAAAAAAGGGAAGTGGATCTCAGTGGGGTCAGGAATGGTGTCTTTGGTTTATTTACCCAGGAGAGAAACCCTGCTTTACAAAGAAAGCTGGTGAATGAACTGATGAAACCCTGAAGGGTTCTCAGAGGTACAGCAAACAGTGACTGTGGAGGCAGGAGACATGTTTATATTAATATGCTGTGCAATTCAGCCTTGGTCAAATAGCTGTTCAGTGTCCCAGAGTCTAGAAATATCTTAGAACATTCCTATAACTCATCAACAGGGCAAATCTGTCTAATGAAGGATTGTTGTTTGGCTACAACATTGCTTAAAAGTATTTAGATGTGAATACTTCTCAGTGGCGCCTAAACCGCCTTGCTGTTTTCATAAAAGCAGCCCACTTCACTCACTTGTGTACCGGTTTGGCCCCAGAAGGCATGCATAGATTCAGTTTTTAATAGCTTATGGAATGAGTATCAAGTAATTCTGAAAGTTATTAATGTCTCCGTTTTACTGCAGATGAAACAAGCCTGGAGATGGTGGATAACTTGTGGACCACTGTTACCAGAATCCAATGATAGTCTCTCAAATCTCCACTCCTCACTATTTGCAATTCCTCCTGCAAAATAATCCTTATAAGTAAGACTAGCAGGACTTAAGGCTTCCCAGGTGATGCTAATGGTAAAGAACCTGCCTACCAGTGCAGGAGATGTAGGTATGTGGGTTTGATCCCTGGGTTGGGAAGATCCCCTGGAGGAGGGTATGGCAACTTACTCCAGTCTTCTTGTCTGGAGAATCCCATGGACAGAGGAGCCTGACGGGCTACAGTCAGTCCATAAGGTCGCAAAGAGTGGGCCATGACTGAAGCAATTTAGCATGCATACAAAACTAGCAGGACAGATCCCGGATGGTAGTAATGATAAGCAGACAGAAGCACAGTGTTTTGAGTTTATGTGCAGGTGGAAAGTTTGAAAGAAGCATGCTTTGGTTCTCACCCGCCGTCGATTATAACAATATTGATGGGGATTCTAGCTCTGTTGTGTTACCTGACACAAACGTGAAAGAATGTGCAGCTTGTGCCCTGAAAGCATAGGTACCTTTTGAAAATATTTTGATCATTTTGTTTCAGTTAAAGCTATTTTCTTTTATATCTATATTTTGGGAATCATTTTCTGTTCACTTCAATTTTGCACTTGAGTGATATTGACAATGTCGAGCCTTCCATCTGTGTTAACTTTAATGTGAATAGCAGTTTAATCAATTTTAAGTGGGAAATATCACAGAATTATGGATGATGGTAGGCGGACACAGTGTGGTTGATAATTTCTTCTACTCTCAGGATTCAGAATGAGGCATGTGCTTCCTTAAAGGGCCCATGTGGAAGAGTTTCACAGCAAATGTACTCTTTCATCTTGTTTAAATTCTGTTTGGCTGGACTCCCGTGTTTGCTCATAGGAATGGGTTAAGACCTCTGAAGAAGCCACTCCGTTGCAATTACTTACCCAGACTCCATTCTTTTCTTTAAATAGCTTTCCCTTAATTTTGGAGAATGTTTTGGGGTCATTGTCTCCCTGAAGGATGAACCTGGGGGTAAATGACTATTTTCTATTTGGATTCTAAAGGTCTGATCAAGTTTATCTTGAATTTATCCACGACCAGTTCTTACAGCAATATACCCAAATTCCTGCTCAGGTCAGGTTTTCCTTTTTCAAGCTGATTTTTCTCCAAAGATTCTTCCCTAGCCACATAGTTTCCTATTGTCTGAAGTTGCCTTTGAGTCTCTGACTCCACCCTAAGGTTGCCTCATCTCTCATTCTCTTGTGCTTTAAAGAAACCTTGAGCATCTGTGCCCTGCTTAGTCAGCAGGTACATGCTTTATTTCCTCTCTTTAGAATCCCCTGCTCAAATCTGAGTCTGAATTTTTCCAAGTCTTGGATAGTAACTCTGTTTCTTTCTGGTCTGGTCCCTGAGGGTTACATGTCTCAGGCCGGATGTTCTCCTTCCAAATGCAGACTTTAAATGTAGGTACTGCTTACTGGAGGGACTGTTGAGAGAATCAGTTTGCTTCTCCAATACCACTGTCTACGTTTAGCCTGTGTTTTTGGCTGAGATTTTTGTAGGAAAAGTAGCCATTTCCTATTTGTAACCAAAATTAAGTCATTTTTAGGAAGGGCATGAATGTTTTGTGGGGTTTCTTGTCAAGCTGAATATTGTTATAATAGGCAGCCAGGAAGTCGCCTTGCCCTGGAAACTATAACGTCCAATGTTGGCACAGAGTCTGTGTTCCTCCATAGTAACCAGCTGATTTGGCCATTGCAGAGTTCCTTGAATATTTCGGACAAACAATGAGAAGAAAAGGGAAAGCTTTCTCATTTGGATTTCACTCGAGAGTTCAAGTGTTACCTGAAGCCTGCGCTGCCAGTGGTTTCATTCAGGCTTTGTTCTCTGAACAATTTGTGGATGATTGTGTTCAGAGTTCCCAGCTGTCATTAGCTAACTGCACACGTGTGGAAACACAGGGGCTGTGACCCTCAGATCCACTCCAGAAATACAAAGTCAGTCTCCAAGTTTAGGGAGGATATGCTTCCCTCTCTCCAGCCAGGAACTGGGGCTGATGCTCTGCCCAGGTCATACGACATTGTCCCAACCAGCAAGGAAAAAAATGACCTCCTGGGTAACATGTGCGTTATTAAGATTTAACCATGTCGTTGGTCCACGGCTTGGCGGCTTATTTAAAGCACGGAGACTGGTAGGATTCTTCTAAGCCTTGAAGCGTAGACCCAAACAAAGTGGAAATGAGTGATAATTGGGGAAATTATTGATCATTTATCTGTAAGAAGCAACCAAGAGGAAAATTGAAGGAGCCATAGAGATCCCTCATTTTTATCAGCCTTTTATAAAGCAAAAGTTGTTATATTCTTTGATGACTGCATTTCAAGAGTCACCAAATTTTCTAGTCCTTTCAGTAAATAAACTCACTCTTGTCCCTTTTTGTTTCCTAAAGATGTGTTCGTTCAGGTATGGTAAAGCTAGACTCATGAATGTGTCAGCTTTGCTTTGTACTGCTGAAAATTTGGAAATAAATTAAATAAAATAAAGAATGACTAAATTCGGATTAAAGCAATGGAGTATTTTACAACTGTTTGAAAAGATCATTGTTCACACTTTGTGGCATGGGAAACTAACTGTAGTACGATGTAAAAAAGAAAAATAGAAAAACTTCGTATGCTCTGCTACTCAGTTCAGTTCAGTTGCTCAGTCGTGTCCGACTCTTTGCGACCCCATGAATCGTATCACGCCAGGCCTCCCTGTCCAACACCAACTCCCAGAGTTCACTCAAACTCACATCCATCAAGTCAGTGATGCCTTCCAGCCATCTCATCCTGTCGTCCCCTTTTCCTCCTGCCCCCAATCCCTCCCAGCATCAGAGTCTTTTCCAATGAGTCAACTCTTCGCATGAGGTGGCCAAAGTACTGGAGTTTCAGCTTTAGCATCAGTCCTTCCAAAGAATACCCAGGGCTGATCTCCTTAAGAATGGACTGGTTGGATCTCCTTGCAGTCCAAAGGACTCTCAAGAGTCTTCTCCAACACCACAGTTCAAAAGCATCAATTCTTCAGCACTCAGCTTTCTTCACAGTCCAACTCTCACATCCATACATGACCACTGAACTAACCATAGTCTTGTCTAGATGGACCTTTGTTGGCAAAGTAATGTCTCTGCTTTTGAATATGCTATCTAGGTTGGTCATAACTTTTCTTCCAAGGAGTAAGCATCTTTTAATTTCACAGCTGCAGTCACCATCTGCAGTGATTTTGGAGCCCCAAAAAACAAAGTCTAACACTGTTTCCACTGTTTCCCCAACTAACCAGGTCAAAATATAATGCCTGAAGATTATCAAAGGTACATGTAACTATTGGTTGACATTTATGTCTTCTCTTCTGGACTGTAAATTCTTTGAGGTAGGGATCGTATTTTCTTACATCTGCAAAACCAAGACCTGGCATGTAATAAGGGCTCATAAGTATTTCTCAGTTAATGCATTAAAAGATAGCACCAATAAAGCAAATCGTAAAATTGTATCTAAAATCTGAACAATGTTCTGTAAAATTAATACATTCAAAAGGCTATGAACTTGAAGAAATCATGGAGCTCTGACTATGAAGATTCTTTGCATGGTAATATGCTGATTTTTGAATCTCCTCTCTCTATATTTTACTGTGATATCTAGAAAAAAATAAGTCAAGGAGTGCAGCATAACTTACCAGTTCTGAAATGCAACAAGAAGAAAACATTCATTTATTCAATAATGAGAAAGTTAAAGATGTGTGTCTTCATTGAAATTTGATTATATCTGTACATATTTGAATCTCTAGCATTTGAATGATTGGAGAAGGAAATGGCAACCCACTCCAGTGTTCTTGCCTGGAGAATCCCAGGGACGGGGGAGCCTGGTGGGCTGCTGTCTGTGGGGTCGCACAGAGTCGGACATGACTGAAGTGACTTAGCAGCAGCAGCAGCAGCATTTGAATGAGATGTCATAAATGATAAACTTCTAACCATCATAGAGTACAAGGCTTTTCATGGTCCGGACTCTTCTCCACTCTCTAACTCCAGGAGTACTGCACTTTTTGTAAACTGTGAGCCCTGCCAAGCTCCAGCCCTGGGGAGCTTTCATTGTAATTCCTGGGTAATTCCCAGCTCTGCTACTGCAGTGGACAACATAGGCAGCCATATGATGACCCTGGTCAGTTCTTACATCTTACTGTGTAGCTAATCATTCCAAACTATTAACAAGTCCCATGCAAAGGCACTATGGTACCTATGCTGATTCTCTTTGCTTGGGACAAGCATTATACCTCTCATTTAATAATAAAACCTGGTATTTACTAAGCACTTACTATGTACAGAAATTATGCTGAGAGTTTCATATACATGATGGTAGGTTTTTCAAATAGTGTTAATTATTATCTCTATTTTATAGGTGTGAGAGACAAGGAGCTTGCCTTTGTCTCCACAATCACGAAATACCTGGGATGTAAATTCAAGTCTGCTTTGCTCTACAGCCCGGCCACTAATCTCTTTCATCCCACTCCTCCGCTGTGCTGCTTGTGCTCTCCCTTGGTCTGGGAGATTCAGCTGATGTGCACAAAGTCTTCGAAGCTTTCTCTCTCCCTCCACGCCTGCCCAAGCCAATCTAGACACCTTTCCTCTGTCTTTCTTAATAAAACTCTTTGTTTTCCCAGAAGTCTCCCTAGCACTTAGAAAACTGGATATAATCAGTGTGTGTGTGTATGTGTGTGTGTGTTTATTATCGTGGACAAGAATTATACACTTCTTCAGGGTACACTATTATCTTGTTCATTTCTTGTTCACTTGTGCTTAGCACATGTGTGGCACAGTCATTATCCCATGAATGTCTAGAAGCATATAATAATAAATGGATGAACCACATCTTAGGTTCTCAGTACCTGGATATAGCACCAAGAAAACATCATGCAGGTGATTTTTGTGATTGGAAACCAGGATAAAATTGTAGCCATTTATCACCCAGCTGCCCTAAGCTCAGGGTCTTGGTAAGAACATTAGGACTCCAAGTACTTCTGCAGATTCACTGCATTCTATAAACGGTGCTTTCATCATGCCCCTTGCTTGGCTAAAACCTGCCCGTGACTTGTTATTCTATATCAAGTCTGAATTCCTCAGGATAGCTTTAAAGGGCCTCCTAATATGAATCAACTCACAGCATTTTTCATTCTGTTTCAATATGTACCTTTCACACTGAGCAGACCAGGCACTTTACTCTTGGGTTTTTACTCAACTCATCGCCCCTCCCCCGATATCTTTTTGGCATCGTCATCTATTTTAAACCAGACTTAGATTATCAGTAAATTAAAATTCTACTTACTAGATGAAAACTCCCTTGTCTACTTTGGCTCTTTGTAAATTCCCTTTTCTATGTATTCTTATTGCCTCTGTCAGATAATTTACTGCTTAATATCATTGACTATTTTCAGCAATGCTTAAGTTATGTTAGCATTGTTTTCCTTATTGACAGACACCATGCATTTCTCCTGTTATTTCCGACCACCAAATATTGAGTTCCCACTATGGGCCAGGATCTATTTTTCATGTTTTACAAACATTTTTTTTTAGGAAAAGATTTGAGTTTTCCTTGGGTTAATGACAGAGGAGAAAGTCTGAAAAGGGCAGAATGAATTGACTGAAGTCAAAAGATCGTTCTAAAAATAAGTTTGACCCTTAAACATGTGACTTGAGAAGGACACTAACATTGCATTGTTGTATGTGAACCGCGCGTGCGACTGCTCAGTTGTAAAGTTGTGTCCGACTCCATGGACTATAGCCTCCCAGGCTCCTCTGTCCATGGGGTCTTCCAGGCAAGAATTCTGGAATAGGTTTCCATTTCCTCCTCCAGGGGATCTTCCTGACCCAGGGATGGACCCTGCGTCTCCTGCTTTGGCAGGCGGATTCTTTACCAATGAGCCACCTGGGAAACCACATGCGAACAGATGACAGCATTAAACCAGTTCTGTGCTTGGGTGTCTTGTGTGACTTTAATATTTAGGATGTACATATCGGAGAACAGTGTTTACTCTCTTCTGATGGTTGTTGGGGCCTCTTGAGTTGCTATTTTTGTTCTACTGATCACCTCATGTCCAAAGATCTCAGCCTTATGTTTAGCCCAGCACTTGGCCAATGTCTGCTGTTGGTTATAAAAGGAAACATGGGGAAAAGGTTTTGAATGGGTAGGCAAAAACAAGAAAGCAAGCATGGGCCCTCCTCACAGGATCATCATATGGAAAGAATAACACCCTTCTTGCCTTTATTTGCAGAGTATTCTTCCATCATTTCACTGTTTTATAGAAATAATAACAAAATGGGATTTTCATATTATGACTTAAAAGTTGAGGACTCCCTCTGTGTCTTAGGAACGAATGAAAACACATGTGTCACAAGACTAACTGAAAACAGAAATTTCATATCTGGCCGTTTTCAGAGTCACTTCACTGACAATGTGCTCCTGAGTTTGGAATTCCTTGGAGAGCAGAAGTTGGAAAGGAAATGGCGAGCTATTCCAGTAACATTTGGTTTAAATTTACATGTAATTAAAATTCTGATGTTATGGTACTAATACTTTTCTTTTCTTGGTTTCAGAGACATTAGTTATTTTTTTTGATACATTTAGCAAAAGCCTCCCTTTTGCTATAATTTCTATGTATTAAGATTATTGAAAATAAAAGGCAAGAGAGAGTAAAACATGAAAAAGTCTATAGCTTCCCTATCTTTCAAGAGATATTCACTAGGTTTTTTTTAGCAAGTGGAGGTTTGCCCTGTCACATTATATTTTGCTGGTTAGTAAATAAATACCTAAGTCTAAGTTTGGGATATGAGTGTTTGAAAAAAAAAGTAAAAAAGTAATTCATTCTTTAGCTGCAACATGGTGATGAGCACAAAAGGGGGCTTTTGATTCACCTGACATTGTAGTTAGAATTATTATCTAATGACTATAAATATTACATGACTCGACTCCTTCTCAAAGTTGACAGTTAAAATACATGACTATCCTTGAGAATTCCTGAAATAAGGAAATTAAATAGTCTTAAAACTTTAAGATTTGCTATCAGTATATAAAAATAATTGCATTTCTTTACATTTTCCATTTGATGTGTAATCCAGCCGCTTTATGGTTTCACCAAGAAACTGACCCAAAGACTTGGGAATTAATACCAAGGATCTTGCAGGGAAAATAAAAAAGAGCATACACTAAACAAAACACCACGCGGTGGTGAAATGAGCTGTAATATTTCCCTGCAGATCCATACTGGACAAAAGCTGTCTCATATTTCTAATGCCGTGACACGTAAACCAAGCTGCATACATGCGCTTTCAACTTTGGCGTTTGGAATGTGTGTATATGAGCCATTCTGACTACCCATCTTTTCATTACAATCTCTGTAGCACTTCCAAAAGTCCTTAGCTGGAGGATAGATTTGGAGACTGTTGCTTTTCTGCTCTGCACACGTTCAGGTAACCATTCCAAAGCTGCCCAAATACCACTGGAGAGGGAACTTGGTTATCGAAACTAGCAGTACCCTATGGTCCTTCCCCACCTACACCCTCATGTCCTCAGCCTGCCTTTTGTCTACAGTAGAATTCTAGCCAAATAATAAGCTTAATCAGAGAAGTGCAGAAACAAAGGGAAACAGTTCAACAAGACTAATAATAGTTTAGTCATTAAGCAAAGTCAAGATGTTTAGTTGCTCTTCATGGGCTATAGATATTATTCAGAGTCATATCCTCTGAGCTGCCTTATAGAGACTAAGACCTCCACCAGGTGGAACAAGTTAACTACATGATGATCAGACTATAGCCATGCTGCTGCTGCTGCTGCTGCTGCTGCTAAGTCACTTCAGTCATGTCCGACTCTGTGTGACCCCATAGACGGCAGCCTTCCAGGCCCCTCCGTCCATGGGATTTTCCAGGCAAGAGTACTGGAGTGGGATGCCATTGCCTTAAGCTGCCACAGTTCTAAGAATTGGCTTGAAAGAAATGGGAGCAAACGAACCTTGGAAATGAATGTTCAAACTACCACACAATTGCACTCATCTCACACACTAGCAAAGTAATGCTCAAAATTCTCCAAGCCAGGCTTCAACAGTATATGAACCGTGAAATTCCAGATGTTCAAGCTGGATTTAGGAAAGGCAGAGGAACCAGAGATCAATTGCCAACATCTGCTGGATCATTGAAAAAGCAAGAGGGTTTCAGAAAAACATCTACTTCTTCTTTATTGAATATGCCAAAGCCTTTGACTGTGTGGATCACAGCAAACTGTGGAAAATTTTTCAAGAGATGGAATACCAGACCACCTGACCTGCCTCCTGAGAAATCTGTATGCAGGTCAGGAAGCAACAGTTAGAACTAGACGTGGAACAACAGACTGGTTCCAAGTCGGGAAAGGAATATTTCAAGGCTGGATATTGTCACCCTGCTTATTTAACTTATATGCAGAGTACATCATGAGAAATGCTGGACTGGATGAAGCACAAGCTGGAATCAAGATTGCTGGGAGAAATATCAATAACCTCAGGTATGCCAATGGCACCACCCTTATGGCAGAAAGCGAAGAAGAATTAAAGAGCCTCTTGATAAAAGTGAAAGAGAGAGTGAAAAAGTTAGCTTAAAGCTCAACATTCAGAAAACTAAGATCATGGCATCTGGTCCCATCACTTCATGGCAAATAGATGGGAAAACAGTAGAAACAGTGACAGACTTTATTTTTTTGGACTCCATAATCACTGCAGATCGTGACTATAGCCATGAAAGTAAAAGACGCTTGCTCCTTAGAAGGAAAATTATGGCTAACCTAGACACCATATTAAAAAGCAGAGACATTACTTTGCCAACACAGGTCCATCTGGTCAAAGCCATGGTTTTTCCAATAGTCATGTTTGGATGTGAGAGTTCAACTATAAAGAAAGCTGAGAACTGAAGAATTGATACTTTTGAACTGTGGTGTTGGAGAAGACTCTCGAGAGTCCCTTGGACAGCTAAGAGATCCAACCAGTCCATCCTAAAGGAGATCAGTCCTGAGTGTTCATTGGAAGGACTGATGCTGAAGTGGAAACTCCAGTACTTTGGCTATCTGATGTGAAGAACTGACTCATTTGAAAAGATCCTGATGCTGGAAAAGACTGAAGGTGGGAGGAGAAGGGGACAAAAAAGGATGAGATGGTTGGATGGCATCACTGACTGAATGGACATGAGTTTGAGTAAACTCCAGGATTTGGTGATGGACAGGGAGGCCTGGCATGCTACAGTCCATGGAGTCGCAAAGATTTGGACACGACTGTGCGACTGAACTGAGCTGAACTGAAAAAAACAAGATGATGCTGGTCAGACCACTGCATGACCAGGTTCAAAATGACTATGCTCTCTCGACATGTAGCCCCCTCACACCATCTATACACCTCTGAAACTACCCTTTAAACACTCTTGCACACCGATTGTCAGTTGGGGTGAGGGGCAGGTCTTTGAACTGGAGTATGTCCCTGCACCTGGGTGCTGGACTTTGAAATAAAGCAAACTTGCCTTTCTGCCGAACTTTTCTTTATTGGCTTTGAAGCCAGGAGACCTGGACCCACTTTCACTAACAGATATTAGCACCCAGTGAGGCTGCGCTCTTGCAATATCTGGCTCCCAGAGTTTCCCCCAAGCAAAGCTGCTACCATGATGATGTGGCAGGAAGGCTTCAAGGAGCCGCTGCTCATGGCTAGCTGGCCCCGGGAGGAGGTTTGGAGGGACGTTCCTAGCAGCTGTCGATACCATTTGTTCTGGGGATCCTCCCTGTTTCTCCGCTGCTCGGCCCTGGCCGCCAACCTGAGCTTTTCCTTGGCGGAATGGAAAGATGCCTCTGGACAAGCTGATGAGCTCCTAGACACAGTAAATCCACCGGTGTGCACCCAGCTAACTTCTCTTTTGAGGGTGAAGTGCTGTTTGGGCATTTTTTTTGCCGATTGGTTCTTACAGGTGTCTGGCACTGAGGGCCCTTTATGAGCACTAAGTTTTATTTGGGTGTGTTGGCAGTCGGTTCTGACGTGTATCTGACGTTGAGGCCTATTTGTGTTGGGAAGTGTTTCTTTTCAGACTTCATGTGGGTAATCTTCTGGAGGGTTTGTGACAGCTCTGTCTTCTGCTATGTGAGTGTGTATTCCATTTTGTGTGATTAGTATTCTTGTTGCCTTTTGAAAAATGAGAAATTCCATTTCAGTTCTTCAAACTCTGAAAAAACTGGTTGAGATGAATGAAAAACTCTTCTGAAACTCCAGAACTGAAACCTTTTGCATATTCAGTTAGAGAAAGCTTGATTGACAAAATCCTTTTTTTTCCCAGAATTCTTACCCCAAAAGAAGAAACCTATTTCTAAGAGACAGCTTGAAGTCAGCTCATACCATGGCCTTGAGATAAAAACTAGCATTCCCGTCCCCAACCCTTCCTAGCTGCTAGCCTCTGAAATAAAGCAAACTTTCCTTTCCACCAACCTTGCCTCTTCATTGGCTTCAGAGTGGCAAGCAGGTGGGCCCACTTTGGGTTATATTGCCGTGTGTTCTGTATTTTGTAAATTGACCCTATTATTCTCCACAAGACCCTTTAGCAGCAATTCCAAAGGAGCGGGCTCAAGATTTGGTTATCCAGGTCCCTCTCCTGAACACATATTTCACATCTGACATTTACATTGGTTGTGGATAAAGCAGTGTGAACCTTAAAAATGTGCATGTCTTCCTAGAATACTCTAGCCAGCAAAGTCTTTCATTGGACTTTGTGCTTTGAGTTGAAATCTTGTCTGATTGGAAAGTGTTTCGGGGAACAGATTTTGTTATTTTTCTAAGCCAGGCTGCAGGAATTGAGCTGGAGATATCACTAACCAAAAGGAATGTATTTTTTCCCCCTCAAAGAGCTAGGAACCAAAGGAAATGACTCCAATGTTGAAAATCCTTTTATTTCCTCTGTGGACTATATCTGTGCAGCTGAAACGAACCTTTCCAGTTGGCCCCCTCCCAGACCTTATGGGAACTGAGATTAGGAAGTGGTGTGGTCAAAATAGTCCTTGGACAAATTGCTTCCAGTCTACAAAACCTCAGAGTTCTTGACAAAGCCATTTTTTTTCTTGCCACGTTTTATTTTTTTCACATGAGTGACTGACCTGTCACTCATTAATTACCCTGCTAGGATTTCTGCGGTTCTTTTTAGCAATCTCTATTTTTTTCCCCCATTTATTTTGGGAGGAGGAAACAGAGTTTGTGAGAGAAGTAGGCAGGGTGTCTGTAAAGTTTCTCTTTCTGAGACACCATGCATTTTGCCCATTTCCATTGCTTTCCATTTGACATACAAATATCACCGGGCCACAGTGAAGTTTATAAAGATGTGCTTTTTTCCTTCCCTGATGGCATTCTACACTTTTCTTCTTGCTTTGCTTTTCCATATCTGAAAATAATAAATACTGGATGAGCCCTCAAAATTCAATATCCATAACTCCCTTTGACATAATCCTGCCCCTGGGAAAGAGAAAGATAGTCTTCACTCTGTGAGATATGACACTCCCTTGCCTTCCCTACTCTGTCCTGGGATCTGACTCCTCACTGTGCTTTGGGTGCCCGGCATAGAGCTGGTATGTTTTGTGCCTTCAGACTTATTTACAGAATGTAGTTGGCTCGCATGGGCAGCATGTCATACCATTGGCATGCATAGAGCAGGTAAAAGACAGATTTAGGACATACTTTACAAAGTCAGAACTGTTCTCTAATTCAAGACTGTGCTGAGGGAATAGCAGTGGACACAATACTCTGTTCTTCCAAAAATGCTTAGTTCTTCCGTGTATCTTATCTACTTCATGGGAAGTTATATGGCAGACACTCCCTTGCTAGGACGGACAATTCTGTACCAACCTAAAGCCTCTCAGACCTTCACAGAGGTGGTTGTTCCTTGTCGCAGTGGCTCTTTTCCCAGGAAGTATGTGGATTGAATGGGGACTGGTCGTGGTTCTAATTTAACACACATGCTACTTTATTAAAATGGAATCCAGTAGATGGATATTTAGTATTGAATGGAATTTATACATGTAGTTAGTATAATTTGATTTGGCCCAAAATTTGTCAAATATGATGGCTTTCACATTTTTTTAATGAAGTATAGTAGACTTAGGATGTTGTGTTTGTTTCAGGTATACAGTGATTTGATTACATGTATTTCTTTCAGATTATTTTTCCTTATAAGTTATTTTTTAAAATTGGACTTAATTCCCTATGCTATGCAGTAGGTCCTTGCTGTCTACCTATTTTATATATAGTGGTGTGTATATGCTCATCTCAAACTCCTAATTTTTGCCCCCCTTTCCTCTTTTGTAAACATAAGTTTGTTTTCTAAGTCTGCGGGCCAATTTTTGTTTTGTAAATAGTTCATTTGTATCATTTGTGTGTGTGTGTTAGTTGCTCAGGCCTGTCCAACTCTTCACAACCCCATAAACTGTAGCCCACCAGGCTCCTCTGTCCATGGAATTCTCTAGGCAAGAATACTGGAGTGGGTTATCATGCTTTTCTCCAGGGAATCTTTCTGAAGAAGAAGAAATTGAACCTGCATTTCCTGTGTCTCCTGCACTGCAAGCAGATTCTTTACCAGCTGAGCCACTGGGGAAGCCCAGATTCCGAATGATATGATATCTGCCCTCCTCTGACTTACTTAGTATGGTCATCTCTAGGTCCATCTGTGTTGCTGCCAATAGCATTATTTCATTCTTTTTTATGACTGATTATACTTCAAATGTGTATTTTTTGACAGACACTGTGCTTGGCACTGGCATAGGAAACAGGAAAGGTATATTGCCTAGGGTCAGAGAGTAGGACAGGCAGACGCTCTGTACCCATATATGTAAGACTGAAACATAAGATGAACACAATTGCTGATAGTGTGTAATGGCCAGTGAGCACTTTTTACATGTCAGACATTCTTGTAATGAATCCACTTACCTGAGTTCAGTTAATCCACCCAGTGACTCCATGAAGTAGGTAGAAAGGTTATTAGCATTTCACAGGCAAAGATAGCCCGGCGCTCTTCTCAGCATCACTCAGCCTCCTACCCAGGCAGCCAGAGTCCAGACAGTTCCAGGATAAATGCTCTCACCTGCCATGCAATCAACTCGAGTGCTCTTGGGCAAAAATGAGGAAGTAGTTACATTTACTGGAGAAGGCAATGGCACCCCACTCCAGTACTCTTGCCTGGAAAATCCCATGGGTGGAGGAGCCTGGTAGGCTGCAGTCCATGGGGTTGCTAAGAGTCGGACATGACTGAGCGACTTCCCTTTCCCTTTCCACTTTCATGCATTGGAGAAGGAAATGGCAACCCACTCCAGTGTTCTTGCCTGGAGAATCCCAGGGACGGGGGAGCCTGGGGGGCTGCGGTCTATGGGATCGCACAGAGTCGGACACGACTGAAGCGACTTAGCAGCAGCAGCAGTTACATTTACCCTCAGTTTAGAAAAGGCACACAGGAAGTTTCAGGGAGGAGGTGATATTTGAGCTTCACTCTAAAAGATCAATGGGAGCTTATGCAGTAGAAATGGCAGAGAGAGATTTACCTGGAATAGGGAAGTACTGGCAATGGCAGAAAGTTCCAGTAGAGCATGGTGTTTTCTGATGGTTTAAAAGTTCAGGGCTCACATGTATGGGAACAGGAAGTGACATAACCTGAAATGCAAGCTCAAATTCTCTTGTGACTCTTTCATGTATTAAAGCCAGAGTAAAGAAACTATTGCCAAGGAAATGGGGACCAGAGATTTATAGACAGAGGAAAATAAATGTGGTCAGAGCTACCTTTTTGGAAACTCAATTCTAGCAAAAGATATGCAGATGAGAGGAGGACAGCTAGATGCAGGAACACAGAAGGATGAATCCTTTCTCTCGCATCCATCTCGTAGCAACAGAAAATATGGCAGAACAGGGATGCAAGCTGTGCTCCATAAGCATAAGGAGGAGGCTGAAGGAAGGTGGGAAACCCAGAGCCAATGTGGAGATTCCATCATTAGGAACCTGTCCTTGGCATATGCCCCTTATCTTCAAGCCTTCCACCTGTGGATGCAGACCTCCTCCCTTCTACTTTATCAGCATATTCGCATCTCAGGAAGAATGACAGGACTAAAGGGCAAAGGACAAGTGGCAGCTGAGTGTGTCTTTGTTCAAGAGCTTTCCACATATGTGTCATTGGCCCCAGACTGTAACAGAGTCATGGGTGCAGGATACTTAGGTGAGGCTGGAAATTGTAGTTCATGTAGCTGGGCACATTGCCAACCATTGATAAATATTGATAAATAATAAATGGGAACAGAATTCTATCACAGTGGATATTACAATTGTCTCTGTGAGAGTTTTCTTTTTAAATATGTTCTCTTTCAACACACTTTGAGAGGGTTTTTTTAAAAAATCATAATTAGATATTAAATTTCAAAAGCTTTTTCTGCATCTATTGAGATAGTCATATGACTTTTCAATTTGTTAATGTGATTTATCACTTTGATTTTGCAGGTTTTCCCATGGTGTATGATTTTTATTATTTTTTAAATTTATTTATTTTAATTGGAGGCTAACTACTTTACAATATTGTAGTGATTTTTTGCCATACATTGACATGAATCAGCCATGGGTGTACATGTGTTCCCCATCCTGAACGCCCCTCCCACCACCCTCCCCATCCCATCCCTCTGGGTTATCCCAGTGCACCAGCCCTGAGCACCCTGTCTCATGTATTGAACCTGGACTAGTGATCTGTTTCATATATGATAATATACATGTTTCAGTGCTATTCTCTCAAATCATCCCACCCTCGTCTTTATGTGTTACTGAATTTGGTTTTCTAATATTTTGTTGAGAAATTTTGCATCATTCATCACTAACAGTGACCTTTATTTTTCTTTTTCATGATATCTTTGTCTAGTTTTGATATCATGGTCCTTGCTGGCCTCACAGTATAAGTTCAGTAACATTCATTCCTTTCAGTTTTTTGAAATAATTTGAAAAGGATGGGCAAGGGGCTTTGGATATAGAAAAGGTAAGTAAAGACATTTTAAAGGTAAGGATCCAGAAGACCCAGGTACCAGTAAGATGAGGCAGGCTGTGGGTGGGGAGGCATCAAGGAAGATGCTATATTTGGCAACTGAATCAGTGATAATGGTTTTAACTGATATGAGGAGAAAAAAATCAGTTTTATGGACAAAGCAGTGCATGTGATTCAGATATGTTGAGTCAGATATAGCACTGGGACATCTCTTGTAAAAGTTGGTATAAGTAGACTTAAAATTGTGGAGATGATGACATGGATGTCAGTTCACTCTGAACCACAACAGCTGATTAAGTCACCTAAGGAGAGCATACAGGGTGGCAGATAACACAAGACCAAAGAGATGAACTCTTTAAGGGCAAAGCAGAAAAATTCAGGGAAACAGACAGGGAGCAATGCCATAAAAGTGAAGAGTAACACTTCTAGAAAGAGATTCTCAACAGTGTCAGTACCTTGAAGATTCCAGATTCCAAGGAAGACAATGAGTTAGCAACTAGGTCATTATTGGTTTACAACAGATGCTAGAAAAATAAGTGAGTTGATATATATACTTCTTAACTTTTTTTTCTTTTTATTTTAACTGGAGGCTAATTACTTTACAGTATTGTAGTGGCTCTGCCATACGTTCACATGAATCAGCCATGGGTGTACATGTGTTCCCCATCCTGACCCTCCCTCTCACCTCCCATCCCTGAGTCATCCCAGTGCACCAGCCCTGAGCCCCCTGTCTCATGCATTGAGCTTGGACTTGTGATCTATTTCACATATGTTAATATACATGTTTAAATGCTATTCTCTCAAATTATCCCACACTCACTTTCTCCCACAGAGTCCAACAGTCTGTTCTTTACATCTGTGTCTCTTTTGCTGTCTTGCATATAGGGTCATAGTTACCATCTTTCTAAATTCCATATATATGCATTAATATACTATATTGGTATTTTTCTTTCTGACTTACTTCACTCTGTATAATAGGTTCCAGTTTCATCTACTTCATTAGAACCGATTCAAGTACATTCTTTTTAATAGTTGAGTAATAGCTGAAACTCCAGTACTTTGGCCACCTCATGCAAAGAGTTGACTTATTGGAAAAGACTCTGATGCTGGGAGAGATTAGGGGCAGGAGGAGAGAAATTTAAATAAATTTAAATAAACTGGGGGATGACAGAGGATGAGATGGCTGATGGCATCACCGACTTGATGGACGTGAGTTTGAGTGAACTCCAGGAGTTGGTGATGGACAAGGAGGCCTGGCGTTCTGCAATTCTTGGGGTCACAAAGAGTCAGACACGACTGAGTGACTGGACTGAACTGAATATTAGATTGTGTATATGTACCACTGCTTTCTTATCTATTTGTCTGCCAATGGACATCTAGGTTGCTTCCATGTCCTGGCTATTATAAACAGTTTGCAGTGAACATTGGGGTATACATGTCTCTTTCAATTCTGGTTTCATTGGTGTGTATGCCCAGCAGTGGGATTACTGGGTCATATGGCAGTTCTATTTCCAGCTTTTTAAGGAATTTCCATGCTATTCCAGGCTCCTCTGTCCATGGGATTCTCCAGGCAAGAATGCTGGAGTGGGTTGCCATTTCCTTCTCCAGATTCTCCATAGTGGCTGTACTAGTTTGCATTCCCACCAACAGTGTAAGAGGGTTCCTTTTTCTCCACACCCTCTCCAGCATTTATTGTTTGTAGACTTTTTGATAGCAGACACTCTGACTGGCGTGAAATGGTACCTCATTGTGGTTTTGATTTGCATTTCTCTGATAATGAGTGATGTTGAGCATCTTTTCATGTGTTTGATATCCATTTGTATGCCTTCTTTGGAGAAATGTCCGTTTAGTTCTTTGGCCCATTTTTTGGTTGGATTGCTTATTTTTCTGGTATTGAGCTACATGAGCTGCTTGTATATTTTTGAGATTAATTATTTGTCAGTTGTTTCATTTGCTATTATTTTCTCCCATTCTGAAGACTGTCTTTTCACCTTGCTTATAGTTTCCTTCGTTGTGCAAAAGCTTTCAAGTTTAACTAGGTCCCATTTGTTTATTTTTGCTTTTATTTCCATTACTCTGGGAGGTGGGTCATAAAGTATCCTGCTGTGATTTATATCAGAATGTGTTTTGCCTATGTCTTCCTCTCAGAGTTTTATAGTTTCTGGTCTTACATTTAGATCTTTAATCCATTTGGAATTTATTTTTGTGTATGGTGTTAGAAAGTGTTCTAGTTTCATTCTTTTACAAGTGGTTAACCGATTTTCCCAGCATCACTTGTTTAAGAGACTGTCTTTTCGCCATTGTTTATTCTTGCCTCCTTTGGCAAAGATAAGGTGTCCATAAGTGTGTGGATTTATCTCTGGGCTTTCTACTTTGTTCCATTTATCTGTTTCTGTCTTTGTGCCAGTACCATACTATCTTGATGACTGTTGCTATGTAGTAGAGCCTGAAGTTAGGCAGGTTGATTCCTTCACTTTCATTCATCTTTCTCAAGATTTCTTTGGCTATTCGAGGTTTTTTGTAATTCCATACAAATTGTGAAATTATTTGCTGTAATTCTCTGAAAAATACTGTTGGTAGCTTGATAGGGATTGCATTGAATCTATAGATTGTTTTGGGTAGTATCCCCATTTTCACTATATTGATGCTTCTGATTCATGACCATGGTATATTTCTCCATCTATTTGTGTCATCTTTGATTTCTTTCATCAGCATTTTATAGTTTTCTATATATAGGTCTTTTGTTTCTTTAGGTAGCTATATTCCTAAGTATTTTATTCTTTTCATTGCAATGGTGAATGGAATTGTTTCCTTAATTTCTCTTTCTGTTTTCTCATTGTTAGTGTATAGGAACACAAGGGATTTCTGTGTGTTAATTTTATATCCTGCAACTTTACTATATTCATTAATTAGCTCTAGTAATTTTCTGGTGGAGTCTTTAGGGTTTTCTGTGTAGAGGATCATGTCATCTGCAAACAGTGAGAGTTTTACTTCTTTTCCAATCTGGATTTCTTTTATTTCTTTTTCTTCTCTGATTGCTGTGGCCAAAACTTCCAAAACTATGTTGAATAGTAGTGGTGAGAGTGGGCATCCTTGACTTATTTCTGACTTTAGGGGAAATGCTTTCAATTTTTCACCATTGTGGATAATGTTTGCTGTGGCTTATCATATATGACTTTTATTATGTTGAGGTATGTTCCTTCTATGCCTGCTTTCTGGAGGGTTTTTATCATAAATGGATGTTGAATTTTGTCAAAGGCTTTCTCTGCATCTATTGAGATAATCATATGGTCTTTATCTTTTAATTTGTTAATGTGGTATATCACATTGATTGATTCGTGAATACTGAAGTATCCTTGCATCCCTGGGATAAAGCCCACTTGGTCATGATGTATGATCTTTGTAATATGTTGCTGGAGTCTCTTTGCTAAAATTTTGTTAAGGATTTTTGCATCTATGTTCATCAGTGATATTGACCTGGAGTTTTCTTTTTTTGTGGCATCTTTGTTTGATTTTGGTATGAGGGTGATGGTGGCCTCATAGAATGAGTTTGGAAGTTTACCTTCCTCTGCAGTTTTCTGGAAGAGTTTGAGTAAGACAGGTGTTAGCTCTGCTCTAAATTTTTGGTAGAATTCAGCTGTGAAGCCATCTGGTCCTGGGCTTTTGTTTGTTGGAAGATTTCTGATTACGGTTTTGATTTCTGTGCTTGTGATGGGTCTGTTAAGATTTTCTATTTCTTCTTTGTTTAGGTTTGGAAAGTTACACTTTTCTAAGAATGTTTCCATTTCTTCCAAGTTGCCTATTTTATTGGCATATAGTTGCTGATAGTAGTCTCTTATGATCCTTTGTATTTCTGTGTTGTCTGTTGTGATTTCTCCATTTCCATTTCTAATTTTGTTGATTTGATTCATCTCCCTTTGTTTCTTGATGAGCTTGACTAATGGTTTGTCTATTTTATTTATCCTCTCAAAGAACCAGCTTTTAACTTTGCTGAATTTTGCTATCATCTCTTTTGTTTCTTTTGCATTTGTTTCTGTGCTAATTTTTGTGATTTCTTTCCTTCTACTAATCCCAGCATTCTTCATTTCTTCCTTTTCTAGTTGCTTTATGTGTAGAGTTAGGTTATTTATTTGATATCTCTCCTGTCTTGAGGTAGGCTTGTATGGCTATGAACCTTCCCTTTAGCACAGCTTTCACTGAATCCCATAGGTTTTGGGTTGTTGTGTTTTTATTTTCATTCCTTTCTAGGCATGTTTTGATTTTTTTTAAATTTCTTCTGTGATTTGTTGGTTATTCAGAAGTGTGTTGTTTAGCCTCCATATGCTTGTATTTTTCATAGTTTTTTTTTTATTTCCCCTGTAGTTGACATCTAATCTTACCATACTATAATCAGAAAAGATCCTTGAGAAAATTTCAATTTTTTTGAATTTACCAGAGCTAGATTTATGGCCCAATGTGATCTATCATGGAGAAGGTTCTGTGTGCACTAGAGAAAAAGGTGAAATACATTGTTTTAGGGTGAAATGTCCTATAGATATCAATTAGATATTAGGTCCAGTTGGTCCATTGTATCATTTAAAGTTTGTGTTTCCTTGTTAATTTTCTGTTTAGTTGATCTATCCATAGGTGTGAGTGGGGTATTAAAGTCTCCCACTATTTTTGTGTTATTGTTAATTTCCCCTTTCATACTTGTTAGCATTTGCCTTACATATTGCGGTGCTCCTATGTTGGGTGCATGTATATTTATAATTGTTATATCTTCTTCTTGGATTGATCCTTTGATCATTATGTAGTGTCCTTCTTGGTCTCTTCACGGCCTTTATTTCAAAGTCTATTTTATTTGGTATGAGTATTGCTACTCCTGCTTTCTTTTGGTCTCTATCTGCATGGGATATCTTTTTCTAATCCTTCACTTTCAGTTTGTATGTGTCCCTAGGTTTGAGGTGGGTCTCTTGTTGACAGCATATATAGGCGACTTGTTTTTGTATCCATTCAGCCAGTCTTTGTCTCTTGGTTGGGACATTCAACCCATTTATATTTAAGGTAATTATTGATAAGCATTATCCCATCGCCATTTACTTTGTTGTTTTGGGTTTGAGTTTATATACCCATTCTGTGTTTCCTGTCTAAAGAAGATCCTTTAGCATTTGTCAGAGAGCTGGTTTGGTGGTGCTGAATTCTCTCAGCTTTTGCTTGTCTGTGAAGCTTTTGATTTCTCCTTCATATTTGAATGAGCTCCTTGCTGGGGACAGTAATCTGGGTTGTAGTTTTTCTCTTTCATCACTTTAAGTATGTCCTGACATTCCCTTCTGGTTTGAAGAGTTTCTATTGGAAGATCAGCTGTTATCCTTATGGGGATCCCCTTGTAGATTAATTGTTGTTTTTCCCTTGCTGCTTTTAATATTTGTTCTTTGTGTTTGATCTTCGTTAATTTGATTAATATGTGTCTTGTGGTGTTTTGCCTTTGGTTTATCCTGTTTGGGACACTCTGGGTTTCTTGGACTTGGGTGGCTATTTCCTTCCCCATTTTAGGGAAGTTTTCAACTATTATCTCCTCAAATATTTTCTCATGGCCTTTCTTTTTGTCTTCTCCTTCTGGGATTCCTATGATTCAAATGTTGGGGCGTTTGACATTGTCCCAGAGGTCTCTGAGATTGTCTTCATTTCTTTTAATTCTTTTTCTTCTTTTTTCCTCTCTGCTTCATGTATTTCCACCATTCTGTCTTCCACCTCACTTATCTTATCTTCTGCCTCAGTTATTCTACTATTGGTTGCCTCCAGAGTGCTTTTGGTCTCAGCTATTGCATTATTTATTATTGATTGATCCTTTTTTTATTTCTTCTAGGTCCTTGTTAAACTTTTCTTGCATCTTCTCAGTCCTTGTCTCCAGACTATTTATCTGTAACTCTATTTTATTTTCAAAATTTTGGATCATTTTTACTATCATTATTCTGAATTCTTTTTCAGAGACTCCCTATCTCCTCCTCTTTTGTTTGGTTTAGTGGGCTTTTATCATGTTCCTTTACCTGCTGAATATTTCTCTGCCTTTTCATCTTGTTTAGGTTGATGTGTTTGGGGTGGCCTTTCTGTGTCCTGGAAGTTTGTGGTTTCTCTTTATTGTGGAGGTTCCTCCCTGTGGGTAAGCTTGGATGAGTGGCTTCTCAAGGTTTCCTGGTTGTGGAAGCTTGCGTTGGTGTTCTGGTGGGTGGAGCTGCATCTCTTCTCTCTGGAGTGCAGTGAAGTGTCCAGTAGTGAGTTTTGAGGTGTCTATGAGATTGGTGTGACTTTTGGCTATCTGTATTTTAATGTTTAGGGTTATGTTCCTGCATTGTTAGAGAATTAGCTTGGTATGTCTTGCTCTGAAACTTGGTGCTTTTGTGGAGCTTGGTTTCAGTGTAGGTATGGAGGCTTTTGGATGAGCTTTTGTCAATTAATGGTCCCTGGAGTCAGGAGATTTCTGGTGATCTCAAGTTTTGGGTTTAGGCCTCCTGCCTCTGGCTTTCAGTCTTATTCTTGTAGTAGCCTCAAGACTTCTCCATCCATATAGCACCAATAATAAAACATCTAGGTTAATGGTGAAAAGATTCTCCACAGTGAGGGACACTCAGAGAGGTTCACAAAGTTACATGGAGAAGAGAAGAGCGAGGAGGGAGATAGAGGTGACCAGGAGGAGAAGAGGGGGAATCAAAAGGGGAGACAGCAGTCTAGCCAGTAATCAATTCCCTATTTGCTCTCCACAGTCTGGAACACTCAGAGAGGTTCACGGAGTTCCATAGAGAAGAGAAAAGGGAGGAAAGAGATAGAGGTCACCAGGAGGAGAGGAGGGGGAGTCAAAAGGAGAGAGACCAATCTAGCCTGTGGTCAGTTCCCCAAGTTTTCTCCACAGCCTGGAACACCCAAAGAGATTCACAGAGTTAAGTAGAGAAGAGAAGGGGGAGGGGGGAGATAGAGGTGGCCTGGGGGAAAGAAAGGAGCGTCCAAAGGAGAGAGAGCAATCAAGCCAGTAATCACACTCCCAAGTAAAAATGGCTACTGAAAATTGGATTCTTAAAGGTACAAAATTGATAACAACTTCCAAAAAGCAAAGATTAAAAATCTAGAGTAGAGTTTAGACTCTCAAAAATACATATTAAAAAAAATCACAAAAGTTATATAAAAAATATGAAATTTGCCTTAAAAATAGGGTCTTTTTTTTCTAGGTAATAATAAGTTTTAAAAGTGAAAATTAAAGGATTAATAAAAAATGTAAAAATTAAAAAATTAAAAAGAAATTAAAAAATGGTAATAGTAAAATATATCTAGGAATTTTTCTGGAGCTGATGAGGGCAGTGTGTGGTCAGTTCAGTTTCAGATAGTTCCTTGTTCCACCTTATACTTCTTCTCAAAGTCTATAGGTCCCTTCCAATGTAGTCAGTGCTAACTAAAGGGTTTTAATCTGTTGCACCTGTCACTTCCAGAGCCGTTCCCTCTTCTTGGTTTATTTTGGATTCCTCTGTTTGCAAGTCTCTTCAGTATCTAACTTCCACCCTGACACAGGGGGTGAAAGTGGTCATTTATTTAGGCTCACTTGTTCAACTGTGCTGCAGGGAGGGAGGAACACTGCTAACAAATATCATTGGCAGGTGTGGTGAGTGCCCGCAGTGTCTGGGTCACATTGGGTTTGCCCCCACTCACGGCGTGTGTGCTTCCCGGGTCTACACTGCTCAAGCTCCAGGTTGCTCTGCAGGGGAACTTTCTAAAGTGGGCACTGGGTTGCCTGCACTTCCCAGGTCTAAGCCACCCAGGTTCAGGTCCTCGAGTACTCCACAAAGGCACAGACTCAGTTGGGCCTGCGTTTTGAGCCTGCGTTCTGTGCCCTTCCCAGTTCTGAGCAGCTCAGGCAACCAGGTGCTTGGGGAAGGCACACTCCCCAGGTGTGGTGCATCCTATCACCTCCCTGGTCCCAGCTGCTAGGTTTCCTGGGTGCCCAGCTCCATCTCAGGTATGCCATGTGTCTCTTCTGGGGAGCTGATCTCTGGCTGCGACCCTCCTGACAAAGGCCAACCGTCCAGGACCCCAGGAAGGCTTGGTTAGTGACTGAGAACTCGCTCACAGTGTGGTAGGGGGCACTGTTTCTGGGGCTGAGTTTGCTGCTTTCCTTCCAGCTCTGGCTGTGGCCCGCCTGCCTCTCTGCCTCCAGCGGGGGATGGGCTGGTCCGCTGCCGGCTAGCTCTCCTCTGGTGTTCCTTTGCTCAGTCCTTTGTTCAGTGAGCGGCCCGGCAGTGCCTTAGGTTAGAGCTTTTCACAGGAAAGTTCTCTCTGTCTCTCCCTTTCCTCCATTTTTTTTTTTTTTTTTTCCCTAGCTGGCCATCAGGGCATTCAGGCCAGGCCCTTACTCCAAGCAGTGCAGCCCACTCCACCCTATTCAGCCCCTGCTTGCTGGTAGCCGACACGAGCATCTGGGCTACTTATCTGGGAGTTGCCGTTAGGCGTGTAATCTGTGGGTTTTATTTATTTATTTTTTCCTCCCAGTTATGTTGCCCTGTGAGATTCCAAAACTCCCCACAGACCTGCCGGTGAGAGGGTCTCCTGGTGTTTGGAAACTTCTCTTTTAAGACTCTTTCCCCTGAATAGGTCTCCATCCCTAACTCTTGTCTCTCTTTTTATCTTTTGTATTTTGTCCTACCTCCTTTCTAAGACAATGGGCTGCCTTTCTGGGTGCCTGGTGTCCTCTGCCAGCGTTCAGAAGTTGTTTTGTGGTATTTGCTCAGTGTTCAAATGATCTTTCGATGAATCTGTGGAGGAGAAAGTGGTCTCCCCATCCCATTCCTCCGCCATCTTAGCTCCACCTCTTCTTAACTTTGTATATAGGTTGATTTCATATTCTTTAGGGATTAGTTGTGTTTAGAGAAGAAATCACGTGGGAGTCAAGACTGTTTCAAAATCTACTGAAAGACAAAAATGGTGTTAGGGGATAAAAAAACATCAAAGAAATACTGGCACATACTATGAGTCAAGTCCTACAATGCAGGAGACCCAGGTTCGATCCCTGGGTTGGAAAGATCCCCTGGAGAAGGTACTGGCAACCCACTCCAGTATTCTTGTTGGGGAAATCCCATGGACAGAGGAGCCTAGTGGGCTGCAGTCCATGGTGTCACAGAGTCGGACATGGCTGAGCGACTAACACTTTCTACTTTTTCTGTGTGCTATACAGTAATCCCTTGGTTTTTTATCCATTTTATATATACTGGTTTGTATCTGCTAATCCTAAACTCCCGCTCCATCCCTCCCTACCCCAGCTCTGCTTGGCAACCACAAGTTTATTCTCTATGTCCCTGATTCTGTTTGTTTCATAGATAGGTTCATTTGTATCATATTTTAGATTCCACATCTAAGTGATATCATATGGTAATTGTATGATAATTTCTAGTTGCATCCATGTTGCTGCAAATGGCATTGTTTTGCTCTTTTTTATGGCTGAGTAGTATTCTGTTGTATGTGTGTGATTTCTTCATCCATTCATCTGCTAATGGACATTTCGCTTGTTTCCAAGTCTTTGCTTTGTGAATACTGCTGTTATGAATATTGGGGTGCAGGTACCTTTTTGAGTTATAGTTTGTCTGTGTATATGCCCTGAAGTGGGATTGCTGGGTCACGTGGTAATTCTATTTTCAGTTTTCTGTGGAAGCTCCATATTGTTTTCCACAGTGCCTACACCAATTTACATTCCTACCAAGAGTGTAGGAGGGTTTCCTTTTCTCCACACCCTCCCCAGCATTTGTTATTTGTAGACTTTTTAACCAGTGTGAGATGGTAACTCATTGTAGTTTTGATTTGCATTTCTCTAATAGTGGTTTTGAGTATCTTTTTTGTGTGCCTATTGGTCGTCTATATTTCTTCTTTGGAAAGATGTCTTTTTAGGTTTTGTGCTCATTTTGATTGTTTTTGTGTGTGTGTGTTGTTGTTGTTAAGATGTATGAGCTGCTAAACACCCGTTTTAGTAGTTTTTAAAAATTGTAACTTGTAGAACACATGGGGTAACTTAAAGGTTAGAAAGCAACTCTGTTGTAAGTAAAAGTAACTTGCAAAGTTTACAGTTTAATATGTTCCTTGCCTCTTACCTCTTTTGGAATGTAGAGCTTTCACCCATGCATTCACAGTATATGCTGAGTGACCATCCTGTGTCTGCCTGTACCAGCATCATAGACAACTTGTCCGTAATGCCTCATTGTAGATCATTTCTGAGAAATACTAAACAAATATCCACTTTTCTTACATGGACCCACTGCCACTTAGAAATGAGTTCTCTTGAATTTTAAAGACAGAAAAATCATTGTCTTATGAGTTGTCTTATGGTATTGGGCACAATCTCATGCATCTCCTGGCTATCGAATGGTAGTATCCTTATTTTAGGCTATTAAGTAGTTAGCTCCATGCATGGAAACATGAAAATAATGAAAATAGTGCAGGAGAAATACAAGAAGACTCTGTTGTTAATAAACCTGTATGAATAACATCTCTTGACCTCTTCCATCTCGAGAGAAGGTATGATTAAGGATGCATCATTTAACAGAGAGGAGTATGAAAATATTTATAATTTTCAGGGTCAATTAGCAACTCTGTTTTCACCTTAGCAGGAAATGTCAAAAGTTTAAGTGACCATTTTTATCTTGTCAACACACTTTGGATCACTTTGTTTGTTCATCTTTCAAACTCAGTGAGACTTCGTAAGCTTATTCACAGTTGGTAATTCACTGAAGCAGGCGAACAGTTATACATTGTGTATTTCAAGGTGATAAAGATGACACTTTGGTGTCTCAACTGATAAAGTATTCAGTTCTTCCATAAGGAATTTATCATGATGTTCAGAAATAAAAACAACAAAATCAACTGGACAATGATAGGAATACTTATATGAGCAAGGCTGATGGGTCACTGGGATAGACAGGTGGGAAGGAAGAGCTTGTCTTACTTATATTTCTATGTTCTCCAAATAATAATAGCCTAAACTGACAGTGTTGCAAGGAAATTGCCATAGCTTTTACCGATAGTTACAAAGTACTTTGGTACAACTCTTCTAGAAAGCAATTTGTACATAAGTTTCAGGCCCTTAGACATATTTCCTCAACCTTCATACAGTGGTGGTGGTTTAATTGCTAAGTCATGTCTACCTCTTGGCTACAGCCCACCAGGCTCCTCTGTCCATGGGATTTTCCAGGCAGGAATACTGGAGTGGATTGCCATTTCCTTCTCTTCGGGATCTTCCTGACCCAGGGATCGAACCCCAGTCTCCTGCGTTGTAGGTGGATTCTTTACCAACTGAACTACCAGGGAAGCCCCTACTACTGGGAACCAATCTTGAGACAGAAATTAATCCAAGAGAAGAAGAAAGTCACCTGTTAACTAAAAATGAGACAATGAGGGCTGAGTAAGGCAAGTCTGTGTGAATGAAGAAGATGTAAGAGACTCAAGAAATGTTAGAAGGTCAGTTTGACCTAGTCAGGTGATATGGGGGATAAGTGGAGGACAGGAAAGTGAAGAAGAAGAGAGAGCCTAGAATGACCTCCGGGTTTCAGACTTGGTCAGCTATCTTGGCTCACTCGTTTAGACACAAAATACACCAGGAGAAAAGCATACTGGAAAGGTCACCCAAGGTTTGCATTGAGTATTTGTACTGTATTTGAAAGGTCTGTATGACAAAGATGCTGAGTAGACAAAAAAGAAGAAAATGGGTCTTGGATTAGAAGATACAGATTTGGCTGGAGATACAGATTTGGAAGTCATAAGTGGTCACTGAGAAGCAACCCAACAAAAGAAGTGAAAATGTATTTGTTGAGGGGAATAATGGTACATAGTAAACATTGTGAGGGCTGTGTTGATGCTTAGGAAAATTCTCATAAGATTCAGTAAAAAATGGAAATAAAAGACATCACTGCTGTGATTATAATTGTTATACATGTAGACAAGGACAATATTCAGACAATAAAAATGAAAAGATTGTCATTTGAATGAGTGGTAGGATGATAAAAATGCTTCCTTTGATTTTCTATTAACATTGTTTTTACTATGTGCAGCAAGAATTTCTTGAAAATATTTATACATTTAATCTACATCTTGCTGTAGAATTACAAGTTGAGGAACATTCTTAGAAGCTCAGATAGGATGGGCTTATGGGGTAGATTTTTCAGCTGCAATCCCAGACTTAGACCTAATTTATTGCTCCAAACATTATCAAACTTCTGTATTGTTATTACAGTGGAAGTTTTACAATGGTATTCTAAGGTATAGTCATTTTTTTTTTTGTATTTAATGATAGCTTTCTCTGTGATTTATTGGGTGAATGGCCAACAACTTGACCCTTCTGTTCCTTTTTTTTTTTTAATTTAAGCATAGTTGCTTTTGTTGTATTAATTTATGCTGTATAGCAAAGTGATTCATATATATGCATACACACACATGCATTTTTAAAATATTCTTTGCTCTTATGGTTTACAATAGGATATTGAATATAGTTCCCTATGTCATATGGTAGGATCTTTTTGTTTATTAATCCTATATATAATAGTTTGCATCTACTAATGCCAAACTCCCAGTCCGTCCTTCCCCCGCCCTCCTTCCCCACCCCTTTCCCCCCTCCTTCCCCCCCCTCCTTCCCCCACCCTCCTTCCCGCTTGGCAACCACAAGTTTGTTCTCTGTGAGTCTGTTTCTGTTTAAAGATAGGTTCATTTGTTTGACCCTTCTGTTCTAATTAGAGTTGCCAGATAAAATACAGGTTCTCCAGCCAAATTTGAATTACAAATAAACAACAAATATATTTAAATATAAAAATGTTTAGTATATGCTGTTTTACTATGTCTCATATAATTATTCTTCACTCTTTATTTGAATTTCAAATAAATTGGACATCACGATTTTTTTTCTTCACTAAATCAGGCAACCAAGTCTCAGTTTTGGGAAGGTGAAAGTGAAGTCATGACGTCATGTCTGACTCTTTGTGACCCCATGCACTGTAGCCTACCACACTCCTCCATCCTTGGGATTTTCCAGGCAAGAGTCCTGGAGTGGGTCGCATTTCCTTCCCCAGAGGGTCTTCCTGACCCAAGGATTGAACCTGGGTCTCCTGCATTGTAGGCAGACTCCTTACCATCTGAGCCACAGGGAAGTCCTATTAAGAAGGTGTTAAGTAAGTGTCAGTCGCTCGGTCGTGCTCTTTGCGACCCCATGGACTGCAGCCCACCAGGGTCTTCTGCCCATGAGTTTTTCCAGGCAAGGATACTGGAGTGGGTTGCCATTAAGAAAATACTTTTATTCTAATATGGAAGCCTAGATTCAACAGGCGCTGGCCAGCTATGACAACTGAGCATTTGGAATGTGGCACTGTGAGTGTAAAACACACTCCTGTTTGTGAAGTACTAGCATTAAAAAAGAATAAAAATGCCTCATTAAAATTTCAATATTGATTACATTTTGAAATGATATATCATTTTTGGATCCAGTCCAGTTCAGTCACTCAGTCGTGTCTGACTCTTTGCGACCCCATGAATCACAGCACGCCAGGCCTCCCTGTCCATCACCAACTCCCGGAGTTCACTCAAACTCATGTCCATTGAATCGGTGATGCCATCCAACCATCTTATCCTCTGTTGTCCCCTTCCCCTCCTGCCCCTAGTCCCTCCCAGCATCAGGGTCTTTTCCAATGAGTCAACTCTTCGCATGAGGTGGCCAAAGTACTGGAGTTTCAGCTTTAGAATCAGTCCTTCCAATGAACACTGAGGACTGATCTCCTTTAGAATGGACTTGTTGGATCTCCTTGCAGTCCATGGGACTCCCAAGAATCTTCTCCAACACCATAGTTCAAAAGCATCAATTCTTCGGTGCTCAGCTTTCTTCACAGTCCAACTATCATATCCATACATGACCACTGGATTTTTGGATAGATTGGGCTAATTAAAATATAATTAATTTCTCCTGTTTCTTTTACTTTTTGTTAATGTGATATTAGAAAGTTTACAGTTACACTTGTAACATACATTAGATTTTAGTCGGACTGTACTACTTTTCTAGGCCTAGGGTAATACTGGTTTTTAGTTGTTTCCTCTTAAAGAAGGTATTTTGAAGAAGGCAAATAAATACCATCAGAAGAATAGGCTGAGTGAAAGTTATACAAGATTTATACAAAACACACCTCACCAGAGTCCGGTGAAAAGATGAGACTATGTCTTTATGTTGGTGAAAGTAGTTGGATGTAAACCCTAACTCAGTGGATGCATACGTACTCTGCACGAATTAGTTGAAAGGCTATTAGCCTTTGTTGCTGTTTCTCAGCAAAATGCTGAAAGTGCTGATTTCTCTGTAATTTCAAAGATACAGTGCAATCCTTCCCCAGGGAGTTCACTATAACTCGTTAGTGTTTAACTCTATCCAGGGAGGTTAGAGACTCTTACCATGCATGCGTGCTCAATCACATCTGACTCTTTGTGACCCCTGGACTGTAGCCCACCAGGTTCCCCTGTCCATTGGATTTCCCAAGCAAGAATACTAGAGTGGGTTGCCACTTCCTTCTCCAGAAAATCTTCCTAACCCAGGGATCAAATCCGCCTCTGCTGCACTGGCAGTCAGACTGTTTACTACTGAACCACTTGGGAAGCCCTGGAGACTTAAATCACAGACACCCAACTTTGGGAGGGATCACAATCTATTACATACTAAGGTCAGTCAGTGTTCATGTCAAAATTCATATTAATTATTATATCTGCCTTTAACATATTTTGCAGAGAGGCCCCAAGTCAGTCTTTACTGTGTTGGGTCTCTGCTCAGATGTCTTCTGTTCAAGAGGGCCTCTCATGACAGTATT
This sequence comes from Ovis canadensis, assembly GCF_042477335.2. Lineage (NCBI taxonomy): Eukaryota > Metazoa > Chordata > Mammalia > Artiodactyla > Bovidae > Ovis > Ovis canadensis. Next base: position 18,725,552 of record NC_091263.1, read on the forward strand.
ATCTGAGATGCATCCTATCATTTTCCCACACTTACACACTGTTTAAATGTTTATTTACTTTGTCTATTTTTCCATTGCAGCTTGCAAGATCTTAGTTCCCAGACCAGAAATCAAACTTGCACCCTCTGTAGTAGAACTGTAAAGTCTTAACCACTGGACTGCCGGGGAAGTCCCCAGACTTTACTATTTTTTTCCATAACACTGGTGTTCTATTTTATTTCATTCCATCCTTCTTCATAGTACTGAAGGTTTTAAATTGTTAAAAGTCGTGTATATACTTTGTCTTCCCAGCTAGCATAAAGCTTAATGATGGCAAAACTGTTTACTGCAGTAGCCACACAACCTAGAAAAGTGCCTGGATCATAAGTTAGCACTGGGATTCTGTGGTTTTTTATATTTCCTAGTACGTTTATTTCTAATTGTTCCTTGTTCTTTAGTAATGTGTTGACATCTCAGACACTGAATTTGAATTGGTCTTCCCCACTTTGAAAGTCAGCAGAACAGCTCCTGAATGTGGCTTCACTTCCTCCTCAGCAACTCCTACATTGAGTCAGGCAGGTAATAGATGCTGAGAATACAGTGGAATTCATGGCAAGCTTGCCTTCCTGTGAACAATCTCGTTCTTAATGGTCTTAACAGTTTTGAACTGACACGCCAGAAAACTGAGTTTGATATATCAGTCTGTGATGACAAATTTGTTTGCTACTTTGTAGTGGTATCAACAACATATGAGTCACTTACTTTGCATGGAAGCCAGTTGTTAGCTCTTGATGTGAATGAATTCACTATCCTCACTGTAACACCAGTGTTTTTCACATGGGGTCACTGAGGCAAGGAGAAGCACATAACTGAAGAGATAGGCTGGCTCTGGGATGTTTGAACAACCCAATACCTAATATTGATGCAGCTAACTCATTCATGTATTTACCAGAATAGAATTACTGTTGACCTCCTCAATGAAGTTTAAGATCCTGGTTTCACTCTGGTTTGGGCATGCCCGTGGTTTGGAATGCCCTTTGCCTCCATCTTAGCATAACACAGTCTTACCCATTTTACAAGACTAAGCATGCCGTAAAATCCGGGCCAGTCAGGAAAGCGAACATGCCTCTAGGCTGCTCAGAAAGAGGGGTTGTTTGCATAAAGATGGAAGAGCCAAGAAGCTGAGCCCGCAGGTGGGGACAGCAGGGCACTGTCAACACATCCAGGTCTGGGGGGAGACGGAAGAGGTGGGGTTACCATAAGCAGACACCCCCTCATCCAGAGAAAACTAGAAGGGCTGCCTGCTGGGAGCTGAGGCAGGAGACACTGAAGCAGGCAGAAATGCCTTGTATTCTCTGCTGCCTATTCTTTTGCCAAAGCCTCCCGTTGGCCAAGCCTACTGGAGTACACTTGACAAAGAAGCCTGGGAAGTGTAGTTTCCAAGGATACAGAGCAGAAGGATTCTGCAGGATATAGCTGATGTCTTCTGACTTCAGAGCTCCACTGGCCTGCCCTTAGTACCTTTCCTCTTTTATGGCATGACCGATATTAGCATAGTACAGCACCACTAGGCTATGTATTAAATATTATATTCAGCCCTGTTTAAGTACTGGTGACACTGTAACGCTGCTACCCTCAAAAGAGCCCTAGAAATTAAGCAAACTATTTTCTGTGTTTTCCAGAAGGGGACACTAAGGCACAGTAATGCCCCAGCATCACATAGTAGCAAAACCTGAATTCTGTTCCAGGTTGTGTGGCTCCAACATCCATTCTCTTAACACCGTAGACCTCTGCCTCTCAAGATTCCTACCCTTCTAGTTTCAAAGTATCTTGTGCAGGGCACTGCATGGAGCAGGGATGCAGTAAATACTCATTTGAAAATGATTTCCTGATTTTGCTATCATGAAAATCCCATGGACAGAGGAGACTGGTAGGCTGCAGTCCACGGGGTCATGAAGAGTCAGACACGACTGAGCAACTTCACTTTCACTTTTCACTTTCATGCATTGGAGAAGGAAATGGCAACCCACTCCAGTGTTCTTGCCTGGAGAATCCCAGGGACGGGGGAGCCTGATGGGCTGCAGTCTATGGGGTCGCACAGAATTGGACACGGCTAAAGCGACTTAGCAGCAGCAGCAGTCATCAATTAGGTGTTTAAACTTTTATAACAACTTGGGTTTGTTTGTTTTTTGAAGTGTTATTTCCTCTTTTTTTAATGTTGCTATAGTCTCATATTCCATAGTCTGACTGGCCAATGCTTTTTCATCTCCATAACTGCACGTTATTTTCTGGAAAGCAAATTTCTAGGATCAGATATCCAGAGATGTCTTCTTTTTAGAAAGTTCTCCAGTGTTACCCAGGGAATGTATATTGTCATAAGCCATGTTCCTGGGAACATAATCAGCTTAATTCCTGGAAAGTTAACTTTGATGAAGCAAAATTCTTAGAGCAGCTGCTTTCTATTATCAGTCTGCCATTGCTGGCTTCCTATCCTTAAGAAGCTTTACATATGTGACGGCTTTTAATGTGCACAGCAACCCTGTGAGCATTCCGATAAAGTTTTCCAGGGCCTCTGCTTTGCATGCTTGTTTGTTACCTGCTCTTTTTCAACTATTGTTATGTCCAGTGTCAACATGAGGACATTTTCAGGATGTGGAAACTCAAGCTCAGGGATCACTGCCCAGTTAGCAGCAGAAAGGGGATTTGAACTGTGTTCACCCAGAACTTACAGAGGTTTCAATGGCACAGGATACCATACAGCACAAAAGCAAGCAGAAATGAAGGGGTTGAAGGGAAAGCAGATACTTTTTGATGCCTGAGGAATGTGGATGCATGTTTAAAATGCACATAGATTGTACAAAACCTTCAGGATTGGAAAGGATGGCCTTTACGCTTTTTTAAAAACTTAACTTTTTATTGGGGTAGAGCCGATAAACAGAGTTGTGTTAATTTCAGGTGGACAGCAGAGGAACTCAGCCATACATATACATGTTTCCATTCTCCCATAAACTCCCCTCCCATCTATGCTACCACTTAACATTGAGCAGAGTTCCCTGTGCTATACAGTAGGACCTTGTTGGTTATCCATTTAAAATACAGCAGGAGGTACATGTCCATCCCAAACTCCCTAACTTCAGAATGACTGCTTGTGACCACCAGCAGCAGAAGGAAGTAACTGAAGAGTGGATTTCTTTTTAGTGAGCAAGATCTGAGCACGCATCTGTTTTAACTGAGGCATTCACATCCTCGTCTTGCTTCTCGCCCTTCTTCCTGTGTGTGCCCATTCTGGCGAACTGTGTCTTTAACGACATATTTTAAAAAGCCCACGGTTAGCCTGTGAGCACATTATCCTGGCTCTGACCTCAGGAACTGAGTTTGACTCGGCTCTGTATCCAAATAAAATCCAGAGAGGCATTCCTAAACTTGGACCTTTTGTCCAGGCTCACTTCCTGCTGACCCCGTGACAACCTTCCAGCTGGCCGGTGCTCCAGCCGTCCACACAGAATAGGGAGCTGTGTTCTCTAGGGCAGCAAGATCATCCAGCTGATTAGAAGGAGCATGGAATGCAACTAAAATGCCAGTTCTTTCTCCTTTCTGGGTTTGCTCAAGTGCAAAGGTCAACAGGAAGACAGAGCAGCGCAGTGTGTTGGTTGGTAATTCCACCCTCACTAAGGCTCAGGGATGCAATCCATTCCCATGCGTATCTCCTCAAAGAGTCCTTCAATCTCAGATCTTTTTCCCCTAAACACCAGCTTATGTGAACGTGCTATTAGCCGCCAGGGTCCAATTTCAATATTAGCAGTTCCATTCACTTTCAAGGTCCTCACAGTTGTCTATGCTGGGTATGAATCTGACATTGCTGCCTGTTTTCTTTGGGGGCATTTTAGTATCATTATCTCAATGCTTATGTTATTATCTCTGGAAGTGTTGTTTTCCAGCTATTTTCTGCCTTTAAAAAGACAGGGTGGTTTAGCTATTTTATCAATGAAACTTGAGTGTGTAGAGTAGCGAAACTCGTGATTTGTGATTTCCTGTATTTCTTTTATGCCACTACCTGACCAAGGAAACAATATTTTCAGTGAAAATACACCTTAAGGATCATCTGTTTCCTAGTGATTCAATGTGTGTCCACGCAGAAGCAGCATGAATATCTCCCGGGGCTTGGTAGAAACACTCTGTCTTAGCATCACCCCTAGATCTGCTTCTCAGAATCTGCATTTTCTCAAGTCCTGCCTCCACCGCCCTCCAGTGTTTCCTGTGCATGTTCAAGTTTGAAAATCTGTACAGTTTGGCTCAGATCCACACTGCAAATGTCTGTTATAAGCAGTTCTGAGAGGGATTTTCCAGTCTCTTTTTGAGTACTTCCAGTAACAGGAATTTCACTTTTGCAGGAATCATTGGAGAGCTGAAATCTGCCTCCTTGTCATTTCCACACATAGACCTGTTTTTTTCTTGTTAGAGCAAACGAAATGTCTAATATGATTTTTCAACTATCTGAAAGTAGCTAACATGTTTCCCAGGTGGCACCATGGAAAAGAATCTGCCTGCCAGTGTGGGACATGCAAGGGGTGCAGGTTTGATCCCTGGGTTGGGAAGATTCTCTGGAGGAGGAAATGGCAAGCTGCTCCAGTATTCTTATCTGGAAAATTCCAGTAGCCCCCCAGTAGCCCCCGGGCTCCCCTGTCCATGGGATTTCCCAGGCAAGAATACTGGAGTGGGTTGCCATTCCTTTCTCCAGGGGATCTTCCTGACCCAGGGATTCAACCTAGGTCTCCTGCATTGCAGGCAGATTCTTCACCATCTGAGCCACCAGAGAAACCCATTATCAGATATATCATTTGCAAAAAACTTCTTCCGTTCAGTAATCGGCCTTTCTGTACTGGTGGCAATTCTGTTCACAGTGCAAAAGCTTTTTAGTTTGATGTAGTCCCGTTTCTTTTTGCTTCTGTTTCCTTTGGTTGAGAAGACAGATCTAAAAATACATTGCTAAGACCAGCATCAAAGCACATACTACCTGTGTTTTCTTCTAGGAAGTTTGTGTTTTCAGGATTTACACTTAAGTCTTTAATTCATTTTGAGTTTATTTTTGTATATGGTGTGACAAAGTTCTCCAGTTTGATTCTTTTGCATATGGCTGTCCAGTTTTCCAAATACCACTTATTGAAGAAGTTATCTTTTCTCCATTGTATTCTCTTGTCTCCTTTGTCCTAAATTAAATTAACATATAGGTGTATGGGTTTATTTCTGGACTCTGTTCTGTTCTATTGATCTATGTTTCTGGATTTGTGCCAGTAACATACTGCTTTTATTACTGTAGCTTTGTCATATAGTTTGAAACCAGGGTGAATGGGACCTCCAGATTTGTTCTCTCTTCTCAAGAATGCTGTGGCTAACAGGGTCTTTATGTTTTCTTATAAACTTTAGAATTATTCTAGTTTCATGGAAAGTGTCATTGGCATTTTAGTGAGGATTGCTTTGAATCTGTGGATTGCCTTGGGTAGTATGGTCATTTTAATAATATTAATTCTTCCATGATTATGATTTGTAAGTCCATGATAATCAATGAGCACAATAGATCTTTCCATTTGTTTGTGTCATTTCCTATATCTGTCGTGAATTATAGCTTTCAGTGTACAAGTCTTTTACTTCTTTGGTTAGATTTATTCTTAGGTGTTTTATTCTTTTTGATGTGGTTGTAAATGGGACAGTTTTTTTTTTTCCTCTTTCTGTTAGTTCCTTTTCATAAACACAACAGATATACATATGTATTAATTTTTCATCCTGCAGTTTACTGAAAACATTTATTCCTTCTAATAGTTTTTGGTCTGTGCTTAGGATTTTCTATAGATAGTATCATATCATCTGCAAATGGCAGCAGTTTTACTTCTTCCTTTTCAACTTGGATTCCTTTTATTTCTTTTTCTTTTCTGATTGCTAGGACTTCCAATACTATGTTGGATAAAGATAGCAAGAGTGGTCATCATTGGCTTGTCCCTGATCTCAGAAGAAATTCTTTCAGCTTTTCACTTTTGAGTGTGATGTTACCTATGGGCTTTTTGTATATGGGCTTTAATATGTTGAGATATTTTCCCTATGTGGGGCATCCCTGGTGACTCAGACAGTAAAGAATCTACCCGTAATGCAGGAGACCTGGATTTGACCCCTGAGTCTGAAAGATCCCATGAAGAAGGAAATGGCTACCCATTCCAGCATTCTTGCCTAGAGAACTCCATGGACAGAGAAGCTAGGTGGGCTATACAGTCCATAGGGTTGCAAAGAGTCAGACATGACTGAGCAGCTACCAATTATACTTTTCATGTTTCCTGTGTACTTATTTTGTAAAAAGTTTTTATCATAAATGGATGCTTTTTTTCAAAAGCTTTCCTGTATCTATTGAGATGCTAATGCAATTTCCATCTTCAATTTGTTAATATAATGTATTACATTGATTTGTAGATATTGAAATATCCTTGCAACTCTGGGGATAAATCCCAATTGTTCATGCTGTATGATCCTTTTACTGTATTGCCGAATTTGGTTTGCTGATATTTTGCAACTTTGTCCGTTAGTGATATTGGTGTATGTATGTATGTGCTGTCTTTGTTGTCTTTGTCTGGTTTTGGTATCAAGATGATGCTGACTTTATAGACCAAGTTTGGAAGCATTCCTTCCTATTCTTTTTTTTGGGGGGGGGAATATTTTGAGAAGTATAGGTGTTAATTGCTTAAATATTTTATAGAATCCACCTGTGAAACTGTCTGGTCCTAGACTTTTTTGTGTTGGAAGTTTTTGATTACTGATTCAATTTCATTCATAGTAATTGTTCTGTTCATATTCTCTATTTCTACCTGTTCAGTCTTGGGAGATTGTATGTTTCTAGGAATTTATCCATCTCTTCTAAGTTGCCCATTTTTTGGCTGATTATTTTTTGTGGAACTCAAAGTTTAAATTATGAAGATTTAAGATTCAATGAAAATTTAACCTTAATCAACATCCCACTAGAGATGGATGCTGAGTATTTTGTGGCCATTATCTAGGGAATGTGTTCCATTCTTTTGCTACTCAAAGTGTGGTCTAAAAACCAGAAGTCTCAGCATCATCCAGGAGCTTACCAGAAATGCAAAATCTTTGTCCCAAACCAAAGCTCCAGAATCCGGATCTGCTTTTCTTTTTAACCGTGCAACGAAACATAACAGGTTCAGGTATTACTGAAACTGGTAATTTCTAAACTTAAATTGGGACAAATGGCTAGAGTGAAGAATGATGCCACCATTGGGCATTATGAATGTACATCTTAAGAATTAATGGCCACCCTTCAGATGAAGGACAAGGTTCAGGGTCAACTCTTTCTGGATGTTGTAATCAGAAAGAACGAGCCCATCTTCCAGCTGGGCATTTGTATTTTTCGAAAAATTCCAAGATAATTCGGATGTGTATCTGAATTTTAAATATTGATTATAGGTTTTTCTATTAAATGATACCGTTAGTGAAATAAAATTCTATTATTTTCTGTTGACCAATCATGATACAATGATACTAAGTGAATAATAGTTACCTGTTCACAGTAGTAAAAGATGTTTACCAGTTTTCACAATCAAAAGCCAAACAAAAAATAAAAGATAATTACAACTGCAAACCAAAATGGAAGCATGATACAATTTGGGAGGTCAAGAAGAGTGATGTGGTAAGTGGGAGTGCATTCGTGCACATGTTTTCCTCCACCCAGCCAATCTGTCTTTTGACTGGTGCATTTAATCCATTTACTTTAAGGTAATTATCCATATGTATGATCCCATTACCATTTTCTTAATTGTTTGGGTTTATTTTGTGTACGTCTTTTCCTTCTCTTGTGTTTCCTATCTAGAAAAGATCCTTGAGCATTTATTGTAAGCTGATTTGGTGGTGCTGAATTCTCTTAACTTGTGCTTGTCTGAAAAGCATTTGATTTCTCCATCTAATCTGAATGAGAGTCTCACTGGGTAGAGGGTTCTTGGTTGTAGGTTAAGATAAAATATTAAAAGCAACAAGGGAAAAATGACAAATAACATGCAAGGGAACTCCCATAAGGCTATCAACTGATTTTTCAACAGAAACTCTGCAAGTCAGAAGAGAATGGCATGATATACTTAAAGTGATGAAGAGGGAGAACCTACAACCAAGAATCTGCATTTTAGCCAGGTCCCTAGATGATCGACTAAGGTCCATCTAGTCAAGGCTGTGGTTTTTCCAGTAGTCATGTATGGATGTGAGAGTTGGACTGTGAAGAAGGCTGAGTGCCGAAGAATTGATGCTTTTGAACTGTGGTTTTGGAGAAGACTCTTGAGAGTCCCTTGGACTGCAAGGAGATCCAACCAGTCCATTCTGAAGGAGATCAACCCTGGGATTTCTTTGGAAGGAATGATGCTAAAGCTGAAGCTCCAGTACTTTGGCCACCTCATGCGAAGAGTTGACTCATTGGAAAAGACTCTGATGCTGGGAGGGATTGGGGGCAAGAGGAGAAGGGGATGACAGAGGATGAGATGGCTGGATGGCATCACTTACTCGATGGACATCTGAGGGAACTCCGGGAGTTGGTGATGGACAGGGAGGCCTGGTGTGCTGCGATTCATGGGGTTGCAGAGTCGGACACGACTGAGTGACTGAACTGAACTGAACTAGATGATCTGAGATGCACTAGCCTGATTTTCTTATTCTTTTTTATTTTGTTTTTCATTTATGGCTGTGCTGTGTAGCTTGTGGGGTCTGTTTCCTGACCAGTATTGAATCTGTTCGCTCAGCAGTGAAAGCGTCGGTCTTAACCACTGGACCGCCAGGGAAGTCTCACTAGTCTGATGTAATGCTCCATCAAACAGGCTTCAACTATGGGCTCCACCTGGGTTGTTTTCCAGTTTCTGTTTGTTTAAACTACAGAGTGCATATTGATACCACTCACCTTTATGCTTGTACAAAGGGCCATGTCTTTTGTTCCTCATTTGTCCTATTTTCCACTTCATTTAGGACATAAACAATGTAATTTGGAAAGAGAACTTGTGATCTCTCTGGGAGCTGAATTTTCTCAGCCAGGATATTTATAGAATAAGAGACACCAGTGTTCCACGCGCCCTCTGTTTCAACTTCTGATGGCTTTGTTGCTAATAAGTGCCCTTCCCTTGGTGTTTGAGCATCTCGAGTGTTCTTGCTGAGGCAGCAAGGAAAATGCAATTCTGTGCTGTGCAGGATGTGTTCCTGGTAATGAGTATGATGCTAAGCCCCTGTGCCTCTCAGCGTTTATTGAATTTGGACACAAACTTTAAGAACTTGGACCGCTAGGGTCTGAACTCAGCCTGGCGAGTTCACTGGGGGATCCTGGTAAGCTGTCTCTGGTCACGTGGCAGTTCCCTACTACTCTCTCTCTCTTTCCATTGTTCGTCTGTTCTATGAGCCAGCTTTATGGACTGTTTTGGTCCCCCATCTATTTACTCTGCCCCTTGGAATAACAGAATGAGTACCATTCTGAATCTCAGGAGGCTTTTAGACACCATGCCTGCTAATATTGCAGGTTTCCAATAAATGTGACATCATTTACAACATCTTTCTGTTATTATTAATAATTAGAGATAGGACTTTGAGGTACTATTTAACTCTTTCAGCTTGCATTTTCCTTATCAAAATAAAACTTAGACTGAAAGACTATCTCTATACAGAGAGTTCATGCTTTTCTGAATGGCCTGTCTTAAGACAAGCATCCCCTGGACTCTGACTTTTGATGGAAAGTAACCTCTTGCCATTTTGTGTCATGGAATGCTGAGGGAAGGTGAACAAGGCTCCCTGTTTCCCAGCACTGGGACCTCTCATCTACTGTATATACTACACTTCTTCATAAAGTTTTTTATTGAGAAAAATTTCCAAGCTCTTAAAAGACAAGTGTGATACTATAAGACATAAAAACAATCGATAGTGCACAGCACATCAATGTCACTCTAACAGGAAGTAATAAAGTACATTTTGTCTATGACCTTCTAGGTTTCACTTTGTGCAGTGACAAAAACCAGAGAAGCATGTCTCCTAAAAATATATTGCGTGGGTAAAGCCACTGGAAACCAGTACACGTTTATTCTCTGGATTTGGAGATTTCTATTTAGATTTTATTTTTAAAGTTACTGCCTTGAAGACTTCTAATGATGACTTTTCTCTCAGGTGCCTTTCTCTGATTTTGAGCTTTTAAATGGTTATGTTTTATGCCAGTCAATCATGAAGTCATCTCAAGCTATAAGCATTTAAGCCTCTGTGGTTGGATGAGATATCCTCATGCCAGTATCATTTTATGAGTTATTTTTTAACTATTATCATCTATTCGGAGAAGGCAATGGCACCCCACTCCAGTACTCTTGCCTGGAAAATCCCATGGACGGAGGAGCCTGGTAGGCCGCAGTCCATGGGGTCACTAGGAGTCGGACACGACTGAGCGACTTCACTTTTACTTTTCACTTTCATGCATTGGAGAAGGAAATGGCAACCCACTCCAGTGTTCTTGCCTGGAGAATCCCAGGGACAGGGGATCCTGATGGACTGCCGTCTATAGGGTTGCACAGAGTCGGACATGACTGAGGCGACTTAGCAGTAGCAGCATTATCATCTATTAAATTCCCCCTTTGGAGTCTCTGCTTTTGCTCAGCTCTCACTGTAGAGTGAAGAAGATCTGTTTCTCATCTATTCGTTCTGCCACGCATTCAATGCCCTGTGAAAAACCAAGCAATTATTTATCAAGAGTTTCTCTATCAACATTGTGGGTCATTCCTTAAGTCTCTAGTATGTGCTGTATTTTCACATTTGTTTTATTGATGGGGATGTAAATGGAAGAGCAGTTAAACTCCAGGTCTTGAATTAAGAAAAGAGACCAGGACTTAAAACTTGGAGTTTCATTCCCTGTGATCCATTTTCATGTAATATCACCTGCCACCTATAGATTCAGCACGTGTTGCCTAAAGACTTTCGCTTTCATTCTTCTCAGCAGTCTGGGGACAAAGATCTGTCCACACCCTGAGCAAACTCTTACCCCCCAGCACATTCTACTTTACTTTTATTTTATATTGAACTATGATTGATTTTCATTGCTGTTAGTTTCAGGTATACAGCAAAGTGATTTCAGTTACAGATATTCTTTTTTCTAATTCTTTTCCCATTTACATTATTACTGGAATATTGAGCAGGGTTCTCTGTACTATACATTGGGGCCTTGTTGATTATCTATTTTACGTATAGTTGTTTGTGTCTGTTAATCCCAGCCTCCTAATTTATCCTTCCCATCTTTCCTGTTTGGCCACCAAAAGTTTATTTTCTAAGTCTATGAGTCTGCTTTTTAAATAAGCTAATTAATATCAATTTTTTTATTCTACCTATAAGTGACTTCATATGATACTTTTCTTTCTCTGACTTACTTCACTAAGTATGAATATCTCTAGGTTCATTCATATTGCTGCCAAATAATTATTTCATTTTTTAATAGCAAGTTCACATTCCATTATATATATGAACCATATCTTCTTTATCCATTCATCTGTCAATGGACATTTAGGTTTCTTCCCTGTCTTGGCTATTATAAATAGCAGCACATTCTGTTTTTAAAGCCAATTATCCTTAAAGTCAGAAATCTGAAGTTTCTGCAGATAAAAAGGAAAGTCTGGCTGGATCCTTTTTCTCCCAAAGTGGGTAACTAAGAAATGGCTGGAGTGAAACAAAGCCAGGGGTTTACCTCATTCTTTTATGAAATATCTCACTTTGTAAAGCATGTAAGTTCATACTCCGCAATAGGGAAAAAGCAGCACAAATGTTGTCTTTCTTATAAACATGTCATAGGTAGGAGATGATCCACACTATTCAATATAAAGAACATGTTTCTAAAGTTCCTCTGCACCTTGAATTTGCATTAAGAGATTTTAGATGGCTAATTTCAGATTTATAGATTTTTGCTAGGATGAGTTTAATCTTTTAGATCATGAAGAAATTTAGCAGTGGGAATTTAGAAGAACTTATTTCAAATCATCTAGGTGGTGACAAATTAATTATATCTTAAACAAGCTTTGCTTATCCATCACCCTTCAAGAATGGTTCCGCCTCTTTCAACAGTACAGTTGACATATTATTCACTCATACTATATGTCTTCAAGAAAACTTGGTAAAGAACTATAATAGTTTAATTAGTTAAAAGTTTTTTGATGAGAGGGGTTATTGGTTCAATGGAAGTATTTGAAGAAAGGAAAGCCAGGCACAAATTGAGGAAATAAAAGCCCAGTCAACACAGTGATGTATGTTGGCAGCTGGTTTTATGGAAATTGCCCAACTGAAATATCAAAGGTGTATTTTATTCCTATGAATGAAATTGACTGCAAATAATGAAGTAATTTAGCACACAACATGCAAGATTTTTACCTAGCCGTTCCCTCTTAGGGACATTCCATGGTTTGATAAAGGGGTTCATGTGTTTTTGCTAACTTTCCATAGGGATTTTTAGAGAAATTTTGAGTATAAGCAATAAAACAAACCTTCTTTTTACAGAACAGATATTTGTCTTATAGACGGCGACGAGAATATCCTTATTTTACAAATGTCGCTGAAAGATTGCATTCATCTTGACAATTCATTCTCACTACTGTAAACATATTACTCTGTAATCTCCTGTACTGGATCTTAAAGTCACTTGCATTAAAAGTGCTCTACTACATGCCACTGTTAACATTCTTTGGTTAAAGAGGAACTAATTGCCATCTCGAGTATGTTCACTTTGCCCTTTGGGTTATGCAGCTCTTCTAGTTAACTTTTTCTACCCTCTGGAAATATTTGAAGATTCAGGATCATGGCATGTCCTCAGATCTGGAGTTCTCAGAGCTGAACTTTGACAAATTTAGTCTACGTAATAGTTGTTTCCACAAGTTTTCCCTTGATGCAGAAGCATTTGCCTTTGCTAGGGAAAAGCATTTCCCTAGTCAGAAGCATTTGTGACGCCATAAAATAGATGCATGGCTAATAAGGCACTTAAGTATGAGATCAGTGGGTGATGTCATTGCTCTTCTTTTATTGCAAATAAATAGCAATTTTCTTGGGCTCCAAAATCACTGCATATGGTGACTGTAGCCATGAAATTAAAAGACACTTGTTCCTTGGAAAGAAAGCTAAGATAAGCCAAGACAGCATATAAAAAGCAGAGACATCGCTTTGTCAACAAAAGCTCCATATAGTCAAAGCTATCGTTTTTCCAGTAGTCAGGTATGGATGTGAGAGTTGAACCATAAAGAAGGCTGAGTGCTGAAGAATGGATGCTTTTGAACTGTGATCGGGGAGAAGAAACTTGAGAGTCCCTTGGACTGCAAGGAGATCAAACCAGTCAATCCTAAAGGAAATCAACTCTGAATATTCATGAGAAAGACTGATGCTGAAGCTCCAATACTTCCCTCCCTTGATGCAAAGAACTGACTCATTGGAAAAGACCCTGATGCCAGGAAAGAGTGAAAGCAGAATTAGCAAGGGGTGGCAGAGGATGAGATGATTAGGTAGTATCACTGGCTCAATGGATATGAATTTGAGCAAGCTCTGGGACATAGTAGAGGAAAAGGAGTCTGGCATGTGGCACCCTATGGGATCAAAAAGTCAGAAGCAATTTAGCAACTGAACAACAACAACAAAAGGAGCAATTGAATTGGAACTGACTGAGAAGTATCCAGTGTGGTGGATTTGGTTTGCATGATCCAACTCATGGACTGATTTTAAATTTATTTTTTCCCAGAACAGTAAAGTGATCTACCTCTGGTCTGTTTGTAGCCTATGGGTTTAGTGTATCAGCAATATTTGATTATAAACCTTTGAGAATAAGTAACAAATAGCTGCTCTATTAGTCTCCAAGGTGTACTAATATTATTCCTCTTTAATTCTCAAGTGAAGTTTGAAATTACTGCAGATTAGCTAGCTTATATACAGACTACCAAGGAATGACCTGTGAACAAGTGGGAGCAGAAACACCAGAACAGCTAACATTGCTGGTTTCTGTCTGATTTATATTGCTTCTCGTAAAATGGAATGTCTGGGACTGGCAATGCCATGACTGCCTTGGTAGGCAGGCACACGCATGAAGTAGGATCCAGGCAGCCATTATGTTAATCTCATTAACAGAAAGCATGGCGTTAGGAAAAAAGCTTGGTGTGTGTGCGCTTCAACAACCAAGTGTCTTAAAATTTAAAGTATGCTATTAACAGAAAGCATGGTGTTAGGAAAAAAGCTTGGTGTGTGTGTGCTTCAACAACCAAGTGTCTTAAAGTATGCAGGATCAGCATATTTAATTTTCTCAGACTAGCCATTGAAAAAAGAAATTCTTCCAGGATCACTGACTGACTACTAGTATCACCTCTCTACTTTTCTCAGCATCTGCGCCTCGTGTTGTGCCAGTTTTGTTACAGTTACGTGTTTGATTCTGATAGCCACGGATTTGGAACATATGCTGGTGTAACTGTGCCATGATCTCTGTTATGCTTCACCAGTATAACCTTGCAAAGGCGTAGGACATCTTGGAGCCCTTTCAGAAGAGCATCCTAGCCTTATGCGTTAGGGGCTGCCCAGCAGTGCTGCAGAAATGAGTTGCCTGCTACAAGCAGCCCAGGGAGTGTGTGATTGATGTGTTTTCTGGATTCATTACCTCACCGGGATGCCACTCTGAATTGCCACAGAAAGAGAGAAAAATGCATCCTCATGTCCTGCATCCCTGCCTCTCTCACCACTTAGGATGAACACAGAGCTTCTCCCTTGAATCCAGGTGATAACCAGAATAGGAGAATTGGGCAGGACTCAAAGGTCAGGTATCTCAGATTCAGTTTGAAATGACTTTAAAGGTATGGTGGTAACAATCACTTTCATAACTTGTAGGTTTCTGAAAAGAGTATTCATCTTTGTCAGTTGGGACTACTATAACAAATGTACCATAGACTGGGTGGCTTAAACAACCAACTTTTATTTTGTGCATTTCTAGAGGCTGGAAAGCCCAGGATCGGGGTGCTGGGGGCTTTGGTGTCTGGTGGGAGAACTCATCCAGGCTTGTGGGTAACTGCCTTCTGGTGGAATGCTCTTCAGGCAGAGACAGCAGGCTTTGGCCTCTTTCTCTTTTTATTTTTTCTTGGCCGCACTACATGGTGTATAAGATCTTCGTTCCCTGACAAGGAATCAAACTTGTGCCCTTTGCACTGGGAGCATGGAGTCTTAGCTACGGGACCATAGGGAAGCCCCCTCTTTCTCTTCTTAAAAGAAGGCTGATCCCCATCATGGGGGTTCCACCTTCATGATCTCATCATGACCTAATCATCCTCCAAAGGTGCCATCTTTGAATATCATCCCGTTGGGGGTTAGGGCTGTCACATAGGAATTTGGCAGAGGGGGTGGGTGGATACAAAAATGCAGTCCATAACACTATTATAAGGCAAGGAAAAGGAAAATAATAATTCTTATATCATGCTTACTATATGTGTGTCCTTTCTTATAAATACAAGGAATGGCCCCTTTCCTAAATTTTCAAATATATGTTTTCAAATTGATTTGTATTAGTCATTGTGTTAATTTTTTTTAAAAGTGTTTCTAGATTTTTTTGTTGGGAAAATGAGATACTAATAAGAAAGACAAAACTGACAGAAATGGAAAGTGGCAGCTTTTCTAGTAAAAGATGAAGCCTCTAGATTATTCATAGAGGAATTTCTACCCCTATAACCTTTGTAAGCGATTTCTCTTTTTTTCCCATCCTGAAAATATATTTAATTTGGCAGAATGGACCACAGGCATGTTTTCATTTCAAGTAGAATTTGAAATGGTTTATCAGGACCTTAGCTTTGGCCCCAAAGGCTGTTTACTAGGTGAAATACTATTTTATTTTGCTTGGAAAGAATAAATATTTTAATAGAATATTCTGGCTTCCAAATCTGACCCCTTGGCAACAGCAGTGTTAAGTCAGTGTATGCTAGTGGATACCATAAAATCCTAAGATGTTGCCAAAATATCTTAAACTGAATTTCTTGGATGAAAGTTGTTTAAAGAGAGTCTTGTACCATCTTCCCAGGAATTACTCAGGAGCCCTCATAAAAACAAATTCTGCCTCTGATACTGTGAATTGGAATCTTTTTCTGTGTTTGCTTCACATCTCGAGTCATGATTGGCTGTGAACACATCAGTGGCGAGTCTTTCAAGTCTCTTTCATTTGTGTGTGTGTGGGGGGGAGCGGGGGGAGATGTGCGTCTACGTTTTATCACATTTGAAAATCAGGGGACAGTTGATTCTATGATACTTAAAAACATAGGCTGTACCTGTGATGTTAACCCACTGTAAATGCCTGGGTTTTTACTTGATGAATGTGAATACAGATAAATGTGAATTAATAGGTATGCAACCAAATGCCAGGGCATTTCTATTCAATTAAGTACACGAACACAGAAATTGTTTCAGCCTCTGTATAAGGATGTGCCCTGGATGTTCCCATAAAAGGTTTGAGGTGACATACAAAAGAATGCTTTACAATGAATAGGATAAACTTGAACTAGAAATAGAAAACCAAGACTGTTGGCAGGAAGTGGAATACTGAATACTTCATTTCCTGGTGACCCAAACAGAAAGGAGGCAAATAGGGACGTCCTTATCCTTATACGACTGAGGAAGTTCCATGGGAGAGACCCGAGTTTTTTCTAGCAGAAAATTCTAAAAAAAAAAGTTCTCAATTTACTTAACAGTTGCTTAAAACAGTTGAGTTTGAATCTGGTGTTTTAAAACAGTACTATAGGTAGATTTATATTTCCAAATATGAGGTGTTGGGTTTTTTCAGTTTTACTTTGATAAATATCCTATTAGAAAGAGGAAAATAAATGGGAAGTGATTCACTCTGGTTGGCCACTGTGGCCAGTAGGGACACAGACTGACTGGGAGGCCTTGCAGTGTCCCCCTGACCGGGATTCATGTCCAGCTGTGTGTCTTGGTCAAGTTCTGTGACCTTCAGGCTTTTTTTTCCAATCTATAAAATAAAAAATATTAAATTGCAGTTAGTGAGATGACATGAGAAAACCTACAAAAATAAAACTAGGGTCGCCGTAGTGCTGTCTCCAACATTGTTGTAAAGATAAAAGTATATCTTTTCCTCATTTTCTTGTGTGAATGCATTCATACATAATTTTCACTTTCATAATCAAAGAATGTGTTACGCGAATGAGAATAATCGTAGAAATTATAACCGACTTGGGTGGTTCAATTCAGCAGCCACTGCTATAGTTACTGGGGACGTGCAGGGAATGAGTTATTATGGATATGAGTTTCCAAAGCTATGGAGCTGACCTTTGGGGAACAAAACACACTATTGTTTCAAACAATGAAGATAACTTATTCATACTGAGGGGCTTCCATGGTGGCTCCGAATCAATGCGGGAGACCCAGGAGTTTGATCCGTGGGCTGGAAAAATCCCCTGGAGAAGGGAACGACAACCCACTGCAGTATTCTTGCTTGGAGAATTCCATGGACAGAGAAGCCTGGTGGGCTACAGTCCATGGGGTCGCAGAGTCGGAAACGACTGCGTGACTTAACACCGTGTACACATATGCATTCATAATGAAGGGCTTCCCAGGTGGCGCTAGGGGTAAAGAATACGTCTACTAAGGCAGGAGACACAAGAGACACGGGTTCAATCCCTGGTTCTGGAAGATCCCTTGGAGTAGGAAATGACACCCCACTCCAGTATTCTTGCCTGGAAAATTCCATGGATGGAGGAGCTTCGTGGGGATGTTGTCCACGGGTTGAAAAGAGTTGGGTACAACTGAGCACGTGCTACTGCTACTATTCATAAAGAAAATCTTGGTCAGATTAGATTCACTGCCTCTTGCTTTTAAAGGTGAATATGCCAAACAAAAATAAACTCTTGGAGAAATTTAGGATTATTAGACTGTATTTTGCTTTAAAACAATGCTAACTCTGGGGGGCTTTGTGATTGTTGGAATGTTTGTCCTGCACAAGTAGCCCCAACCTCCTGGGCATCTGGAATTTGAGAGCCACAGTTCTTTTTACCAGCCTGGTGGCCGCTTGATTTCCCTCTAATGTGTGATATCTAATCTGCTCAGCATTTGAAAATCAGATAATCAAGTTAATTTTAGCTTTGAATAAAATAAGAGTAAATAGAATCTCATCATCTAGGTATCAAGTATCTGGGTTTTTATACATGAACTCTGTGCCTTGTCTTTTAGTTCCTTGGAGCTCCATTTGATTTAATTGCTGGTTTTCACTGTGTTCTGGAAAGGTGAAATGTTATTCTGCTTTCTGCAAGTGTTATCAAAAATGACAAGACCTCAGGAATGCCCCACAGGCACAAAGTTCAAAGTCATTAAAATTCTTGAATACTTGAACGCTCAGTTACAGTCACTAACAGAGAATCACAGCTCTTTCCTCAAGTTTACTTTGGAACTGTATGCAAGAGGCAATTGTTTATCCCTTAACGTGTTTGGGGTGGCGGGGGGGACACTTCTCTGCAGGTGGAAGCCAGGGTTTAGCCAGGCTCTTCAAGATCTCCTTCCCGTGTTTCACCTACCTGCCTCTGCGTGATAGTCTCTTTTTGGGGGGGTTTCATTCTCACTGAAAAGGAGAGATGTTCTAGAACAACGTTTTAATTAACAACATTAATTTTTAAAGTATTTTAAGTTGACTTTTCAATATCTTTGAGTTTTCATTTCAGCTAAATCGCATTTAAATATTTCCTCGTCCATACACCATATTTTCCAGTACATTGCAAAGGGGATATTTTATTTCCATTATTCCATAAAGATAGTGACAAGAAATAGAAATAAGTGCTTCCCACATGACAATCTGGAAGGAGATCACTGCTTTATATATTTTTTTCTGACACAAAGGACTACATAATTTTTTTCTTGCTTTAATTTGGTTATGTACCATCTTTATTGACATTGTCATTAGGCCGTTAACTTCTTTTCCTTTTACTCTACTGTATGAAATTCTGCATTCTGCACCACATTTGTTAACAATCAGTAGTTCCGCCTGATCTTGCTGTTAAGTTTATAGCATGTTGAATAGTATCTGAAATGCTTCTGTCAGTTCTGCTGGATGACATTTATTGTGCTCCTAACCTGCCCTGAGTTCTAAGATCAAGACAACTCACACGATCTTATATAGCTCCATCACAAGTCTTTGACACAGATTAAGTTTTAATCCCCACTTTACAGATGAGAGAACTGAGGCTGGCGATGTTACTTGATTCAGTCAGCTAATAGACCTGTGAACCAGAATTGTATGCAGGAAAGTTGGACTTAACTTCTTTTTCAAAAAAATTGAAGTGCAGTTGACTTACAATGTTGTGTTAGTTTCAGGTATATAGCAAAATGATCCAGTTATATATACATATACATCTATTTTTTCAGGTTCTTTTCCCTAATAGATTATTACAAAATATTGAGTATAGTTTCCTGTGCTATACAATAGGCCCTTTTTGATGATCTGTTGTATGTAGAATTGTGTGTATATGTTAATCTCAAACTCCTGATGTATCTTTCCCTGTCCTTCCTTTCCCTTTGGTAACCATAAGTTTATTCTCTGTGTATGTGGGTCTGTTTCTGTTTTGTATATAAATTCATTTGTATCTGAACTTATTTTCAGATTCTACCTATAAGCGATATCCTGTGGTATTTGTCTTTGTCTAACTTACTTCACTTAGTATGATAGTCTCTATTTCGGTTCAGTTCAGTCGCTCAGTCATGTCCAGCTCTTTGCAACCCCGTAGACTGCAGCACGCCAGGCCTCCCTGTCCATCACCAACTCCCGGAGCTTACTCAAACTCATGTCCATTGAGTTGGTGATGCCATCCAACCATCTCATCCTCTGTCGTCCCCTTCTCCTCTTACCTTCAATCTTTCCTAGCATCAGGGTGTTTTCAAATGAGTCAGTTCTTTGCATCAGGTAGCCAAAGTACTGAAATTTCAGCTTCAGCATCAGTCCTTCCAATGAATATTCAGGACTGATTTCCTTTAAGATGAACTGGTTGAATTTCCTTGCAGTCCAAGGGACTCTCAAAGAGTCTTCTCTGGATAGTCTCTAGAGTCATCCATATTACTGCAAATGGCATTATTTCATTCTGTTCTATGGCTGAGTAATATTCCATTGTATATTTGTACCACATCTTTATCCATTCATTTGTCCATGAACAGTTTAAGTTGCTTCCATGTCTTCATGGAATAGTGCTCAGTGACCATTGGAATATATTTATCTTTTCTGGTTATGGTTTTCTCCAGGTATGTATCCAGGAGTGGGATTGCAGGATCATCTGCCTACTCTGTTTTTAGTTTTTTGATGAACCTCCAAGTACTGTTCTCCATGGTGGCTGCACCAGTTTGCATTCCCACCAACAGTACTCTCCACTGACTCAGCACTGAGTGCTGCCACTGACACAGAGCCGTGGTCTAGGTTGATGCCTGGGAGCAGTAACTGCTATCCACATCCATAGCATTTCTTTCCAAAGGAATAGAGTTGTAGACTTGTGCTTATCTCCATCTGACCCAGGGATCAATTTCTTCACAACCTATGAAGTTTCTTGGAAGTGTTTCTCTACCCTGCCAAATTGCATTATTACTCTCATACAAATTCCAGCAACTAATCTTACCTCAGTTGCACGCTCTTGTACGTGATTTCAGAGACATGAGCTGAGAAATAGAAAACTGCAGAGCCTCTGTGTGCTTGTAGGGACATGAACATGACCTGACCAAATTTGTCTGCACCTGCTCTAAGTGGATGAGCTTAAACTTTATACTGTGTAAGCACCAAATGAATATAAAATATGGCTTACCATCCAAATATGTAAAACTTCCGAAATGTATTCTCAGGTCAGATCCCCAAAAGTGGAGCCTCACCTACCCAACTGCTTGTCACTTATTCTAACAAATAGGAAGTATTCTTTGCCCCAAATCAGGAATTAGCATCTCCAATTTTTACATGGCGAGAGAGGTGACAGTTTTCTTCCTGTTAACCACTCTGTCCCCTCTAGTAAGTGTTATGTCTTTTTTAGGGTGGCTGACAGTTAGTTGTAATGTTTGAATAATTCTATCTTCCTCTGATTTTACAGTTCCTGAGGGGCATTGATGCCAAAGACTTGCTTCTTTTCTTGCCTTTTGGGAAAAAAAAAAATCAGAGAATCTCTTAAGTCATCTATAAAACAGTTTACCGTTTCTGGTCTTACGTTTAGATCTTTAATCCATTTTGAGTTTATTTTTGTATGTGGTGTTAGAAAGTGATCTAGTTTCATTCTTTTACAAGTTGTTGACCAGTTTAAAATAAAAAAATAAAATAAAATAAACACTGTTTACCATCTTTTGGTAAAGTTAAAATTTAATGGTCTGTAAGAATCTTCAGAAGCAATACAAATATTTTTAAATGATTTAATTTTAATCGTGACAAAGCATCAGTATGTTCACTCTGAGAAAGACTCTCAGAGTGATGTCCCTTCTCTGAGTGTGGGAGAGTTTCTGAGAGAATCTGCCACATGGCAGGAGGGGAAGAAACAGCTTGAAAACCACTTTTCTTCTGGATCTCTGAGAGACAATTCTATAAAACTCTTGATTAGAGCTGTTACTGTCAAAAGATAAACCCAAGTCCTACTGCATGTACTGGGCAAAAGTTTGCTTTTTCTTCATTCAGTGTGAAGTAAAACCAGAAAACTCGGAAGCAAGATGAAATGGCTGATGAAACCCACAATCCTAGAACAGTTTAGAATGTCTTTTGGAAAGTAAATCACAAATGATATGACAATTCATATTTATCAATAAGAGTAAAAAGACCCTAAAAGACTTAGGGTCTTTCTCTGCCTTGTCACTGAAAATGTTGCAACACACTACTTGAGATGCATTCTTTTTCCCTGCCTCCCTTCTTCCCTTCCTTCCATATAAGCATGTCCCGTGCAATACTTGGTGTACAGGTACACTGGAAAATATTTGTCTTTTATCTGAGGTTCAATATTTTAGAAAAAAATAGTACAATAATAGTATGTTTTCAGTATCCAAACAAAAATAGCATAATAGAATAATAATTTAGCATATGGTATAAAACATCTTTTATAAAATATTTTAATACCATGCAAAGAGTTGACTCATTGGAAAAGACTCTGATGGTAGGAAAGACTGAAGGCAAAAGAAGAAGGGGAGCAGAAGAGGATGAGATGGTTACATAGCATCACCAACTCAATGGATATGAAACTGAGCAAACTCTGGGAGATAATGGAGAAGAGAGGAGTCTGGTGTGCTGCAGTCCACGGGGTCACAAAGACTCAGACATGACTTAGCCACTGAATGAAAACCAAAACGTGTGTTATCTGACAAGCCTACACATTTAAGCAAATGCCATCCAATTGCCAGCAACCAGGAGGAGACATGATCTAGAGGTCATCCCTGGTGCTTTGTCTTCTTTTCTGCTCACAGTCGTAGCCAGAACCTGTCATGTGATGTCAGTTTGACTGCAATGGACACTGGAAGTTAAGGACGACTCACAGATAATTGGTGACCAGGAAGGGCTCTGTTGGATTTGCCCAGTGATGCTTGTGCATCAGTAAAGAAGAAGGAAGATTACGTAACAGTAGAGAACTCTGAAAGTACTGTGGGCATTTAAAGGAGTGAACAATCTCTTTTATCTGGGGGTGCCATGTGGAGATGGGATCTAACCTGAGTCTTGCTGGGCAGGTAGAGACAAGGAAAAGGGAATTTTATGAGCAAAACAGCATAAGCATTACCAGGGAGGCAAGAAAGGGCACAGAGGAGATGAAGTTGACATCATTGTCCTGATCACCCTTTGATTAGCATATGGATCTCTCAGGTCCATCATCCCTATTCTTACCTTATTCAAAAGAGGATTTAATTTTAAATTGACTCATAATATCCTATGAAGATAATCAGAAAAACTGGGGAGAAAGAGGGTTGTGGATTTTGGATACATTTGCCAAGAGAGGGTTCATATATAACAAATAAAATTAGATGGTAAATTCTCAATTTATATGATTGGCTTATACGTTCCTCTATACAAGAGAAGATCTTATCAGATGAAGAAATCTGAAGCTTCTGGAGGTTTTAGAGAGATGCTTTAAACATCACAAAGATAATCTGGAGATAAAAAACAGAGACTCAATTATATTTAAGATTTCACCTTGTATGTTTATTTTTAATGAATTGCTGCATAATTCCTAAGTGATGAGCTTTGTAGGGCATTTGTCTGGTTCTGAAAAAATCATGAGCGAGACAATAAGGGACATGTTGGAAGAGAAAGAAAAACAGTTTATACTTTGTCCAAAATTTAAAAGTGAGTTGATAGTTTAAACATGAAGAACTATGCAGACTCTTTTCTGAAAGCATTCAGTGTATTACTAGAACATAAAGGGGATTCTCATTTTGAAAAACCACTTGGAAGATGTACATCTCTCTGTGAACATAAACTCTCTGCTTCTGGAAAAGAAGGATTATGATTCCCATTCGCTATTGCAGACTCAGTCCTTACAAAAGTTAGTTTGCTTTAATGAGATATATTTGTGCTTTGTGTATGCATGCTCAGTTGCTCAGGCATGTCTAGTTCTTTGCGACCCCACCAGGCTCCTCTGTCCATGGGATTCCCCAGGCAAGAATATTGCAGTGGATTGCCATGCCTTTCTCCAGGGGATCTTCCCAACCCAGAGATGGAGCCTGCATCTCTTATGTCTCCTGCATTGGCAGGCGAGTTCTTTACCACTAGCACCACCTGGGAAGCCCATAATTGCAATATCCCCAAATAAAAAATTGTTCAAACCCATTAAGAAAAAAAAAGAAACGAAACACTGCTTAACAGATTTACTTCTAGCTTTGGAAGCTAAATTGTGATGTTGAGTACATTTCAGGAGTTAATTATTGAGGTTCTGAATATCAGAACTGAAAATCAAAATCTTGATATAGCCCATAATGGCTTTGGGGAAGGAAAGGAATATTTACTCTTGCTAAGATTAGTGGACAAGTCTGGTCAGAACATCATGAGGAAAACATATTTCTCTGCTCAGGACTGTGTTATCTCCATGTTTCACATTCTTGCCCTTTTTGGAAGCTGGAGTTATTCCAAACTCTCAAGAGGTTTGCTCTAAGATCTAAATTGCTACACTTATCCTTGTTAACTAGGCATTCATAGTCAAGGCATGCATTTGAAAAAAAAAAAAAAACAGACATATTTTAATGAAAACAGTCTTTTTACTCTAGCATCTTCTTTGCTGCATGACTCTGAAAATGGTCTGGTCTTCTTTTTACCTGATTTCTGTAATCCCTGAAGCATGCAGAGGAACCATTTATTTCTCTGTAAAACACACTGAGAACAAAGTCAACTGGTAATAAAATGCAACAATCATCTTCTCTAAGCGAAAAGTGAATAGCAGTAGTGTTGAAGAAGAAAAGAATAATTTAAAAAAATCCCATTGTTCAGCACCTCAGAGCTGAAGGATCTTGTTTATTTTTAAGTGGTCATGACACTAAATGGGAAATCTGATTTCTTTTGCATGTTCGATTTCTTTTGCATGTTCAATTTCTTATGGCTCCATGCGTAGCATATAGTAGAAGCTCAATGCTGTGACATGCCCCTCAGTTCTTCCACTAACCAGCTCTTGGGCAGGTAAACTCACTATTCTAGGACCTAGTTTCTCATCTTCACACAAGCCTGACAGGGAATAGGATCAGCCTCGTAGGGTTATTGTGAGCATTTAGTAGGTCAAGATCTGTAAGGTGCTTGGCACTCACTGTGCCTTGGTTGTAAGTGCTTAGAAAATGTGGAAGAATATTGTTTTTATTGACAAATGACCAAAGAACATCTCAGAGAACATTTTTTTTTTCTGTATCTGATTATTTTCAATGTTCTAGGTTTTAGGCTGAGTTTCCTAGGGAAGAGGCTGAAGTGGAGATTTGCAGGCAGAAAAGTGTGTGGGAGGATGGCCTGGGAATGGACCGCAGTGGGGAGTGAAGGAAGGAAGCAGGCAGAGGAGAGGTGAGCCATCACAGGACCTGGCCGGCCCCGGGCTCTCAGGGAAGCTCTAGAGCTGGAAGGGTCCTCCGGGTTATCCCAGTTTGCAGAGGGGACCAGGTGCTTGAACACCCCTTCACACTGAGAGGTTCCGGGAGGCCAGCTGCTGCTCTAGGAGGAGGGGTTATAACCTTAGTCAGGGGTTCTGTGGGGCCGAGAGTGACCCACCTGGCCGCTGGCAGTCAGCAACAACTGGAACTGGGGGAGTCCCACAGTCCCGAAGGGTACTGCGATGACATCACTGTAGCCATCATATGTGCACATGTATTCATATTTCCACGTCACCAGTGTCTTAATTTGCTCTGATACAGATTTTGCATGCTCAGATTGAAGATAATGGAAAGCAATTTTGTTATAACATGAAATAACTGACTAATACCATAAAAAGCCACATTTTGCCCAAGTACTTGCTTCCCTATAACCTTAAAAATCTACCATGTTTATCTGATGTTTCAACTTGTCATCTGGTTATAGAGTGTAGGTACAGTTGAGTTTGTAAGTAATGTTTGAACATTTTAGAATTGTTATAATCTTCTTCCAAGCCTAGCTTACTGTGAGGTTTTTGCTTTCATTTCTGTGGCATAAGTTGCATTATAAGAAAGATAAAAGTGATTTTAAATATACCCGTCATTAATCCATGTTTAAGATATCAGCTGTATTTATTTTTTTATTGCTATATTACACTTCCTAATATGCAGATGATTTTACATCAGCCTATTTATGGTAGCTCTATATTTTTCACTCTTTTTTCTCTTTAACTTAACATTACATCATAAATATCTTTGTGTGGCTCCACATTTTCTCAATTATAATTTTAATAAAAACACAGGTTTCTATTGAGTTGCTGTACTATAAATTGTTTGGCTTTCAGCTTGATTCCTGATTGTTCCTTTCAAATCATTCTATAATTATAAAATTCTAATCTCAGCAAATCATTTCGATTCAGTAAACAGTCACGATTGAAGCTGGCTCACGTTAAAGGGCAGATATAACAATGATGATCCTCAGTCTGCGCCTGGAAGCAGTTTGGGGATGAAAATGAGACCCGTCGTGTAAAGAAGTAGGGACAGAATGAAACGTAGCCTGTAAGGCAGTGGGGAAGAGACAGGAGTGATGATTTCTAACTGTGTAGGAGGGAAGGACTCTTGGAAGAGGAGGATTTTAAGCTGTACTTTGCAGGATAAGTGAAATGTAGACAAGAAGAAAAGATGGGCAAAATGTTTTAAGTCGAAGGAAAAGTAGCAACAAAGAAAAGATGTGAAAGTAATTTATGGATATCAGCAACTGGGAGTCATCTGGGGTGGTAACTTCTAAAACATGAAACAGTGATGGAAAAGATCACTCAAAGTCATGGCACTAATAGGAGGTAAGAACCAGTGAGAGATGTTGACAGGAAACACATCCCAGGTGGGGTGATACTGCACTCGTTCAAGAGAAGTTTACTAACTCACTCTAACATTTTTGTTCTTTCGTTCATAACTCATGAATATATCATCCGTTACCAGGCTATTAGGCCTGGGACAATTAGAATCAAGATCTATTTAGAATTATACATGCATCCAACAAATACGACTTGAAAGGCTACTTTGTGTAAGGGGAGAGGGGAGTCAGAGCTGAATTCATCTCAACCCTTGAACTCAAGTTCACTCGAGTTCTCAGCTGGGTTGTGAATAGGGCATCTCAGCTGGTGATGATAAGACTGTCATGTTAGTGATATGAAGAGAACACTGAAATCCTGACCACGTACTACGTCACAGAAGAGCTGAGATGGACTCTCTCTAGAGAGTCCTGACTTTTTAAATGTATTTATTTGTTTATTTTACTGCATTGGGTCTTAGTTGTGGTACATGGGATCTTCATTGCCTCTTGTGGGATCTTTCATTGCAGAGCAGGGATTCTCTAGTTGTGGCGCGCGGGCTCAGGAGTTGCTCTGCCCAGGCTCCAGAGCACACGAGCTCAGTAGTTGCGGGATGTGGGCTTCCTTGCCCCATGGAATGCAGGATCTTAGTTTCCTAACCAGAGATCAAACCCATATCACCTAAGTTGACAGATGGATTCTTAACCACTGGACCACCTGGGAAGTCCCATCTTAAAGAGACAGGGCATCACTCTGTTCTCCCATATTTTCAACTCAGTCTAGACACAGAGAATCAAAATCCAGACCCAAATAGAACAATACACAAGCCCATCATCTGACTCTGGGGGTCAGGAGAAATTAGACTACCTTGAAATATTTTGTTAGTTTCCTGAGTTTCAGGGACATTCTCACTTCTGTGAAAAATCCAGAGCTTCGAGATGGTGTCCTGCCTTTTAAAACTGCTGCTCTATGTCTTGGCAGAGCTTTGGGCCTTTTCTGCTCCTCCCCAGTATCGGCTTCCTTCAACCTTGTCTCAATCAGGCATAAAACCTGATATCAGCCTGTGGTCACTGCACCACTTAGACCTCTTGCTGACAGAGGAACCACTGCGCTAAACAAAACTGCTTTGTTTGAAAGGACAAGGCATACTCTCCAAATCCTTTTTCAGAGCTAATGTGATCATAGTAATTAATTCTTATATTTTACCTATTATAACTCCATCAAGTGCTTGATAAAATATGAAATGAAACCAGATTACACTTGAAATGTATCATTTGTGAAAACGTTTTAATTTGAAGACATGGTTTAAGCTATCAAGGCAAATAGGAGGTGGTCAAACAAGAGATGGCAAGAGTGAACGTCGACATTCTAGGAATCAGTGAACTAAAATGAACTGGAATGGGTGAATTTAACTCAGATGACCATTATATCTACTACTGTGGGCAGGAATCCCCCAGAAGAAATGGAGTAGCCATCATGGTCAACAAAAGAGTCCGAAATGCAGTGCTTGGACGCAATCTCAAAAACGACAGAATGATCTCTGTTCGTTTCCAAGGCAAACCATTCAACATCACAGTTATCCAAGTCTATGCCCCACCAGTAACGCTGAAGAAGCTGAAGTTGAACGGTTTTATGAAGACCTACAAGATCTTTTAGAACTAACACCCCCAAAAGATGTCCTTTTCATTCTAGGGGACTGGAATGCAAAAGTAGAAAGTCAAGAAACACCTGGAGCAATAGGCAAATTTGGCCTTGGAATGCGGAATGAAGCAGGGCAAAGGCTAATAGAGTTTTGCCAAGAAAATGACTTACATTAGAGATTTCCAAATATGAATTTTATGATTCTGCTGCAATCAGTTGTCTGTCAACTAATATAAACTTAAGAAAAAGCGTAAGTCCTGGTAAAGCATCTTCTTCTTTCAGAGGACAAAATTATTATCTCGGGTAATATTGTTTAATCAATATATTGTTACTTGGTGGTTTCAGGCAGGAGTTAGCACACTTTGAGTTGGTTTGCTTAGCTTTCCGTGGCCCTGGCAGGTCAGGGTGGGTTTAGGTAAGAAGCAAATTGAAACACTGACAAGATGTTTAGACTGAACACTGTCAGCGCCCCATTTCCCCGGCTCCCTTTTGTCTCTTCTCACACTTCTCCCTAGACTTGAGTGTGCTTATTTCCAACCGCTATTGTCTCTGACTCCCCTGGGGTAGCCCTCCCACTACTCAAATTGCTTTGCCTGCAGGTGTACAAGCCAAGTGCCTGGACATTTGAGATTCCTCTTCCCCATGCTGCCTGAATTTGAAAGCCCAGCTCCCTTGCTTGGGTTGGGACAACTCTGAGGTTGTCTTACACTTACAACTTACACTCTCAAACTCCCCTGCAGGGTTAGAGTGATGCTACTTTTCATAAAACGTCATCTGAAATCATGTGCTTGCTTGCCTTCCTCTTTTGGCTGCTTGCTTGCTGTTAGTCACTCAGTTGTGCTTCTGTGCTCCCAAACAGGATTACCTGGGAACCCTTCCTTAATAAACAACTTTCCTATAAAGACTTCTCCTAGGGACCTCCCTGACGGTCCAGTGGTTGAGACTTCACCTTCGCAGGGGGTAATGGGTTGATCCCTGGTTGGAGAGCTAAGATCCCATATGCGTGATGGCCAAAAAGCCAAAACGTAAAACAGAAGCAGTATTGTGATATATTCCATAATGACTTAAAACACTTGTCCTGAATCGAAGTTGGAGATAGTGCTTCTGTATAAAGAATCTGTTTCCTATAATCCACCTTTTAGAGATATATTCTGGGTAAATACATCCTCTAGGTTATGCGGATAACCCCAAGAGAGATAAGTTTAATGAAACAGAACATTCCCAACCACGTGAAAGTGTGTATAGATCCACTAACCAGGATTTACAGAGATCCAAGAAAACAGTCGCCTGTGTGGGGTTTGCTTTGTGTGGTACCCAGCGCACTGTGACCATTTCCACCAGCCTTGTTCTTTCTATGTCTAAACAATGATTGCAGTACCAAACGCAGAAAGAGGCCCTACCTAGGACAAGCTTGCCGAGACCAAACTTTGGCTGGAGGCCTGTTTACCTTAAGGAGGATGCTGTATGTAGGAAGAAGGGAGAATTTGTAGAAGGCACCCTGGGAAGCGAAGATGGGTTCAGGGACCCTAAGGAACAGCTGAGAGTGGGTGACCCCACCCCTGCCCAGGACGCTACATAAATCGACTGTTAGATACCAGAGCTGTCCAGCTGAATGCCAGCTACGATATGATTGGGATTTTAACCCAGATATTTAAAAAATAATCATGAAGCGAGGGAATTCCACTATTTATAAGCACAAAATCTGGATAATTTTCTTCTTTGGGGTCAGTAGCAAAAAGAAAAAAAAAAAAACCTACAAAAATGATCCTGTGGCAGAAATGACCCTGAAGAGCAGAGGAAGAGCAGCCTTCTGAGTGCTGTTTATAACAGGAACCAGATAAACTTTAGATGACTATTTGTCATACTTAATCTGATTTCAGAAGACACTGCTTTTGGTAAACAGGAAAAGAAAGTCACAAAATAGAATCAGCTGAGCTGAAGGGACGACAGGTTGAAATGAAGAGGGGGCAGGATGTGAGGGCCAGGAAACAAGCTGGGATGGGGTGGGAGCCCAGGGAGATGAAGGAGGAGCACACACAGGCCAGAACCACAACTTCAAAATTAAAATCACACTGGACTCAATGCTCCACACACACACAGAGCCCATCACCGCACAGAAAAGAGAGTGATATTAGATGAAGTGAATGGTATACAAGAGAACGGAGAAAGTACAAACTCAAAATGAAAAGTGTTCTTAAAGGAAACTAGATTATTTGGAAAGATCACAATTAAAGTACCCTCCTCAAATCAAGGGGGTTGAGAGGAAAGGACAAGAGGCCTGAGATGCAGCTGAGAGTGTTTGCCATGATCCAGGGAAAACTTAAATAATTAGACACATGCCCTTATAAATTTTATTTTTACTCATTATATTCCATTACAGTTTGTTACAGGATATTGGATATAGTTCCCTGTGTTATAAAGTAGGGCCTTGTTTTATTATCCATTCTATATATGATAGTTTGCATCTGCTAATCCCGAACTCTCAATCCACTCCTCTCCCTCCCTTCCTGCCCTTTCTGATATGCTTTAAAATTACAAAGAAAAAAAATTGACAAACATCCAGAACAAAAATGCAGGTTATTGCTGAAAGAATTAATATTAATTTAGCCTCATGGACTTAATTGCATCACAAAATTTCAAACGATGATGAAACAAATTTAAGGAAGCTGTTCTTTCATTCATTCATTTATAAAATGGTATATTTCTACTATGAATCTAGCATTGTGTTAGATGCTAAAAATGCAGCCATACACTTTCACACCCTGAAATGATCCTTGTATGGAATTTAAAAAAAGATCATCTCTATTACATTGAAAGATTTATGTGAAGCTATAAACTTCAAAATGATTTATACACTGAGCTCTCCCCCTGATGTTTATGATTGAGTGGAGGTGGGGTCAGTCCCAAGAATGTGTATTTCTAAGGAGTTCCTGCTAGATGCTGATGTGGTTGATCCAGGAGCCGCATATCAAGAACCAGTGACTTATCCATTAATAACTGGATATTGGGGAAGAAAATAACAAAAATGTTCAGTTGCATTGGAATGATGACATAGTTGTAGTTGCTGAAATATTTTTGAAGATTATTCAGTGCTGTAGAAAAATCCCCATATTACAGTACTGCATAAAGTCCACCTAAAAATGTATGTACTTTGTTCTTTATTTAAAGAGATACAATTAAAATGGAAGGAAGAGATGTCAAATGTCAGGAAATTCAAAATGAATTAATAGTTATTCTCCCTAGGCCATGTCCTTAATAGTTACTTTTAATTTTAATTTTATAACTTTCTATATTTTCTAAATGAATATGCATTAATTTTATACTGAGAAAAAGTGAAACAACCTCCCACAAAGACTTAGTTCAAATGCTGTCTTCTTGGTAAAACTCTTACCAGTTAAGCTGAATGTTACCTTTGAATTCTTCTGTCAGCACCCCCCGAAAACTTTCATCACCTTTTACATCATTCATTAAAAGCTGACTATGTACATTAGTATTTTAACAGCTCTGAAAAGTCTTAGTTTTTTAAGTATGGTATTATTTGCTTCAGGATTTGTCCATAGCAAAATTCAGAACCTCTATTACTGTTCTCAAGAATAAATGGTTCATATAATGGCTTTAGTAACTCTTCAACATTTGTTGAGTAAATGGATGAAATCAGTGAATTATTGGCTAATCCGGATAGAGGAGCCTGGTGGCCTGTAATCCATAGGGTCACAAAGAGTCACACACTACCGAAGTAACTTAGCATGAAGACAGGCACACACATGTTACTTATTAATATTTTCCAACGGGTGAACCTAAAATCAAGCTTTTCTATCAAAATCATTAGCATTTTTATTGATACATACTTAAACTTCAAATTCCCTAAATATTGAACTCAACAAACAATATTAAACAAATACTCAACAAACACTCAACAAACAAATACTCAGCAAACTCAATATTGAACTTGCCTAATGGCTGCAAGATACCTGTGACACGCAAAGAAATATTTTACATAGTCAAATCTCAACCCAGTATTAATTCTTCATATAACCCATTCTTCAAAATATTTAAATCACTTTTCATAGATGCGTGTGAATCTACATGATTACTGTTTAAATTTAACCAAGAGTGATAATTCCATTTAATATGAGTGAAAATGACTTTGGGAGAATCCAAGCTTCCTCTCCAAGAAAAGCACAAATACCAGATGGAGTTTGCTGCCTTTTGAAAGTGGGTGACACTATCTCTCCAAACAAATGTTGTATTCCAAAAATAAGAGCCCATCTGTATTTTATAACTAATTATTTTCTGTGCCTAAGAATTTGTTTCTACTGCAGTGGCTACATTCCATCCCATTATAACCTTAGATCATAGGACTTTTTTTTTTAATTGGAGGATAATTGCTTTACAGTATTGTGTTGGCATCCACCAAACATTACAGGAATCAGCCATAAGTATACACATGTCCCCTCCCTCTCGAACCTCAATGCTGTAGGATAACCCCAGTATCACAGTACTGCATAAAGTCAGCATAGACCCCCCACCGCATCCCAGCCCTCTAGGTTCTCCCAGAGCATCGGGCTGAGCTCCCTCTGCCCTTACAGCAGCTTCCCACTGTTGATCTCTTTTGCACATGGCAGAGAATCCCCGTGGGGAGAGTGTTTTGGGCTGCAGTCCATGGGGTCGCGAAGAGTTGGACACGACTGAGCGACTTCACTTTCACTTTTCACTTTCATGCATTCGAGAAGGAAATGGCAACCCACTCCAGTGTTCTTGCCTGGAGAATCCTAGGGACGGTGGAGCCTGGTGGGCTGCAGTCTATGGGGTCGCACAGAGTCGGACACGACTGAAGCAACTTAGCAGCATATATATAAATAATATATATATATTATATAATTCTCTCAGTTAGTCCCACCCTCTCCTTCCCCCACTGTGTCCAAAGTCTATTCTCTGTGTCTGTCTCTATTCCTATAGGTTCATCAGTATCATTTATCTAGATTCCATATATATGTATTAATATACAAATATTTTTTTCTTTTTCTGACTTCATTCTGTATAACAAGCTCTAGGCTCCTCCACCTCACTACTACTAACTCAAATACATTTCTTTTTATGGCTATGTGATATTCTCTTGTGTATATGTACAACAGCTTCTTTATCCATTCATCTGCTGATGGACATCTAGGTTGCTTCCATCCCCTAACTGTTGTAAATAGTGCTGCTATGAACATTGGGATACATGTCTCTTTCAGTTACGGTTTTCTCAAGGTATGTGCCCAGTAGTGGGATTGCTGGCTCATATGGTAGTCTTATTCCTAGTTTTTTTGTTTTTTGTTTTTTTTTCTAAGGATCTCCGTCCTGTTCTGCATAGTAGCTGTATCAATTTACATTCCCACCAACAGTGCAGGAGGGTTCCCTTTTCTCCCCACCGTCTTCAGCATTTGTTGTTTGTAGATTTTTTGATGATGGCCATTCTGACCAGTGTGAGGTAACACCTTATTGTTGGATCATGGGACTTTTTATGGCCCTTTATTTTTTGCAATTATATGAATTCTACAAAAATATGCAAAATGTCTGGAAATACTTTATAATTTAACAATTAAAATAGTATGAAACAGGATGAAATGTATAAATAGTGAGCTTCCCAGAACACATACACACATCATCAAAAATAAAAAGTGGAAACAGAAGTGTCTGAAATAAGGGAAGAATCATTCATAAAAATTAAATTTGTTGTTTGCGTGTGAGGATTGCAAAATGCTTTCCTTAAGTGCTGTGGCAGCAAAATGGTCTGTACAGGAGCCTATAATAGGATTAAAAGATGTGATTTTGAAATGGAAGGAGAAACTAGTGGTGACTGGAATTAAGGATGGCATTTTATTATATAGACTATGTAGGTTTAGAGTGAAGATCAGGCTCACACAGTGAATTAGAAGAGAAGGGAGTACAGCTGACCTGGACATCTGCTCATGTGCATAAATACTGATCTTGATATGTGGGTATTAACTCAAGCATTGCTGGGACTTACCTGGGCCATACCTCTTTGTAATTTATAAAGTAATTAAAAATATGGCTTTTAATCATCATGCATTTGAGGTCTTTGCTGACAAAAATAATCATTGATTGCTTATTTTAACACATTAGGCATTATTTTAGGTAACTTACATATATTATTTCATTTAATCTTCACAACAGTATAATTAATTATAAATAGGTACTATGATTATCTTCATTTTATGATGAGAAATGGAGATTCAGAGATTGATAATAGGGATTTGATGCCAAATCTGGCCTGAGTTTAAGTGCTTAACCGGGCGGTTCTGCTGGGTGTTTCTCAAACAGTGCCCTACATGTATTTGGGCAAGAAGTTGAAATCTGCGTATACATATCCCTATAAAATAGATTGGCCCAGTGCATGGGGAAGATAGTGAATATCAACTGATAGAAAGAGAAGCATGCGTAAAGTCTGTGTTTACTTCTTCAACATGGTCCAATTAGTCTATCATTCTCAATTTTATGAGCTGGAGGCATTTTAATATCAAAAATCCAAATTTTGGAGTAAGTTTTGTTTGTTGGTGTCAGCCAAGACTATTCCAGTCAAGATATGGAGGTAAGTGAATGGAAGTGTGGGTGGATGGGCACTCTGGAAAACAGATGAGATGGTGCAAGCTAAAGAAGACAGAATTAACTGTTTCCACACTGGCCCAGTGCTGCCCTGCCTTCAAGAGAGCCTGAAAAATCTGATTCTTATCTGAAACCACTCAAATTGCAAACATATTGTAGTGAACTAAGTAAATGAAAAAAAAAGAGAAATAGAGCAACTTAAATCCCATTCCTCAGCTGACTCTACTGCGTGGATCACTACTCAATGATTAGAGGAAGTTGTGATGTTGACTGAGAGGCCACATCTGTGACGTGACAACTTCTTCCCTCTGGGGATGTTCCAGAAGATCACCCGAACCTTCTCTCTCCTTCTACACACAGCTAAGGAACTGTTTTCCCCTGCAATCTACCTTATAGTACTTGGCACAGGATTGCTTTGGGGATAGAATTGCACACACAATGTTAGAACTTTTGAGGTTCAACCTTTGGTTTTAATTGTAGCGCAAGGAGGGTCTTTCTCCATCACTCTTTCTTCATAGATTTTACATTGTACAGATATTCCAGCTCAGGTCCATCCTCTGCTAACCCATTCTCCCCCATCATGAGCATGGACCACCTTTGAATAAAACACCAAATCAGTTTCTAGGGAAAATTACCCCATGTTACAAATAAGGTTTCTTCGGGGAAGCCACTCTTGAGATTTCTACAATTTACCTGAAAGTGGAAGTCTCTCAGTCGTGTCTGACTCCATGCGACCCCATGGACTATAGTCCATGGAATTCTCCAGGCCAGAATGCTGGGAAAGGCTAGAAGGGTAGCTTGTCCCTTTTCCAGAGCATCTTCCCAACCCAGGGATCAAGCCCAGGTCTCCTGCATTGCAGGCAGATTCTTTACCAACTGAGCCAACTAGATTTGATAGCTATATAGCTATTTGTGATTTGAACCTAAAGGTATGACTTAAAGAACTGGAGGATGGAGATATTTCTGGAAGAAATACCTATACCTTGGGGGGAGGGGAGAGCCAGGAGGAACACAGTCAAGGAGTTCTTAAGTAGTTGATTTAGTGGTTTGATCCAAGAAAGATAGAACAGCATCAGGTCTCCTATCGATGCTAGTCAGGTAAACCTCTAGAAGAGCAGATCCTTGTATAGGGCCTCCCTTTTCCATTCATAATGTCTCCTCTTTCCCATTCCTGAAAGCCTTCTTGGGAAGGAACCCACAGGTCTATGCTGTCGATTTGTACATCTAAGCTAGGACTTTATCTTTAGTCCTGATGTAGAAAGAAAGACGTAGAAGAGGGAAGAGACATATTCATTGTTAAAATACTCTCTTAAAGCCCTCAGAATTCCCCTGCTTTAACTACTGCTGAGTACCCAAAATGGCCTGTGACTATCCTGGGTCTGTCTGTCTTTCACCCTTTCAAGAATCATTCATTCATTCATTTCTGTGATCAGTCTTTCTCCAGCAATTGTCACACCCTGGGCTCCCCTAGGATGTTATAGGGAGCACACCCCTAGCTGAACGCTCAGTAAATTCTCACATCTTCATCTTCACTACTACACATCTTCATTGTCATTACTAAAGGGGGAGCCTCTGGCACAATCACACAAGAAAAGAATATTTTAATGTCATATTTTCACTCATTCAGTTTCTCTATATGTATGTGTGTGTATAATTGAAGTGTAGTTGATTTACAGCGTTGTCTTACTTTCAGGTGTACAGCAAAGTGATTCAGTTATACATAGCTAGCTATTCTTTTTTCAGATTTTTCTCCCTTATAGGTTATCACAAAATATTGAATACAATTCCCTATGCTATACAGTATGTCCTTGTTGGTTATCTATTTTATATATAGTCGTGTGTATGTGTTAATCCCAAACTAGACATTGGTGACTGATCGATGATTTTTTTTTTTTTAATCCTTGGAAGTCAGCAGGACATATTATGGGTGCTGACTCCTGAGGATCTTTCTGGTGCTTTGTGGCCTGGGAGGTCCCCTTGACCACAAGAATGAGGAAAATGTGGTCTCCTTAGCTTTTACACAAGCAGGGCTCTGTTCCTATTGTATCTTCATATTAAGAGTTAACAGGACCCTGCAGCTGCTCCACCTGGGACCCAGTATCTCCTGCCTCACAGCTCCTCTCCAGCCCCACTTTCTGTATTTAAGAATGGAAGTCACCTTCTGTAATGTTGTGTCTGCTGAGCATGTCAGCTGCTGGAAAGACAATGCCATCACCTTCGATCTAGATACAAGTCGACACTATCATTTCCAAGAAAAGAATATCCTCCAAAAATTAATCTCAAAAGATCTGGTGTTATTGAAACTGTCACTGCTTTGTTTCCTAGAAGAGGGTGCTTTGGGCAGCAGGAGTTTCCTGTAGTTTTATTTATTTTTCATCCTTGTTCATACAGACAGAAAGAAAGCTCTTTTAGGTCAATCTTTGTGGATTTTTTTTTTTGCATGTGTATTTCAAAACTTCCTGTTCATTTGCAGAAAAAGAAAATGATACAAAATGAAGAAGAGGGAAATATATTCTCTCCTCACCTGTAGTTTGGAAAAGAAAACTGGAATTATATCCCTAAACACTTATTTACCTCATATGTGGTATTTGTTGAATGGATAAAGAACCTTAGGGTACAGGGAAAGGAAAACTTTTAGGAGCTTATAGAAAATGAGTTCGTATGGTAATATTACTGTGTCATAGAGAAAATAAAAACATCTCCAGCTTGTGCCGCTGTTTATGAATTTTTGAAAACATTTCCAAGGTCAAGTTTCTGAGAGCAGGACTTGAAAACGGTGCTTTCACTCCCTTAGCCGTGATCTCGTCTCCCTGCAGGGTCCTGGCAGCCTCTCAGCTGCACTTCTTTGTGAACATCACTGGTCTCGGTACCTTTTGGTCCCTTCAGATAAGCCATCAGCTCACTTTTTTTCCCTTCTGCTGAGCAGTATTGTTCCTGGGCTCTTTTGTTAAGTCACAATAAATGTGTTGAGCAACCAGCAGGCTGATGACACAAAGTCGTTTATTGATTCGAAAACAAACCAAGGGCTCACTTCACCTTAAAATCCTAGAGCACAAAACTCCAGTTCCTCAAAAACAGCCAAAGCGTTAACACCAAAATACTTCAGTCCTGTTTTCAGGGCACTTTGGACATATTGAAAAAGGAGAACTCTGCCTTATTATAACAGTTAGCGTCTTTTTAGTCTTGGTGACTTTGACATCTAGCATCTTCCAGGTCTTTCTGGATGTTAATTATTTTGTCTTGTTGCCCCAAAATGCACAAACACAGTTGGTATTGAAAATTTACAAGACTCTGTTGCTTTTAAATTATATAATGACCCAAGGGCATTTTAGAAGAAGAAAGGTGGAGAGCTGTTTGTCACAGTGTTGTGTGAGTTGCAGTGCCCTAGGTGATATATGTGACTGGGTGAAAACAGGTATTTAATTTGTTACAGATTTACCATGCATTCTTTCACTCACTTGCTTCTTCATTCTTTCAGTGGCTAAGATGAACCAAACCAGAAAGCGTCTCTCAAGCCTTGCTGATTTGTCCATTTACGAGCAGAACCATCCTGTTCTCTATTATCTTGTCCTTGACAGTCTGTGTTAGTAAAATATATAAATAAAATAATCCACAGGTTCTGCCTAGTGCAGTGAAGGACTTTAACAACCTGTGGTGATAGAGGCTCAAGGAGGAGAGGGAGAATC
Organism: Ovis canadensis; assembly: GCF_042477335.2. Classification (NCBI taxonomy): domain Eukaryota; kingdom Metazoa; phylum Chordata; class Mammalia; order Artiodactyla; family Bovidae; genus Ovis; species Ovis canadensis. The sequence goes on from NC_091263.1 coordinate 18,763,875, forward strand.
CAGGTGTGTGCAGTCTGGGAGAGGACCATTCCAGCCAGTGGGGACAGCACGTGCCAATGTCCTGAGGCAGTGTGGCCTGAGTATCATGAGAGAGCAGGAGAGTGGTACAGGGTTGGTGTAAAACTGTTCACAGGTTCTAGGCTGTGCGAGGTCAGATAGCTGGGTCATGCGTCTCCCTTCCCAGGCCTCTTTAATCTAACTTAGCTGTCCCTGTAAGTCCTTGAACTCACCTTTTAAGTACCTGACCCTAAATCTTTGCTCACACTAAAATTCCCTTTCCTTCTCACGTCTAAAGGTTATCGTTATGCTGAGCAAAAAACAAAACCAGGAAAGGGTACATGCTTGTGATTCTCTTTGTGTGAGTTTCTGGGACAGGCAACATTCATCTGTAATGACGGGGGAGTTCAGGGTTCGGGGGGTTTGCAGCTGGGGGTGCATGACTGCAAGGAGGAATGAGGACCATTGAGGGTGATGAAAGCGCTGAATCTTGGTTGTTATGCTGGCATACAGGTGGATGTATTTGTCAAAACTCATCAGACTGTACACAGAAATGGGGCATTGATCAGATGTAAATCACAAGTCAATAAAGCTGAGCAAGACCTTATAGAGTAAGAAAAAGGGACATTTTATAAAGCTCAGATTCATCTCCATTATCTCCCCTCAGAAGTAAGCTCTCTACCTCCAGCATTCTGCTGTGTCCTATAGGTCTCTGTGGTTTGACACACACCGTGCTCAGCACTTCAGGAGCGTGGCGGGGGGGGGTGGGGGGGGGGTCACAGGCCGCTTCTCCTCCGGGCTGGCTTGTCCCCTTAGGAGGTAATCCCCATCTTGTTTGTCTTTTCCTCCACATGGTGCAGTCCTCAGAACTCAGAAGAGGACCCCACTGAACCCTTGTTCAATCAATGGCACAATTTTCATATTTACTTCCTGCCTGGTTCCCAGAAAGGATGGACAGGAAACAAAATTGATTTCCAGGAGCTGATGAGTGGGGGGGCTCTTCTCAGCACTGGAGCCTACATTCTGACTCCATGTGTAACAGTTGGGAGCAGAAGGGGCTTTTGACGGGCCTTCTTCACACCCAGACTTGCTTATTGACCTAGTGAGGTGTGTGTGATGGCTTCTCTGCTCTCCAGTAGGTAAATGCTGTGCTGACCCTCTGCATCATGCTTCTTAATGGTCCCTTATTCCCCTGGGGACAGACAGTGGGAGAATCAGTGTTGGCAAACGGCACAAAGTGGACACGACAGTGTAATAGGAAGGCGGCTATTATGTCCCTTTATTACATCCTGTGAAGGGTAATCGAAGTAGCGTGTGGTCTGTCGCAGACCTGCCGCTCGGCTTGTCGCGGGCAAAGATCTTAAATCAGCCCTCTTGTACTTGCTCTTCAGAAATCTCTCCCCTTCTCTTACACTCTCCTTATGCAATTTCTGATGTTTTGAACTGGCCGATTACCTGGAATGCCAGCTTTGCAAGACGTGACACAGAAGTTCACCCATTCCTTCCAACTCATAACACTTTCAAATTGTGGCTCCAAATGATTCCTGTAAAAGTAGCCGATCTTTATGACTCCTGGGGGATTTCTTATTTTAATCTGAAACTTTCTGAAATGGTTCAGTTTTGTGGAAATGATGGGGGAGTGTCTGCTCCTAGCAGTTTTTGTGTTCAAGGGCAAATCAACCTCTGTGCTTGCTAACTCTAATTTTCCAAGGGTTATGAGACTTTAATTTGATTCTTTATCCAATGTGCAAAGAATGTTCATTGGAATTTGCATAATACATTTATTGTATAATCACTCTTCACATTGGTTACCTGCTTCCTCAAATGAACAGTATTTTTTTTTTAAGGGAATATATTCATGTAGGACCAATTTGAACTTTGAACGGAATTAGGTATACCTCTGAAGGACAAATAAAAGAGAAAGAGGGGGAGGGCATGAAATTGTCCTGAAATTGGCTATTATGTAAAACTAGCCCCAATCCTGTATTTTCAAATATTCATTTTTGCAAATACAAGCAGGGGCAGGATTGCTGTCTTTAAACCTGTATTAAAAAATTGTTATGTGGAGAATGAAATACACCTGCTGGTCTTGTCCCAGAATGTATTTAAGGTGAGTGGATTGCATCAGGGTACAGTACAGTTTGAGAAGGTGAGGGCGCTGGAGAGGGATGACGACTTAGGCACTGGGCCAGGTGCACTGAAGGCATTTATATTCATTCACTACCCAGAGCCAATATATAATAGAGATAATATTGTTAACCTTAATTCTAACTTCATGCTCTTTGCCTTTGGACTCAGTGCTATCGCATGGCGTATTTCAAGATCAGATGGAAGTTGAATGACACGATTCCCATTTCTCCTGTTTTATGAGGATGGTGTGTGCAGTGCTGATTTGAAAGAGTGTCTGGTTGCAGGTCAGGGTGTCTCAATCTTTAATGTGCCCTCAGGTACTTGGAAATCTTGTCAACATGAAAGGTCTGAGTCAGTAGCTCTAGGGTGGGCCTAAGAGTCTGATTTCTGACCAGCTTCTAGGTGATGTCATTGCTGCTGGTCCTCAGACACCACATAAAGTAGCAAAGAAGGAAGTCTTTCAAGGTAGGCCTCTCCAGGCTCTGCTTGTAGAGCCATGTCCCTAGTGATCCGGGTCCTGACCCTATTTAGGACCATTGAACATCCTGGTCAAGGCTGCCCGAATTGCATTTCAACCAGCATCTCCTAGGATAAGAAATCCTGGTCTATTCCGATGACTAGGGTTTTTCAAGGAAGCTCTGCCTAGGTGAGGGAAGGCCTGGGCTGGAAGTCATGGGTCACCAGCTATCAGAGGACCCAGAGGAGTTGGTGCCATGAGCTACCATACCAATTTACAAGTTACAGTCAGATTACTTTGGGGAAAATGTGTCTTTGATTGTTGAAAAAAATCAGTATCAACTAATGAATGAATGTGCAATCACGAATATAATGACATGACTGTTCAAACTCTTGGCATGCTTTCTGAATCACAGATCTGAAATGTTTTCTCCTAAGATCCTGATGTATTTCCCAAATCCCTTTGAGAGAGATCCAACTTCATTGCAAGGAGAAGGAAAATGGGCTTACAATCCTTATATTTCAGGATATTTTGTGAATTTGATTTCACTGGTTTCTGATATCTTTGGTTTGTAATGCCTAAAGGTCCTTTGGAACATCTTTGAAAGAAATGAAAAAGTTAGGGAAAATCACTCTCTAAAGTCTATAATGCCTTGAAAGTATTGCCTATTACTATTTTATTGATTTAAAAAATCTTTTAAAATATTGGAATAAATCAGTTTGGCAAAGTAGGAAACATTTGGCTAAAGGCATAATGTATAGCTCATAAATCTTTAAGAAGTGTTTGGCCAAATCTTAACTACAAATGGTTTTCATTTCATCATTTTTGATGGAAATTATTTCTGTTTCTATATGAATCCCTAAGTGATTCTAATACATACACAAAGAAGAGCTCAGAATTCGTTTCAGATATTTTTGTTTGTTTATTTTTCAGTTAGAACACAGAAGGAATCATTGGATAGTTGCTTGGGAAGTGGGACCAAAGCCCTAAAATCTAGTTGGAAAAGGACTTATATTTCACTGAATAACGTTTCGTTTGGCATTATTTTTATATTTTATTTAAAAAAATTTTAACCACATGCATGCATTATTTTCAAGTGTCCAGGCCATTCATTGGCTGGAGCCATTGAGTGAAAGTGGATTAAAGTACTTGGTGGTGGTGGTATGAGTGAAGGCAGAGATTGTCCTTCCATTGATTCTCACATACTGAGGCCACCATCTCTGCTCTTTTATTTATATATATATATATATACACACACACATTTTTGCATATTTATATATACACATTTATTTATTTTTATTTGATGCACAGGGCTTCCCTGATGGTTCAGATGGTCAAGAATCTGCCTGCAATGCAGGAGACCCGGGTTCGATCCCTGAGTCAGGAAGATGTCCCTTGAGAAGGGAATGGCAACCCACTCTAGTATTCTTGTCTGGAGAATCCCATGGACAGAGGAGCCTGGTGGGCTACAGTCCATGGGGTCGCAAGGAGTCTCACACAACTGAGTGACCAACGCCGTTGAACACCAGGTCTTATTTGCAGCATGTGGGATCTTTAGTTGCAGCATATGGGATCTGGGCTTCCCTGGTGGCTCAGCTGGTAAAGAATCCGCCTGCAATGTGGAAGCCGTGGGTTCAGTCCCTGGGTTGGGAAGATCCCCTGGAGAAGGGAAAGGCTACCCACTCTAGTATTCTGGCCTGGAGAATCCCATGTATAGTCCATGGGGTAGCAAATAGTCGGAGATGACTGAGTGACTTTCATTCACTTGTATGTGATCTAGTTCCCTGACCAAGGAACAAACCTAGGCCCCCTGCACTGGGAATGTGGAGTCTTAGCTGTTAGACCACTAAGGAAGTCCCCGTCTCTGCTCTCGTGATGGAGCAATAGTCCAGAGCTGTACCTGTCTATAGAAAGGCAAGAGCAGAGAGGGAGGGAAAGATGAGCACAGGGGTAAGGTCATAGTTGTGGCTACCCTTCTGTGCACAAGGACTGAAGAGCTGTAATTAGAGTATTCAGTTGTAGCTTGCTTCCATCACAGTTACAAACCGAGTGGAATTGTTTGATCAACAGTCTGGCTGGCTTCTGCAGGCACAATGCATTACACACTTAAATCGTCCACTGTTCTTGATGGCAGAGAAACTTAGGACCAGTAGTTCACACGAGACATATATTTTATTTGTATCCTAGAATGAAGGAAAGGAAAATTTTGCAAGATGATTCACAGAGGTTAATCTATCCACTTATAGCCAAGCAGGCTGCTCCCTTAATCTCTGCAATATTATAATAACCTCATGACTGGTTTAGTCAAAGACCTTGGCAAATCAGTGAGTTTCTTTAATCTCACTAAAGCATAATGATCTCCCTAAGCCCATAAATAATGATCCTGATCCTAATTTTGACTGTATTCAGTAGATAGAAGTCATTTCTCTCGTTTAAAAATCAATTGAGTGGGGTGAGAAGGGAAGTGAGTTTTGGGATTTGAATTTGTGTTTTGCTTAATACTTTCGATGCACCTTAAATGGAATAAGCAGTGTCCCATTTTCAAGCGGCATGCCACCGAGCATGCTGCTCCCTGAATTCGTCCATCTTTGTAATTGTTTTATTCTGCCAGGGAATGCCACTTGGGACCCAGTTTCTTTTCCCGAGTCCTCATGTTGTCATTTGCTCTCAGAATGTACAGAGTTTGCCCCCACCAGGAAGAAATATTTGCGATTTTAGAATAATAGCACTGTATTCTCAGTTTTTTTTAAGTCTTTATTGAATTTGTTATGATCCTGCTTCTGTTTTATGTTCTGTATTTTGGGCCAGGAGGCAGGTGGGGCCTTCACTTCCCAACCAGGGATCAAACTTCCAGCCCCTGCCTTGGGAGGGGGAGTCTTGGCCACTGCACTGCCAAAGAAGTTCCTGTTTTCACTTGTTATGTCACATTGAGTCCTCCCTATGTTTTGTATTTAACCTACTGTGTGTCTGTTATGCACAAAAATAGGAAAGCAGAAAGATAGACTAATAGACACATGAATGTAGACTGTGGATAGTTTTGCCATCATGCTGCTCACCGACAGGGAGCCTGACATGGATGTTCAGCTCTGATGAGCAGGGCTGTGCACACTAACCCACGCATACTAAACTGAATGAAACCATGCTATTCTGCATGTGCTCACTGACGTAACCCCCCGTGTAGGAGGACCCCCTACTGTATTTAAATGTATTTATCATCTATCCTCCTAGATCAGAAGCTCCCCGACAGGAAGGGATGGATGTCACAGTATCTTAATTTTCCCTGCGGCATCGAACACACCGTCTTCCTTGCACACAGTGGATGTTTAGTAAATTTAATAGTAATATATACGCATTGTCTTTATATAATGAATATTACTCACCCATAAAAAAGGATGAAATAATGCCATTTGCAGCTACACAGATGGACATAGAGATGATCATACTAAGTGAAATATGTCAGAAGAAGAAAGACAAATATCATATGACATCACTTACATGTAGAGTCTACAACAGTGATATACATGTGCTTATTTACAAAACAGAAATAAACTCACAGACATAGAAACCAAGCTGACAGTTTTCAAATGTGAAAGGGGCAGTGAGGGGATAAATTAGTGGTTTGGGATTGGCAGATACACACTGCTACTGCTGCTGCTGCTGCTGCTGCTGCTAAGTTGCTTCAGTCGTGTCCGACTCTGTGCAACCCTATAGAGAGGCTTCCCCGTCCCTGGGGTTCTCAAGGCAAGAATACTGGAGTGGGTTGCCATTTCCTTCTCCAATGCATGAAAGAGTGAAAGTGAAGTCGCTCAGTCGTGTCCGACTCTTAGCGACCCCATGGACTGCAGCCCACCAGGCTCCTGAATCCATGGGATTTTCCAGGCAAGAGTACTGGAGTGGGGTGCCATTAGGTAAAGAATAAGGTCTCCCTGTATAACACAGGGAACTATATTCAGTATCCTGTAATGACCTATGAAGGAAAAGAATCTGAAAAACTGTGTGTGTTTATGTATTCTGAATACTTTGCTGTACACCTGAAACTAACATTATAAATCAACTGTACTTCAATAAAAGTAAGTAAAAAACTAAAATTAAAAATAATAACAGTAAAGTCACAGGATGATTCAAAAGTGTCTTTCCTCACAGGTCAGTTCTATTGTAAAACCTTATGTTTTCTCTTATGGAAGTAGAATATCAGAATTAAGTAATTAAGCTCAGAAATCAGGGAAGAGAGTGAAACAATCTGTTTTCCATGGGTGGACCTTTTTACCCGTCTTATTTGCCTCTGCCTGCTAAGCATCTGAAGGTTGCAGCCCTTTGCATGAGAGTACATATGCTGTTCTTTTCTGTATGAAACAGTTCCATCCTTTTTTCCAAAGATGCTTCAAAGAACAAATCATTTCGGATTTTAATGGTTTAGATTCTTTTCCTTCGAAATGAGCACTGTTTGGCCTTTGCATTCTAGCAGGATTTTTCTTTCACCTTTTTTTTTTTTTTTCACATCTAAGTTAGGCTGTAGGCCTATTGTATTGTAGCATCCTTCCTTCGCTGTAATGATCAGTCACAGGACATCAGTGGGAAAGGAAATACTAAAGAAATGATTAGGTTCTCTTGTTAGTCTGGTTTTACAAGCATTATGTGCAGCAAAGAATTTATAAGTGCTGTCCTTCAGCTATCTCCTTTGATCAACATAATGCAGAGAACTAGGAAATCCAATAATGAGAGAAGACATTTGGCGGTCACTCAACAATTTAGTGATGTACAAAACGGAGAGCTGAAGTATAGATGCCTGGAGGCGGCCTTGAGCCCAGCAGACTTCCAGGAAACCTGTAAATCACCCCTCCTTTCCTGCAGGCCGCCTTCTCTCCTGCAATTTAGTTTTCCCGCTTTGAGCTCAGACAACATCCACGGCATGTTCTTAAGCCAAAATAGAAAGCGGGGGATTTATGGCAGGGTGATTCTTAAACATCAGCTGTTTAAGTTGAGTGGAACTTTAGTGGAATGTGTGATTGCTAGACAAAGTGTTCACTTCTTCTTTTTAAAAACCACATTTGACTCACAGCTGGATTGTCTCTGGAAGAGGTTAGGTGTTACCTCAAGCCATGTACTTCAAGTGGGCTTTTGGACAGTCCTCCGACAGGAACATGAAATGTAGTGTGAGGTTGCACTCTGAGAGCATGTCTTGCTCACCTCGTGGGCTCATGCCACCATGCATCTGAGCCAGCAGTCCTGGTTTGTATCACTTCCCCACACAAAGAACCATCCAAAGTTGGTAAATATGTGAGCACTTTACATAAAGGATTTAAAGAGCCAGTAGCAGTACAGAAGTATGAAAAAGACTGTTGACTATGATAAAGATGATACCAAAGGAGAAATGTGAATGAGGGGTGAATTAGGAGGTTGGGAATTGACCTTTACAAAATGTCTATATGAAATAGACAATCAGGGGCTTCCCTGGTGGTTCACTGGGAAAGAATCATCCTGCCAGTGCAGGCCTCACTGGTTTGATCCCTGGTCTGAGAAGATCCCACATGCTGGGGAGCAGCACAGCTACTGAGCCTGTGCACTACAGCCTGGGAAAATCAGCTACTGAACCCACGTGCCTAGAGCCTGTGCTCCACAACAAGAGAAGCCACTGCAATGAGAAGTCCACGCACCACAGTTAAGAATAGCCCCCACTTGCCACAACTAGAAAAAATCCCAGGCAGCAACAAAGACCCAACACAGCAAGAATAAATAAATAAAATTATAAAATAGATAATCAACAAGGACCTGTTGTACATAGCACAGGAAACTCTAACCAAGATTCTGCAATAAACTATATGGGAAAGGAATCTGAAAAAGACTAGATATACAGATATGTATGACTGATCACTTTGCTGTATGCCTGAAACTAACACATCATTGTAAATTATCTATCCCCCTCCTCCTTGTTACTCACTCAGTCACGTCCCAACTATACTCCAAAATAAAATAAAAGTTAAATTTAAAAAGAGGATAAAGATACTTTCAACAGAATTCAGAGGGATTGTCACATAATGGTCCCGTTGAATGGCAAAAGTCATAAGAAGCTGCCTACAGATATACTAAAGAAAATAAAACCAAACCCTCTGGTAGTACCATTGTTTGTAGAACTGTGTCACAATTTCTAAATAAATATATTTTTGCTTCTTTATAAAGTCACTAGGCTTGTAGTGCAATAAAAAAAATAGCAAAACTTTAAATTAACCCACCAAGTTTCAAGCATTTCAGGAAAGCATTGATTAGATCTGCCAGTGGAATGAGTGCATTTGGCGAATGACCTAATTAGTGTGGAGCATGGAGTTCTTTCTCACTGCTCTCTGCTTCCTGCTAATTGCAGAGCTGCTGGCCTTCTCCCCCTGACAAGGAAGGAAAACAAGGACAGGGGTGTATGGAGGAAACAGTGGCATACAGTTTTCATCCATTTGAACCTGCTGCCAGGCTTCATTATGTAATTGAGGCAGTGAGACCAGTGGCCTTCCAGCCTCTGGGGCGGGTGTTTCCAGTGGGTCCCATTTTATCGAGGATTTTAGCAGTTACCGTAAAGCATTATTAGCTGGAGCTGAACTAATCTCCCCATGCTGGCCCTCACCAGATGTAGGTATGGAGGTTTCTGTTCCCAGGCTTGATGATTTATCATTAAGGAGAGCAAATTGAAACCAAATTGGAGTTGCTTTATTCCTTCATAAATGCATCATTATTCTCTAGGGGCAGCTTCGTATTTCATTCTGTTTCTTTGTGTTTGTGATGTAGTATACGCTGTCACATAAAACTCAAGAGTGCAGCGTTTTCCTCCAGAATCATGGCGTTTTGGGGGGAATTACTTGAGATGTTTTACCTGTACACATTCATTTTAATTAGTGAAAGTAAGTTTGTATGAAAAACAGAACTTACTGAAATATTTTTTTAATATTTTCTTGGTGTGGACCATTTTTAAAGTCTTTATTGAATTTGTTATGATATTCCTTTTGTGTTATGTTTTGGTTATTTTGGCCATGAGGCATAAGGGATCTTCACTCCCTATAGCTAGGAATTGAACCTACAGCCCATGGAAGGTGAAGTCTTAATCACTGAAATACCAGGAAAGCCCCCAAAACATTGATTATTTTATAACTTTGTTTCCCAGGAGTCTTCAGGAGAGATGTTTTGTACTAAAGAGCCCCTCTCTTTGCTGGCACGATGGCTCTTTCGAAAGACACTCTTCTCAAAGTTCACCTATCACCTCCCTGATTCAGAGGAGGCTCAGGGAGTCTCCTCCCCTGACAGGGATTTCTTCTGTTTGGACTGAAGTTTAGCCCTGGAGCTCAGCCTCACGATTTTGTACTATCCTGGGGGATGTGTGGGGTGGACGAAATGGAGGAAGCCACGCTGTCATAGCAGCCAGGAGTCGTGAAATCCCTGGGGCCTCACCGGCTGGCAGCATGGCTGAGTGAACCATGGCTGCTTGGTAGAGTCAATGTGTATTAAGACACCTTTATTAGTTAATCTTCGCATAAGTCCCATGGAGTAACTTAGCATCTTTTTAAACATGGTTTCAATTAATTTCAACAAATGTTTATTAAGCTCAGGCTGTGTCCCGGAAACAAAGATACAGAAAGAAATAACACCTAGACAATGTTTGGGTTTTTTTTTCTTCCTTCCAGTTACTATGAGCAAAACACCAGGTCCCTGTTTTAACACAGGACAGCACTTTAGCCATGTTCTAGAACCCCTTTAACACTTCCACTTTCTCAGGAACATTATCCTAAAAATTATCTGTCTTTCTGCCTAAAGCTTTAATCTCTTGACTTCTGCTTGATCTTTCTTAGCAGCATTCAAACGTACTAAGAGCAACATCTGTCTCATAGCAGAGTAACAAATAAATACATGTTTAATATTTTGAGTGAATACTCAGTAGTACTGTAACCCAGGCCAGGGAATAGGTACACATGTGCAGACAAGTAGACCACATTCCCAGAGATGCTTATTTCATTTTTCCAGAGGTGAAAAATGAGCATTGCTGGTTTTGTAAGCTCACAAGTAAGTGCATCTAGCATCTAGCTAAGGTTGGAAACCATAGACCCTAGCATCTCCCATCTTACAAGCAACAAACATAAACAGCTCCTTAGCCTCACATACCCCTCAAGCTAAAACTGGCTCCTAGCTCTCCTTCCCAGCGACAGAATAGCAGACAAGACTGTAAACCCTCTCTACTTCTCCATCTTGCTCTTGCTCTTCAACCACTCAAGCAGCCTTCAGTCCCCATCCCTGGCCTGTAGCTGAGCATGGTAAGAACACGTGATACACGCTACTGTACATAAAATAAGCTACAAAGACCTACCATAAGGCACAGTGGACTATATTCAGTATTGTAACAACCTGTAATGAAAAAGAATCTGAAGCTGTGTCCATGAAACTAATCCAATGTTATAAATCAACCATGGTTAAAAAAGACAAGTTCACATCCTTAAAACACTGGGCGTCTCCAGCTCCCATCTTACTCTCACAGTGGCCTTGGACACCAGTGATGTCTCTCTCTGTCTCTTTGGCTTTGAGACACCTTCTTCCCTTTGAACTTGTTTCTTTCCATTGGATTCTCCTTCAGCCTCCTTTGAGATCTCCTTTTCTCATCTCATTAACACTTCAGTGGTGAAGTTTTAGCTCCAAACCTGTGCTCTTTTCCATTTCTGCAAATTGTACCTTCATGCTGTTGACCTCCTAGATTTTATTTCCAGTCTTGTTCCCCTTTCTGAGCACCAGCCTAATATATCCAGCTACTACCTGACATTTTTACTTAGATGTCTCACAAGCATTTCTGGCTCATCATGTCTCAAACTGATATTTTTTTTTAAGTTTTTTATTTTTTAAATTTTAAAATCTTTAATTCTTACATGCATTCCCAATTTTCCCTCTCCCCCGCTGGTTCCTCCTCCAGGCTCCCAATTTCTGTAAATCACATTTCCACCTGCCCATTGGCTTAATGCTGAAAAAAACAGTGGTAATCTTTGTCTGTCTGTTTCCCTTATTTCGAACTCAGTCCATCCATCACTGGGTCCTGTTAACTCTGCCTCCAACATGTAAGTCAAGCCATCCATTTCATCCTTTCTATTTCATGGCCAGTTGCTGTTTGTCCAGATTACTATAATAGCCCCTAGGTCATCTCCCGGACCCCGCTCCTATATCCCACCTCCCCTACAACCAATCCCATCTTCAGGACAAGCCACTGAGAGTGCTGTTATAAAAATGCAGGTCATCTCCTGCCCCTGCTTTCGTAAAACCTTCAGTAACAGTCAATCATCAGAGTCTGTGGTATATGCTCTCATTTTCTTTCAAGGAAGGCAAACCAATTTGTTATTATAGATTCATTTTTGTGGTTATTCTTTTTATGTTCATCTCCCAACTCAACTATAAGCTGAGTAAGGATGCAAACTGGAACTATTTTTTCCCCACTAGTCTATACTCTGTACCTGGCAAAATGCCTGACATAGAATTTCATTCTTGAATGAGAAAGCAGCCTGTGAATGAATGAGGAAGCTTGACCAAAGCAGGAGGTGGAAAAGGTGACTTATCAAACTTCATGTAGCCCATTGTGTTGAGAACTCAATCACCCCCTAGATAAGTGTACTGACTGAATGAGCTGGGTTGAATTTTTTTATGGGATTGTTATATTTCATGTGCTAGCCTCAACATCTAAGAGATTTTGAAGAATTGTGACCTCTCTCTCTGGTGGGCTTCAGAGGCTTCTAGAAATAGGTTGCAAAGTAAGATTATAAAGTGGTTCATTGTACAGTCTATTTGGAGAGGCCTGTGCAGATCTGGCTTCAAATCCTGCTCTACCAATTAAGCAACTTGTGATCTGGGGGGTCAGTCTTGTCACCTGGCTTACACTTTGGTTTCTCTGTGTAAATACATAAACAGGCATGAGGACAACGGTATTGATACCTGTATCATTATCATTTCATCAGGTGCCAACACATCACCCACCCAGGGCAGTTGTTGGCCCATAATAGATAGTCTATATTTTATTTTATCATATGCTCCCCCTAACACTACTTCTAGACTTATTTTGCTCTTCCTCCTCTTTTTCTTCTCCTTCCCTCATTTTACTCATCTCAGGGATGGTAATCTTCATGTTACTCACATAGTTTGTATTTTGTGGGAAGAGAGGAATTAGTAGTACTAACAGAGCAGCCTTCCTTGTGCATTGGAAACACGAACTTCCAAGCTTTTCAAGAGCATTGGATGGTACACTGATGAGTAACACGTTCATTTTTTTGTTAACATGCTGGGAGGGAGAAAAAGAAGACAAGATTCAAGGGGAGAAAATTAAAAAGTTAATTACAGGAAACAACTTGGTAATTGAATTCCTATTCACTCTTTAGTTATTTCAGGGAAGAGGGTCACAGTTCATGGTTAGTAGGTTTGCCTTACCAGTGCTCCTCAAAACTTCTACATGAGAGAAGCAAGGGGATACAGAGCTGATACCTGCTTGGCAGCAGAGAAGAGGAGCAGGATGCATGTGGGGTGGGCTTTGAGTGCCCCAAACACATTCTTGGATCATTTCTAGTTTGAAATATTTTTGGCAGCTGAAATTACTCTCAGGTGAAGCCCTGACTAATACAGCTATATTTCACGGGCATGCAAGATCCCCCTTTTTCATTTATTACATTTTACTGGCTGTTTCCTTAGCCTCACTATACACACAGGCACATGGAGGCACACAAAGTACAATATAGGCAACTTTGGGAACTTCTCTGGTGGCTCAGATGGTAAAGAATCTGCCTGCAATACGGAAGACCCAGTTTCCTGGGTTGGGACAATCCCCTGGAGAAGGGAACAGCTACCCACTCCATTGTTCTTGCCTGGAGAGTTCCATGGACAGAGGAGCCTTGTGAGCTAGTCCATGGAGTTACAAAAAGTCAGACATGACTTTTTCCCTTTCATAGGCAACTTTTATGCTCTTTTCAGATTGTACTTAAGCTTCAAAAAAAAAATAGCAAATAAGTGACATCGGTCTTCATTTCTTATTTTTAAAAAGACATTTGAATATTTGTCTATTTATCACAAGTTCCTTAACAGTCAAAACTGTTTATTTAGGATGTTATCTGAGAGAGACATGTCCTGTAATGAATTAACATGGGCTTGGAAATCAACTGGAACTAGGCTCAGATCTCCCTGAACTCATTCGTCACCTTCATTCATTCATTCAACACCATTCATTCATTCATTCATTCAACATTCATTTATTGAATGGCTGCTTGAATGCCAGAAACTGTTAAGTTTGCCGGTACTAACTTCATGCAGGTTCTAGCACTGCTTTTAATACCATCAAGTTTTTTGAGGTTTAGAAAATTACCTTTTGAGATAAACTTTTCTACATTTTTCAGCATTTTGTGTTCCTGATTCTTGCAACAAATTCATTGAAGAAAGAAATGATTAAATATGTTACCTTATTCACCAAATTAATCTAAATCAGCTTGCTGATGGCATAGCCAATCTCCAAAGCAACCTCTAGAAAATAAGCATGTTATTATTTTATGTTTAATATTGTGATCTCTTTCCTGACATGCTAAGGGCCATAGATTGAGGTCTGTGGTTCAACCTGGGTCATAAGTGCGAGTGTGACCACAAACTCCCATTGCATCAGTGACACAGAGATGCTTGCGAGCGCTAACCCAGGGCTTTGTGTTTTCACAGGGTATGGTTTTGTAGATTTCGACAGCCCAGCAGCTGCACAGAAAGCAGTAGCGTCTCTCAAGGCAAATGGCGTTCAGGCACAGATGGCCAAGGTAGGAACGGTGTTTCAATTCTGTTTTATTACTTTTTTCTTCTGTGATCGTATGTTTTTCCATTCCTATGAAATGAATTGAAATTGGAGTTTGTGACCATTTGGATTATGTTTGTTAGGGAGGAATAAGAAACCTCATTGTAGACTTGGCTTGGAAGAATCTGGCTGGTTTATTTCATCAACTGTTTGTGTATATGTATTAATGTTCTCTTTTATTATGGTTACTTTATTGGCAATTCAAGGGCACTTGTGAAATGTTCTGTTTTACCCCAGATAGGAGAGGTGTGTGTGTGCCCATGTGTAATCTGGGGCTCTCACCTATAAACAGTTTTGGAAGAGTACAGTTCTCAGTAAGATGTCTTTGATAAACTATGTGTTGAAAAATTGCTCATTGTCATGCTGGGGATAGATGATCCCTGAATGAGGGGATGGTCTGATCTGTGCAGGAAAATGAGTTTAACCCAAGTGTATATTGTCTGTATTACTAGAATTTCACTTTGGCCTTTAAAATAGAGTTTTCCTAGGTAACAGTCTCCCATATATTAATAATTTTCAATACACTGTTATTGTTTTGTAAAACCAGTAGTAGTTTGGAACTTTCTACCTAAAATTATAATGCATTTTTATATTCAAGAAAATAAATAAAATCATTTGTAATAATTTCTTATCCTGATATTGCAGTGGTAATTATAAGAATCTACACATATAAAATGATATAGAAATACACACACATATTGTTCACTCAATGGCAACTTCCTGGTGTTGATATTTTACTAAAATTAACATATAACCTTTGGGGAGACTGAGTGGAGGCCCCAGGGGATCTCGCTATATGATCTTCCTATAAATCAAGGATTATTTCCAAATAGAACTGCTTTAAATATCAGTTATAACATAGGAAGGCTCAGTACATGTTTGTTTTAAGATAATGGTCATTTTGGAGTAACTCATATGTAACTTTAGTTTTCTGATTCCTATCAGTGAACGTGTGGATCTTTGGCTTCCCAAAAGTTAGGTGGAAAGTCAGCAAGTCTTGAAATACGGATCAAGTACATTTATATCGTATTTATGTATATATCAATACTTACTCTTAACTTTTCCTAGAGAGAGCTGAGTTACACTAAGTTGTCAATTTTTTGGTCATTAGGATTTTATTATCATTGCTAAAATTCTTTGATGACATTTTCCAGTTTCAACAACTATAACTAGAGGTGGGCTATTTGGTTTTCTTCATCTTCTAGCAAGCTGATACCTCCTATATCTGTTAACCTTTCATTGTGGGTCACTGCCCATAGAGATTACTTTGGTGGACTTGTTGCCCTTGATGACACATTAATTGTTTTTCTAGGTGGGATAAATTAGAATTTGAAACCTTTCAGTTGTGTAATGCATTTCTCCTCATGACTGTGACTAGAAGTTTTGAATTTGGTCATGAACTAAGATTGATGAAGTTAATCTTTGTAATTAATAAGGGAATTACATGCATGTGTTGGTTTAAAGGTTACCTGACGAAAGAATCAAGTTACTTGGCAACTTTAGTAGTGGCTTCTTATACCCAGCAAACATGTGTTATAAAACATAGTTATTAGGGATATGCAAAAGAGAAAGTGAATTTCGAGCCTATTGACAAGAAAATGGTGATACACATGCTTAAGTAAAACCCTTGTTATTGGCGTATCTTTGATCTGTTCTCTGGATACACTGCCAAAGTTTGCGAATTGCTAGATTGTGGCAGTTTAGAAATAATGATTACAGTCTGTATAATCTCCACTGTTCAAATGTCTCTCAGAAGGAGACAGTTATTTGTTGGATAAAAACCCCTTGTATCTTGCGCAAGAGGGAAAGAAAGCTGTCTTTGATTTTATAACCACTGAAAATTTGTTGTGAATATTTTCCTTTTGTTTCTGAGCATTGTGGTATACAAGGAATCTCTCTCTCTTTTATATACACACGCCAATCACTGACATCTCATCTAGACAGGAAACTGTCAAAGGGAAGATATCTTGAAGAACTTCTAGAAATGATCAGTTATAGTCAGCATGTTGACCCTTGCCCATGTCCCCTGTACACAGTAAGGAGATTCCAACTGCTTTGCTGAAAGGCATCTATTACATTTCTGGAGTTGCTTAAAGATCTCTTCCTTATCAATTATGCTGTCTGTGAGGAGGTTCTTATTCTCTTTTTCCTCACTGATTTTAAATCTAAAACCTAGAGCTATGGGTCCACATCTGCCTACTGGAAAACTCTCAGCAGTAAATGACTCTGTAATCGAACTACCCAGAAGCAAATAAATAGCCTCCCTTTGACAATGAAATGGAACACGCTTGACCACCTGTATTAGCCGATTTCTCACTGAGCTATTGGATTTCATGGCCTTTTTTTTAATTTGTCCTGGTGAGAACTGTTATTTATTATCATATAAACCTGCAGTCTGCAGGGTGTGGAAAACTTGCACTATATTTTTTGCCATTCAAGTACCTAGTGAATTGCTGCCTGCATCCTTATCCTTATCAATATCCTACTATGCAGTTGTGGACTCAGGATTTAATGACTCCAGGATTTTCAAGCAAAATGCCACAAATAACCTAGGTTCCCAATAGCAACCTGGAGCAAACATGAAACATTTCAAGTGAATCGCTTTAGATGTCTAACTCCAATGTGTGCATATGAAAAATTCAGCTGATTTGTCAACAAACAGGAATTAAACAATAAATCCTTCAGTAAGTGGTAATTGATTAATAATGTATAACCATTAACACATACTATCATTTTCTGTGTACTTGCTGTTCTGCCAAAAAGGGTTTTTAGGGATCAAAGGACATGTTTCTTTTAGCAGAACACATTTAAAATATTTTATTAATACACAGCAGTTAAGAGCATAGGTTTGGAGGGAGATAAACTTGGCTTTGAATCCTGGCTCTTGTACCACCTTGGCTAAGTTATTTAAATATTTCTGAAATTCTCCAATAATAATACTTTGGTTGTAGGACTTCTGTGAAAATTAACTAAAAAGATAACAAATAATTTAGCATAGCACTTAGATTATATTAAAATTCAATGAATGTTAATTATTCAATATTGTTATGCATTAAATTTAAATTTGTTACTGAACTTTCCATAAATCATGATGCATGCTTCAAGTATTACTTTATTTAAAAAGTGTTCTGAGAAATACAATCAATAGGATCAATCAACAAATGTTTTACTTGCCAGGCACTGTGGTAGCTGTCTGAAAATCAAGATTTAATAAGAATTCTTTCTTATGCTGAATTTTCATCATGTAGTTTATCTCTTGGGATAGCTGCAGCTCTGGGTTAAAACTATTGACTGTTGATGTTCTTGACAATTTTAGGGTATTTAGGAGAAAGTCATTAATATGTCTCAACCATAAAAGGAAAACAGCTGAGGAAAAGAAAAAAAAAAAAAACTAACTAACTAACCACAGTTTACCTTGTAGGTGTTTGCTTTACTCATTAACAAGAAAGCTGTAGAAAGGCAGTGAAAGTTTTGAGTGCCATCAAGGTTAAGGCTTCTCTGCAGCTCTTCATATGTGGTGTTCATCAATACATTTGCATTTTCTTATGTAAAATGCTGCATATTGTACCCACATTTAAGCCAGGAATATGAAAAGGGTAAAGGGTTGAAGGATCGTAAGACTGATTCTGAAATTTTAAAAGCTTTTCCAGACTCCTAGCTCAGGAACTTGTGTTTACATCTCAATGGCCAAAACTGAGTCATCTGGTTTCTCCTTTAGCTGCAAGAGATTCTAGACTGATGAATATTTTATCTTGTTGACCTGGAGTGGAGAAAAGCAAGAATTGCTTATCTCCCTGGCTATTTGAGCAGCATGCATTCATTCTTTCCTGAAGGGAGCCCACCTCAAAGCCTCACCCTGCAATCGCATGAGGGCACAACATCATCTCTAATACCCCCAGACTCAGCTGCTTAGCACCTCATAGCTTTTAAAAACAACTTATCAGGACTTCCCTGGGGGTCCAGTGACGAAGATTCTGTGCTTCCCATGGAGGGGGTTCGATCCCTGGTCAGGGAACTAGATCCCCCATGCCACAACTAAAGAGCCTGCACACCACAATGAAGATTGAACGTCCCATGTGTCACAACTAAGACTCATCACAGCCAAAAATAAATAATAATAATAACAAAGTTATCTGTGTTCCCACAGTACAGAATGACAGAAAATCAGGAAACATGGATCTGATGGAAACTACCACTTTGGAACAGAGAGTTTGGAAAACAGAAATCACTGGTAGCTAATACATGTAGAATTCAGCTGGGCAGGAGTGGAATTCTTGTGTTGTCAGTGTAGGAGTTTCCTTGGCTAGCCAATCACATCATGCATACCTGCCATCCAAGATTTCTCTTGCCCACTATTTCCCAGGGTTTCATGGAGGCCTCCCTGGAGGGCTGCACAGCTTTAGAAACTGAGTTTTTCCTGATATAAATTTTGAAGCTCCAGAATAGCTCTATATACTCTGCAGTCAGTAATTACCACCAGCCAAATTTTGGTCATCTTCACCTTAGCAGCTGTCTTTCTTATTTCCCACATGTCAATTACAATCGTGAGGAAATAGAACACAGTTCTTTCTTCCACGGAAGAAGTCACCCCGTGCTCAGTGCCTTTAAATAGAGTTTTATCAGGGATTCCCTGGTGGCTCAGAGGTTAAAGCATCTGCCTGGAATGCAGGAGACCTGGGTTCAATCCTGGGTTGGAAAGATCCCCTGGAGAAGGCAATGGCAACCCACTCCAGTACTCTTGCCTGGAGAATCCCATGGAGGGAGGAGCCTGGTAGGCTACAGTCCATGGGGTTGCAAAGAGTCAGACACGACTGAGCGACTTTACTTACTTTTACTTATCAGGTCTACAACTATGACTGCTGTACCAGTTACAAAAGGTGGTTCACCCCACTGTGGGATATCTAGAATAAATCAGAGTTAGGTTATCACCAAGGATACCAAGTGTCCAAGAGGATATCAGATCATCAGGAATAATGTAAAAAATACTGTGTCAACCATTGCTGCTGCTAAGTCGCTTCAGTCGTGTCCGACTCTGTGCGACCCCATAGACGGCAGCCCACCAGGCTCCCCCGTCTCTGGGATTCTCCAGGCAAGAACACTGGAGTGGGTTGCCATTTCCTTCTCCAATGCAGGAAAGTGAAAAGTGAAAGGGAAGTCACTCAGTCATATCCAACTCTTAGCGACCCCATGGACTGCAGCCTACCAGGCTCCTTCATCCATAGGATTTTCCAGGCAAGAATACTGGAGTAGGGTGCCAAATGTCAACCATTAGGATAATATAAAAATGCCATGTCAACCATTGTGGAGAACCAGGTTGGTACCAAAGGAAAGGAATTCTTTTTTATAAATCAGTGAACTTAGTCTTGGTTTTGAGGGGAAAATAATCTATTTTGAGATCAGAAGTGAAAATTTAAAAAGTCAGTGCATAAAGGAAAATAAATTCTGTAACTCCAAATATGTATATGCATACAATTATTATTGTTTGGCCACACTGAATAGCATGTGGGATCTTAGTTCACCAACCACGGCTAGAACTCAGGTCCCCATCAGCGGGAGATCAGAATCTTAACCACTGGACTGCCAGGGAAGTCCCCATATAATTAATTTTTAAAAACTCATCACCTCTGTGGAGTCCTAACAGTTATATTCCATGAGGAGAAATTTAATGAATGAATGAGGGACCTATTGCGCACAATCTTCTAGATTTTTTAAAAAGTTCAACCACTAGCCCCATGAGGTTGTCTACCAAAGCTACTCTTCTGAATGCAGAGACACATAAGCAGGCTTGCTCATCCAGACTCTTGTAATCTATAGCAGTATTAATATTGCTTTTAATCTGCTTATATTGCTTTGCTTTTACCATTTCTAGGAATACAAGAGTCAGCAGGCTATTTGGTGTCCAGGGATCACTACATTGTTGGGGCCTACTAGTAACCCACCAACAAAGAATTTTCTCAAAGGATCTCATGTCAGAAGATGATAGGGAAAATGTCACTTTCTGTGACTAGATGGAAAAGTCAATGAATACATTTTATTTATTCCTACCTGTTACATTATTTCTGATGCTAATGTGAATGGAATTATTTTATTTCTTTTTCAAATATTTTATTGTTAGTGTATAAAAAAGCAACTGATTTCTTATATTGATTTTGTATCCTGAAACTTTACTGAAGTCATTTATTAATTCAAACAGCTTTTTAATGAAGTCTAGGGATTTCTGTAATATAAGATCATATCATCTGTAAACAAAGACAGCTTCACTTTTTCCATACCATTTGAATGCCTTTTCTCTTCCTGCCTAATTGCTCTGGCTAGGACTTCCAGCACTATGCTGAAAAAGACAAATGGTGAGCATGCCCTCCTGTGTCTTATTCCTGATTGTAAAGGAAAAACTTTGAACCTTTACCATTGAATATGATGTTAGCAGTGGGCTCATCATGTGTGACATTTATAATGTTGAAGTATGTTTCTTCTATAGTCAATTTGTTTAGAGTTTGTCATGAAAGGGTGTTGTATTTTTGTTATTATTGCTATAAACTTCTCTTAGAACTACTTTTTTTTGCATCCAGTGAGTTTTGGTATGTTGTGTTTCTATTTTTGTCTTTTTCAACATGCGTGCATTTTTTTAAATTCTACGTTTGATTTCTTCTTTGACAAATTGGTTTTTCAGGAGTATGTCGTCTAATGTCCACCTTTTTTTCTGTTTTCCTTCTGTTAATGACTTCTAGTTTCATAACACTGTAGTTGAAAAATATACTTGGTATGATTTCAGTTTTCTTAAATGTTCTTATATCTATTTATCTGACCTATCCTAAAGAGTGTTTCTTCTGTGCTGAAGAAGAATGCATATTCTGCTACTGTGAGGTGGAATGGTCTCCCCTTGTCTCTAAGGTTCATTTGGACTAAGGTATAGTTCCAGGCCAATGTTTTGTTATTGATTTTCTGTCTGGAGGGTCTATTTGTTGTTGAAAGTGGAATAATGAAGTGCCTTGCTATTATTTTATTGTTATCTGCATCTCACTTGAGAAATTAGGATTGTTTAATATAATGTTGGTGCTTTGATACTTTTGATTGCTATATATTCTTGACGAATGACCCCACTTTGTCATTATATAATGCTTTTCTTTGTCTGTTGTTACTATTTTTGACTTAAAGTTTACATTGTTTGGCATAAGTATAGGTATTCCTGTTCTCTTTTGATTTCCACTTGTATCAAATGTATTTTTCTAGCCCTTCACTTTGAGAGTATGTGTGTCCTTAAAATTGAAGTGAATCTCTTGTAGGCAGCAGTTAGGTAGGTCTTTTAATCCATCCAGTCAGTCTATGCCTTTTGATTAGAGAGTTTTATTTCATTTACATTTATAGGAATTACTGATAGGCAAGGACGTCCTGTCATCTTATTATTTTTTCTAGCTACTTTGCAGTGCCCTTGTTCCTTTCTTCTGGCTGCCTTCCTTCGTGAATTGATGATTACCTGTAGTGATGTGTTTTGATTCCCTTCTCTTTACCTTTTATGTATCTAATATAGGTTTTGCTTTGTGGTTACCATGAAGCTTATATAAAGTAGCTTATAATAGTCTATTTTATCCTGATTACAGTATAATTTTCAATTGCACACAAAAAATATTTTCTCTGTTTTCTATTTTTTATGTCACAATTTACCTCTTTTTATATGGTGTAGTAATTAACAAATTACTATATAGTAGGTTTTTAATATCTTCTTTAACTTTGATGCTAGATACTAAATGGTTAACACACCAGTACTTTCTAGAACTAGGGAATTCCAAGTTTGACTGCATACTTACATTTAGCAGTGCATTGTATATTTTCAAATGGTTTTGTGTTACTAATTAGCAGCCTTTCATTTCCGCTTGAAGAACCCCTATGACAAGTCTAGTAGTGATGAACTCCCTAAGCTTTATTTTGTGAGGAAATCTTTATTTTTCCTTTTTTTCTAAAGAACAACTTTGCCAGATAGAGTAATCTTGATTGGCAGTTTTGTTTTTTTTTTTCCTGCAGTGTTGATTATTGAAATAATTTTCAACTCTGATAAATTGTTGTGATCTTAAACTAGCTTTTACCCAGGGATATTTAATTCATTTCCCAACCAGTTACCTGGGAGGATGTAATTACTGAGTCTGCCAAAAATGGTTCGAGGTAATCATTCTACCTATGGACTGGAGGTAATGGTTGTGATTGGGTAAGATGGACATCTTTATTTCTTAAGAACACATGCACCAAGGAATTGAAAATGAAGATCAATAGCACTTATATTTTAAAAGCTTTAAGGGAATTTAACATACAATTGAATATGCATACATACATGCACACATATAATCTAGAAAATGTCTATTTTTTAAAGTTGTTTAATTATCATCATTTTTCTATACAATTACTCAACAAATATAAAAATGTTTGACAGCTTCACAGCCAGTTTAGCTGTTGCTTGAAAATGGAGCTTAAAGTTAATAATAAAATTAAATGATAGGCTTCTGCCATCTCTGATTTTCTCTGCATCCTATGTTTATTACAATATGATTTATATCAATTCAACATTTATAGAAGCTATTCACAAATATATTACACAGGGGAGGTAGAAACTAGAGTGCTGTGAATGTGTCAGCCTCATTCAGAGATGGGCTGCCTTCCTTCCCACCTACAGGACACCCATTTTATCCACTACTGGAATTAATCAAACTCAGGGTCTCCTGGCCAAAGCATATTTGAACATTCTCCATATCTAAGAAGCATTCCAAACGAAAAGGCAATGTCCAACTTCAGGAAAGTGGTGCAATTCAAAACAAATACAAACTGTCTTTCCCTGTCTTTCTCTATTGAAATTATTATTATTATTTTTAGCATCCCTGGAAAAGTGACTTAAGCAATTTTATGCCTTTCAATAAAAGGAATAAACTTTTAGGTGAAGTGGTACTGAGGGCTCATTTTCTTATTCTGATGAGTAACTTTTACTCTTTTTTTCCCCCCCTATACTGATGAAAGACTTTAGGCTTTTAGGATCCATTTGGTAATAATATCTCTATATCAAACATAAACTGTCTTCCCTGTTATTTTTGTTTAAGATAATTGAAGAGAGCTACTTGATAAGCCCAGGGCCAAATTAATTTTACATGTAGACATTTCTAATTCAAAGGTGAACTGCAGAAGTAAAAGACCTTCTGAAATCATTCATGTTCAAAAATATAAATTTATAATTTATAAAATATAAATATATAATGTTCAAAAAATTCTCATATTCCATGAGAATAATGGCATATTCTAGGGGTACTAACATTCACATTTATATTCATATGGATCTGGCTTTAGAAGAAACTGGTAATTTGTGTAAGAAATTACACCAATTTTTAAAGACAAAATATCAAACAAAGTAAGAGTATTCCTGTTGGAGAATACTTTAGTGTTGAATAAAATGCACAAAAGTATGTATTCTAAACTCCAAGGGAAAACAAACAATGAGTTAGTGATGTAGAAGTCATTCAAAATATCTACCCAGCCCTCGTTTTGTAATCCCTGAAGTAGATACTCCACATTTCCCTTTGAAATATGCAAGCTACCGGAAAAAATAATCAATGAGTAACTTCAAAAAACAAAGATTAACAGAAAATGAATTCCCAGAAATGTACAAGAATACAAGTCTCTACTTATACCTTGGAGCAGAATTAAGATTCTTAACACCCCCACTAACTTATTAATTAATTTACACAACTAAATCTAGTTTTCCTTGGTTCTCTCCTTGCTTAGCTTTTAGAAGAAAACATTATATTCAAACATACAAACAAGCCCACATTATACATAGCATGTTGTCAAATACCAACACTGCTATAGTGATTGTCCCTGCTAACCATCATATTCAAGACTTTTTTCATTCTTTTAATGTTTTCAATAAAGGGAGTCTAGAAGCAGAATCTGAGAATATGTATTTTTTAAAAAGATTCTCCACTCATACTGAAGGTTAACCATATTTGTGATCAACTTCTCTAGAAGATACAAAATGTGCTGTGAAAGGAACAAAAAATCTATGAAAATAGAACAAGTTTGAGTCTAAATTCAACAGAAAAAAATCCAGAAATGTTAAGTCAAGGGAAAAAAAATGAACTGAGTGAACTAAAGAAATATTGCAAATAAAGACAGTGTGTTAACAAAACTGGATTCAGTATTGGTGGCAGGGACAAAACTGACACTGTAGAAGATAAAATATACGTCTTGAAGATCTGACTTAAAGAAGTTCTCTCAATACACAGAAAAACAAAGTTGTCAATTTTTTTCAAAAAATGAGGGAGACTATGATGCGAAGAACCAACTCATTAGAAAAGACCCTGATGCTGGGAGAGATTGAAGGCAGGAGGAGAAGGGGATGGCAGAGGATAAGATGGCTAGATGGCATCACCGACTCGATAGACGTGAGTTTGAGCAATCTCCAGGAGTTGGTGATGGACAGGGAGGTCTGGTGCACTGCAGTATATGGGGTTGCGAAGAGTTGGACATGACTGAGCAACTGAACTGAACCATGATGTTCATGGAGGCTAGAGAGTAGAAACCAATGAAAGTATCGGCACATCTTCCAGAAAGAGAACTACGCTGAAACGAAGCAATAACCCAATGTGTCAACTAAAGCCATCTTTCCAGAATTGATACATCCTTCATGGAAATTGAAGGAACTGACCAAATTCTAAGCAAAATGGAAAGACAGAATAGCTACAGATATTTGGGGATTATTTAAAATATGTACAAACACCCATGCAGGGGGAAAAAATGTGGTTAACTAAGAAGAAAACCAAATTTAGCTTTTTTAATATATTTACTATGGGATTAAAAATCAGAAGACAATGAATTGACAATTACTGATTTTTGAAGGTAAGATCACAAAATTGTATATTCACCCTACTGAATGAAGCCACAGAAACACTGTCTAGCTGAAGTGCAAAGCTGATCTTCTTAATATACATAGTTATTACCTTATTTAGAAAATATCTTTGAATTCAAATTTAATAAAAGACATAAGCAGACAAATCACAGATAAAATGTACATGGCCAATAACCTTAAAAATAATAAATATTACTAGTAATAAAAGAAATATAAACAAAAACAAGATATTATTTTATGATCAAATCCGCAGTGATTAAAACAGGTAAGAGGGACTTACTTCCCTGGTGGTTCAGTGGTTAAGAGTCTGCCTGCCAATGCCCATGCATTCAGTCCTTGTCTTTGAAGATTCCACGTGCCAGGACACAGCTAAACCATGCACCGCAACTACTGAGCCCACGCTCTAGAGCCTGTGCTTTGCAACCAGAGAAGGCACTGCTGTGAGAAGCCTGCACACCACAGCTAGAGTGTAGTCACTGCTACAGAAACTAGAGAAATCCTGTGTGTAGCAAGGAAGACCCGGGGCAGCCAATAAATAAATAAATTAATAAATAAATTTAAAAAGTAGCATGTTTTGGCAAAGTTAATAGTTGTTGAATGCAAATTGGCGTGACTTTTCCAGAAATTAATCAAGCTGTATGTATTAATTTCTTTCTAGAAATGTAGCTTTAAAAAAATCCAACATGAAGACCAAGGCCTATTATAACAATAATTCAAAGTATGAAAAATTTGAATATTAAATAGGCAAGAATATTCTTGGTAGACATAGTTTTATAGAATAGTGGTTTGATAGGTAAGAGCAAACCTATAATCTATCTACTATTGATAAAATGGTATTTTTTGAAGTATATTTACTTATGAGAAACACACTCAGTTCTAAAGTGAAAAGTGAAAGTGAAACTGTTTGTCAGTCATGTCTGACTCTTGTGACGCTATGGACTGTAGCCCACCAGACTCCTCTGTCTATGGGTTTCTCCAGGTAAGAATACTTCAGTGGGTCTCCATTTCCTTCTCCAGGGGATCTTCCTGATCCAAGGATGGATAGAATGGTATTTTTGAAGCATATTTAGTCTTGAGAAACACTGAGTTCTAAAGGAATCCCTAAATGCTGTCTGGGAGGTTTTTGGTGATTCATTCTATTCCATACTGCTCTAAGTTCCCAAAATGTTAATAGTTTCACAAGCGTGATTATACTAGCATACCACTAGCTTTCCTTTCTTACGCGTTTCCCTCCACTTGAACTTCCTGGTCCTTTCTAATATGTATTTGACAAAAGAACTACAGATAGAGAGTTTTATTGAATCTTAGATGGGGGAAATGGTCCATGGATTAATGTCTGTACTGCACAGTCTTGGCAATTGAGGCTCACCTCAGCCTTCGCTGGGACACGGGAAACCAGCTAATGGCTGATAATGTCCAGGAAATTAGTAACTCGTGCATATGGTAAACGCTCTGTTCCCAGCCAAATGATTTGTTTAACTGGTGGCTGGAGTTCTCATAGGGATTGTTAGCAGAGTGGAATAGTAGG
The DNA here is from genome assembly GCF_042477335.2 of Ovis canadensis. Taxonomy (NCBI): domain Eukaryota; kingdom Metazoa; phylum Chordata; class Mammalia; order Artiodactyla; family Bovidae; genus Ovis; species Ovis canadensis. The sequence continues at coordinate 18,790,690 of NC_091263.1, forward strand.
GCTTTATTACCCAAACTATGTGCTAATCCTTGTTTTTCCCTGCCTGGGGAACTTGACCATCATACACAACACAACAAAAAAGTGTATAACCTAACCAAATGACGGTCGAAGTGTTAAAGGCACCAACATTCGGTAGTCAGAAAGGAACTTTTTTTTTTTAAACCCTGGTTTTCTTACATAAAATGACTCTCTTATTAGCTTAAAATTCTGTAAGATGAAGTGTGAATATTTCTTAGTTGTGAGAAAAATATTAAATCAGATGTCCCTTTGCTTAATATTCTGTTCCTATCTGTTCATTTTGTCAGTACTGGTGCTGATTATTTATCATCTGTTGTTTTCATTGATTGATTCCCTACAGAGCATCAGGCCAGCCTCATGATCTGTATTTTTGAGTACATATTGTCTCATTTACTCTCCTCACCGCCTCTTCTCTTCCTGCCCTGTTTTATAGTCAGCATGCACATTTCTTTCAAGCCACGGTTCAGGGGCTAGCTCTTCAGGAAATCTGAATGACACTCGAATCTTTGTATATGTTCACACAGAACCATGTTCAGCCTCATAGACACTATATTCACAATTTATAATTTGAATCTTATATAGGAGATAATTGGATACAGTCCTTCTGCCACCCAGACTATAAAATTCATGGGGGAAAAGACCATAATGCTTCCTGCCGCCACCATTGCACAGGTTCTGTCCATCAGATAGCGTGGAATAGTAAACATTTGTTGAATGAAAGAACTCTATGTGGAGTAACCATTGTTCAGGTATTATCAGTGAAGAAATTAAATCTCAAAAATGTAACCTAACAAAAGTCATGCAACCATTACCACATGTTTTTTTTTTTTTTTGATTCAGAAAGCACTACAAACTATATTATTTTCTTTTATATCAAAACTGAACTTTATTAACTATTTACCACTTCTCTGTACAGTCTTTTAGACTGATCCTCAGCCAGGGACCACTTGGTGATGTCGGAATGTCTGAAGATGTTGCAAGTTGTCACAGCTCAGGGCAGGGGTCTTGCTAGGATCTGCTAGCGTTCTTGCTACAGGATGGGGCTCCTCCCCTCCGACCCTCCGAGTCGACTGCTGTACCTACTCAGCTTCCTCCTTCCTTCATCGATTCACTCAATATATTTCCATAGACTGCTTTGTATGTGGAGAACCAATGGTGAGAAAAACACAGTTCCAGGTGAAAGGAAACCTATGATCTATTGGGAGGTGCAGATAAGTGAATAGGTAATTGTCACACATGGTAAACAGTTATATCTAGACGTGCATCCAGCGGCACAGAGTGGAACACAGTGAACATCATCTGGGATGCTCTCCTGGAGAAAGTAGCATCTAGGCTAATATCTAAAAGATGATTTAGAGCAATGGCTCTCAACTGAAATTTCTAGAAATATTTTCAGAAGTCACACCTATGGTAAGGGGTTGATATAGGATCTAAAGAGTAGATATAGGCCAGGGTAGCTGCTAAACATCCTTTATGAAACATTACCTTAACTCCCCGCTCACACACACAATCAGGAATTGTTTGGTCTAAAATACTAATAAGGTTGAGGTTGAGAAACCCTCTTTTAGAATGATAACATCAGGTCATTGTGATATCATCACTGCATTTTTAAAACCCAACTGAATTTTGTCTTCAATTAATATTTTTCTAAGTTGCAGTTGACAATAAAATAATATGTCAATTTACCTATCTATTCATCATCTATCTGTGACTTTTCATCTTATAAGTGATGGGAAACTATGTCATTACTTAATGGAAGCCAGTTAAAATGTTAATGCCTTTAATGCCATGTCATACTTAATAATTTGTCATACCCCCTTTCTATTACAGTGTTATCTTAAGTGTCTATGGCACTTCCATTTTTTGTCTAGTTCTGTGAAGCCAGAGTCCATGTCTAAGTCAGTCTTCATTTTTCCCTCATGGTGGGCTTTTTGATTTTTTATTGGACAACCCCATACAAGTTATTTCTCTTGGAGAGGGTAAACAGTTAAGTCTGATGAAAAGTAGAAATCAGTGGATTAAAATATATTTACTATACTCTAGTACACATAAATGGGGCCACATGATAAATTTTTGATCACTTAAAATTCTTTCAAGTAAGGGTCTGAAGTCATACATGATTAAGCTCCTTTTGGATAATTTTCTCTGAATGTTAGAATCACTTCAGTTCAGTCGCTCAGTCGTGTCCAACTCTTTGCGACCCCGTGAATCGCAGCACGCCAGGCCTCCCTGTCCATCACCATCTCCTGGAGTTCACTCAGACTCATGTCCATCGAGTCCGTGATGCCATCCAGCCATCTCATCCTCGGTCGTCCCCTTCTCCTCCTGCCCCCAATCCCTCCCAGCATCAGAGTCTTTTCCAATGAGTCAACTCTTTACATGAGGTGGCCAAAGTACTGAAGCTTCAGCTTGAGCATCATTCCTTCCGAAGAAGTCCCAGGGTTGATCTCCTTCAGAATGGACTGGTTGGATCTCCTTGCAGTCCAAGGGGCTCTCAAGAGTCTTCTCCAACACCACAGTTCAAACACATCAATTCTTCGGTGCTCAGCCTTCTTCACAGTCCAACTCTCACATCCATACATGACCACAGGAAAAACCATAGCCTTGACTAGACGGACCTTACTCGGCAAAGTAATGTCTCTGCTTTTCAATATACTATCTAGGTTGGTCATAACTTTTCTTCCAAGGGGTAAGCGTCTTTTAATTTCATGGCTGCAGTCACCATCTGCAGTGATTTTGAAGCCCCAAAAAATAAAGTCTGACACTGTTTCCACTGTTTCCCCATCTATTTCCCATGAAGTGATAGGATGCCATGATCTTCATTTTCTGAATGTTGAGCTTTAGGCCAACTTTTTCACTCTCCACTTTCACTTTCATCAAGAGGCTTTTTAGCTCCTCTTCACTTTCTGCCAGAAGGATGGTGTCATCTGCATATCTGAGGTTATTGATATTTCTCCCGGCAATCTTGATTCCAGCTTGTGTTTCTTCCAGTCCAGCGTTTCTCATGATGTACTCTGCATTTAAGTTAAATAAGCAGGGTGACAATATACAGCCTTGACGCACTCCTTTTCCTATTTGGAACCAGTCTGTTGTTCCATGTCCAGTTCTAACTGTTGCTTCCTGACCTGCATATAGGTTTCTCAAAAGGCAGGTCAGGTGGTCTGGTATTCCCATCTCTTCCAGAATTTTCCACAGTTTATTGTGATCCACACAGTCAAAGGCTTTGGCATAGTCAATAAAGCAGAAATAGATGTTTTTCTGGAACTCTCTTGCTTTTTCCATGATCCAGTGGATGTTGGCAATTTGATCTCTGGTTCCTCTGCCTTTTCTAAAACCAGCTTGAACATCAGGGAGTTCACGGTTCACATATTGCCGGAGTCTGGCTTGGAGAATTTTGAGCATGACTTTACTAGCATGTGAGATGAGTGCAATTGTGTGGTAGTTTGAGCATTCTATGGCATTGCCCTTCTTTGGGACTGGAATGAAAACTGACCTTTTCCAGTCCTGTGGCCACTGCTGAGTTTTCCAAACTTGCTGGCATATTGAGTGCAGCACTTTCACAGCATCATCTTTCAGGATTTGAAACAGCTCAAGTGGAATTCCATCACCTCCACTAGCTATGTTCATAGTGATGCTTTCTAAGGCCCACTTGATTTCATATTCCAAGATGTTCAGAAAATGCCTCCTTTTATTTTTTAAGAACCATCTTTGTAGTTGGAGATCATTTAGTTTCCTTTGGGGCTGGACAACTAGAAGAGCTGAAATGTGATTAGCATTTGGCTACCAGCATGTTGTTTTAAAAAGGAGAGAACATTATGATTAATTAAAATTCAGGTGCTTTCAGATGTATTTTCACCTATTGTCTATGCTCACATACTCTCCAAAAGTAAAGCAAAAATAAATCTTATAGTTTTGTTTCCATTTTACCGTCATGTCAATATTTTATTTTGAGACATTTTCTCCTCTGTGCAGTCACTATAACATCCTCATAGCTGGTTTCTATAACTTGCATTGAAAATGATTCTGTTTATTCTCTAAATATTTTAGTGTAATATTTACATTCTGCTTATATATTTGTAAGACTTCCCTGGTGGCTCAGATGGTAAAGCATCTGCCTACAATGCGGGAGACCGGGTTGGATCCCTCGGTTGGGAAGATCCTCTGGAGAAGGAAATGGTGACCCACTCCAGTACTCTTGCCTGGAAAATCCCATGAACGGAAGAGCCTGGTAGGCCACAGTCCATGGGGTTGCAAAGAGTCGGACATGACTAAGCGACTTCACTTTCTTCCTTTATATATTTGTAAACTGTTTATCTTCATTTTCTTTTTCTTCTTTAAAATGCAGTCTGAAAAACACTTTGTAGATTAAGTGGGACAGCTGTGTGTGTGTGCGCGCATATGCGTGTATGAGTGAGCATGCATGCTCAGTCATGTCCGACTCTTTGTGACCCCATGGACTGTAGCCTGCTAGGTTCCTCTAACCATGGGATTCTCCAAGCAAGAATTCTGGAGTGGATTGCCATTTCTTTCTCCAAGGGATCTTCCCGACACAGGTTCTGAACCCACGTCTCTTGTATTTGCTGCATCGACAGGTGAGTTCTTTACCCTTGTGCACCTAGGAAACCCATGGGTGTGTGTGTTAGTTGCTCAGTCATATCTGACTCTCTGTTACCCCATGGACTGTAGCCTTACAAACTCCTCTGTCCATGGGATTTTCCAGGCAAGAATACTGGAGTGGGTTGCCATTTCTTTCTCCAGAGAATTTTCCTGACCTGAGGTTGAACCTGGGTCTTCTGTATTGCAGGCAGATTCTTTACTGTCTGAGCCACCAGGGAAGCCCAGGAAGCCAATAAAGCTTATAAATTTTTAAGCTGAAGGAAAAAAGGTGCTACAAATATTTATTTTAGTGGTAAACACAGTCAGCAGTAATAAGGTCAGTGCACCAGTATAAGAATGCAGAGGTTTAAATATAGGCAAGTCCCCACCTCTAGACTGTTATACATTTCAACCTACAGAGTAATATTGTGTAATATTATGGGATTCCTTTGCATTTTTTAGAATTATAAATGAGTTAATAAAAGCTATGTATTCCTCTTAACACTGATGATTCCAAATTATAGTGTGTATTGGGGGATCATTATACCTCATGTACATCACAGCAGATCCTTGTAGAAGAGGAAATGGGGTTGAGATGGGTTGCAGATAACAAGGGTTATCCAAGAAGCCTATAGAGAAAGTAGAAATGAGAGACAATATAACATTGCTTCACAAGTTGATGAACAAACAAAAATAAATCGTGGATATCTATTAGCCTCAGTCTTGGCAGTTCAGATTCTGCAAGGGGAAAAAACAGTGTAGCTTTCTGATACCTTTTCCATATTTTCCGTAATTTAATTTTAATGAGAGGGCATAATGTATGGTGTATCCTGCAGGCTCCACTGATTTATATCCTTTCACATTAATACGGCTCACAGGGTCACTGCACTTCCCAAGATTTTGTAGCAGCTAGTTAGGAGGTGGTCTGCTACGGCAATTAAATCTGTTACATGGTCTTCTTGCTGTTTCCCCCTCTTTGGGGTTTTGTTAGAATATGGTGCAAAGCAGTTTTCCTGTTTGCTGCTTGGCAGTGTGTAGGTATCTTAAGAGTTAAGATACTAGCTTTGGTGAAACTCCCAGTTTTCAGAGTTCCCAACTTACTAAAACAATTGCTAAGTAGGAATTTTGTTGATTCAGGTATCAGTGCTATGAGGTTGTGAAGTACCTGTCTTGCTGTCTTTGAGATATACTATGATAAATGAGATCGCAGATCACTCCTACTTTTCATTCAACACAAACTCGGTGCTCTCTATAGCACTCCATTTGGACGGATGTGTAATTGATTGTTAACACTGTATTGTTGGGACCTGATTCACAATAAGGTGTGTGCAAATATTTTTCACACCAAAGAGTTTTCTTTTCAAGGGTGTCTAAGTGTGTTTAACTTCCTTTGATCATCAATGTAAGTCTTACTGGAGCCCAGAGTATTCAGTAACCCATAGAATCTTACATCCGAGCTGGAGCTGGGTATGGTTTGCTCATATGCTAAGAATCTTTCCTCAGACTCTCAAAGTACAAAGCATCTATGAGAACTTGCCATGGGTAATTTCTTACAATAACTAAGGGGGATTTTATGAGCAGAACATATGTTGGCATAAGTGGACATGAGAAAAGCCAGCAGCCAGATTAAACATTCACATCTGTTTCTGAGTTTTCCTATATGATTCCTTTTCTACTTATTTATTCTTTCATCCACTAGAGCTCACTTGCAGACAAATGTTGCTGATGCCAATGTTTGAGAAAAATAAATGGGCAGAAACACTCTCTCCATCAACATGCTATTTTTTTCTTTAATTTGGGAAAAAATCTTCACTATGTCAAGGGAGGGCAGAATTCTTTCGCATGAAGCACAGCTTTTCCATAATATACAATCCAAGCAGTAGACAGATGACATAAGATATAATCACTTTCAAAAATCTGAAAGAGAAAAAAAAGTCCTTTTTTTTTTTTTTTCACAGCTTGCTTCAGCATAAATACTCTAATAAAGTCGATGGGATAAGATGTTTTGGGAAATGGTAGCCGTCCTATTTGTGACACCAGGATTGCTACATTGAGTATATTTCCAAGATACTGTAAACTGGTAAACTTATTACAAGTTTTAGATATTCGTGAGCTACTTATCAGTAGAATATATAAATAGTAAATCATTAAATTTTTCATTATATTTAAATTTAATTTCAAGGTCCGCCTTTCTTTGCTGTACAATTGTTGGAAAAGGTTTCCTTTTTTTGGTTGGATTTTGATGTTTTCCCTAAACACCTTTTCATAAGCAAATAAAGAAAACTGAAACGCTTCACATTTTTACTCCACTTTCAGAAAATTCATATCTTAGTCTTGTATTTTTCACATAATTCTATACATGAGGTTACCAATCACCTTATATTAAAACTAAAATTTATAAAAACTAACAGTTCTCAATATTGTACTTATACATTTTAGTTTATCATTTATTTATGATACTAGTTCCTTGCTGGTGGTTTAATGAGGAAAACAAAATTTGTTGAAAAAATATGCCTAAATATATTTTATGTATTTTCACCTTTATTTTAGAATTTTAAAAACCACACACAAATGCAGAGAAAATAGTGTAATAATAAGTCATAAGTATCTTTAACATGTCCATCATCTAATATCAACATTATCCTCGTGTAAGCCCTATTTTTTCCAAGATTTTTTTCAATTTCCTCACAGCACTAGACCACATCCCTCTAAGTATTTCATCCTTAACTAGCTGAGGATTTGTATATTACCTATAAGACCACCTCCCAATTGAGCGTTTTAAAAAAAGCTGTTATAATTTTTGTGAAAATATTTTGATTAACTTGATATAATGCTCTCAGTTAACACTGCATTTAAATCTTTCCAACAAAATCACTGATGAAAAAATGATTTAGACCTAAGTGTAATATGCTGATGAGATATTAAAGGATTCATTGTTTCTGGGTTATATGCTGCTTAACTGTGAAGACTATACAATTTTGCAGAAAACTTCCCAAGCGTATCCCCTTGGGGTGGGCTTTTTGGTTCTGCTACGCCGTTGTTTAGACTATAGGATGTATTCTGTCACTTCCATGCATCACTCACCTAAGCTGTATACATGTTTTTTAAACATATAACGTGTTAAGACTAGGAGAAGAATGTGGTCATGGTAAGCACAGTTGAATACCTTCACCAAAACTGTTTAGTGGGAACACCGCTTAATTACATTTGAAACAGAACAGCTGAGAGGCAGAAGGCCCAAGTGTTTCCTGAACTAGTGCGGAGATTCAGTGTGCGCTTGTCTTTCTCTGGTCTGCCTTGCATGGCTTGGGAAGAGTGTTAGAGGGCAGCAGAAGTCTGCTGAGAAGAAGAAGGCTGCTAACATGCTTGGGTTGTGTATTTCTGTGTTTCATTCACATTCTGTGCATGCAGTGTTCATTGTAGTGTTGGTATTAGCAGAATACTTGCTTCTCAAAGTACTCTGTGTATTTCAGGACCCATGGTTTTTATTTCAAACCTGCTATGGATCTGATGCTCTTTATAAACTAAGAATGAATCCAGAAAAGTAGGATAAAAGAAAGCAGAGACAAAATACAAACTCAATTTTATTATTATTAGTTTAGCATATGTAAAACTAGTCTGTCAAATTACTGCATGTGTTGTTCCTTCTCTACAATTTTATTGTCATTGATTTATAATGTTGTGCCAATCGCTGCTGTATAGCAGTGACTCAGTTTTATACATAGAGACAGTCTTTTTTAAAATATTCTTTTCCATTATGGTTCATCCCAGGAGATTAGGTATATTAATAGTTCCCTGTGCTATATAATAGGGCTCCCTGGTGGCTCAGGGGTAAAGAATCCATCTGCCAAGCTAGAGACCTAGGTTCAGTCCCTGGGTTGAGAAGATCCCCAGAGGAAGCAAATGGCACCCCACTCCAGTATTCTTGCCTGAGAAGCGCCATGGAGAGTAGAGCCTGGCGGGCTACAGTCCATGGGGCTGCAGAGAGCTGGGCATGGCTAAGTGACCAAATAGCAGCTATACAGTAGAACCTTTCAGGGTTTGCACCCCAAACTCCCAGTCCATCCCCCTCCCACCTGGGCAACTACAAGTTGCTTCTGTATCATCTGTGAGTCTGTTTCTCTTTTATAGGTAGGTCCACTTGTGACATACTTTGGATTCCACATATAAGTGATATCTGGTAACTGTCTTTCTGTTTTCTGCCATACTTCAATTAGTATGATCATCTCCAGGTCCATCCATATTGCTGCAAATGGCATTATTCCATTCTTTTGATTGCTGAGTTAATATCCACTATGTATATGTACATCTTCTTTCTCCGTTCATCTGTTGATGGGCATCGAGGCTGTTCCCACATCTTGTCTATCGTGAAGAGCGCTGCCATGAGCATAGCGGTGTGTGGATCTTTCGAATTACAGTGTTTTCTGCATACATGCCCAGGAGTGAGATAAATTGTTTTTAAAGCTTACTCTACGTTTTTGTTCCTTACCCCGTATCAGACAAGTAACAGATGTTTTGTGTTCTGGCCTTAAGTCTGCAGACCTGACAAGACTGTGGCCTGTAGGCAGAGATGACAGTCTTACTGTTGAACTGACAGTATGCCGGTGTCACTGACCAACAAGCCGAGACCGCAACCAAAGACCTGTAGAGGGGTTGTGGATGCCCCCTTATCTGTGCCAGGTTTTGACTGGATTGCAAGATGATTGTAGGGGTCCTAGAAGAAGAAGAGGCAGGATAACCAGGGAGTCTGGATTAGAACTGTTAAATATGTGCTGGGGTGATTCAGTAAGAAACTGTTTTCCAAGAGACACCATGGTGTTCCAATATGCTAACAACCCGCATAAGCAAACACCGGTATCTGTCAGTACCATCGTGACATAGTAGATGGTGGTACATATGTGTTGAGTGAGTGAGTGTTTGATTGAATGAGGTTTATAGAAGGAGCACTTCTCCTTTAAAGTTTTTATTAATGGCAATTCAGACGTGTGTCAGGATGTGCAGAGCTTTCTCTCTAATTAGATATAACTGGACCTGAGCACAAGAAAAAGGGGACACGGATCATTCAGGAAGCCATGTCCAGGTCAGAGACTCCTCAGTGCACATTTGCTTTGAGTTCACCTGGAGCTTTTCTCTTTTATGTGACCTCATCCCCAGTTACATGTTTGCAGTTGTAATAATTTGGATTTCTTCTCACAAGTAGAAATTTTCATTGTAAAAAATCAAATTGACTTTGAGCCAAGGCCTATTCTTAAAGAAGTTTATTTTTTGAACTTTAAGTATTTTCTAGGTGATTTATTTATCGGAGAACAACCACTGAGGTGGGTATGGAATGTTGACTGATGAAGGTGGGTATGAAGTACATGAAGAGCCTAACACATGTACATTCTAGAATGAAAATGGCAGAGTAATGCATAGACATTAGCAAGAGAATAGGGACAAAGTAATATACGGCTCAGTACCTACAAGAAATAGATTTTATACAACAGTCCCACAATTTGTCATGTTCTTCTCAAATCCTGGCTTATGCATGAGATTTGCTCTCGGCCTCCACTCTTACCCCTCCTTGGTGAAGTAATACAAAGCCTTTTTTCAGATCTCAGGGTGGATGACACTTATTTTAGAACCACTTTGATGGGCAGTGCCTCCAAGAATCTGGAGTTATATGCCCCTTCTTGGAATCCTCCCAGCCTCCTATAATTATCCTGTCAAATGACTGAAACATTTGATACCTACACTTTACTTCTGATCCCCCATAATATTAGCCCCTTGTCTGCCATGCTCAAGAAATAGATGCTGACTGGTTTAAAAAAAACAGATTTTCAATCTCTTAAGGAACATCAGAAACCAAAGCCTTATTTTAATTTCCTAGAAAACACTCCTTGCAATAAAGCATGGCCTCATATTTTGGAAGGAGAAATGATGCATGAGTAAAAAACTCATGCATTCTGGTGGAATTTTACATACATATTTTAAAAACTTTTCAAGAATGAATATTCCTATGCACATATTTTCTACCCAACCTCCCTGACCTTTCTGCCTTTCTTCTGAGAAAAATAAAAGCCGTTCTTCTTTGTGTATATGTCATGGGATTTGCCAAGTCTTGGGTGCAGACATGTTTTATTTCCTGGGTAATGAGATACTTCCATTTGAGATAGGGCACCTTGTCTTGCCCTAGATGAGGTATGCCAACCCAAACATGAATTGGAACACCAAATATGGTGTGTCTGTTGGATATCTGTCAGGGGTGTGATCTATTTCTGAAAACCAAGTGCACTGCAATGCCATATTTTACTGTTTGTGAACTTTACCTTCTGTTAATACGATTGAAGTAACTGGAAATGGAAATTGTCAGAACAATTTAGCAAAGAAGCCCTGTAAAACTTGTTATAGTCCTGGTAGAAAAAATCAGTTTAGAAGGCATATTCTTCCAACCTGGTTTTATTTGGTAAAACACATTGGTGCCTGACCTTTCCACAAACATACCAAAGAGGAGTCATTTAGAGGTCTTTGTCTTAAATTATAAACAGCAGGCTGATCAAATTCGGCTGTATTTCGCTCACAGTCTATGGCAGAGTGCATAAGTATACCACACAGACAGCTAAATGACTGGCTATTTGGATGAGTGTGATGTGTATCGTATGAAATTGCATACTCGACAAAGCAGTAAAAAGTCAATCTTATGTACTAGAAGAATCTAAGGATTGAGTAAATCAAAGAGTCTTCACAAGTTTGTAATTCAAGCTAATCTTTCCAGGCTGAAACTAGAGAGTTTTACACTCTTGGGCAACTTTTAAATTTCTGCAGTCGTGTTTTCAAGGTAGAAAACCAGAAGTGTTACACATATTGTGCATTAAAGTGTATTTTCAGGGAGTGCATTTTCAATGTAAAAAGAAATGAAGTTTCATGAAGTGTGAAATATAAAGTAAGCTCCGATTCATCATCCATCACCACAGGTGATAACTGTTACGAGGTACCGCACATTTCTTGAGTGTATCCCAGCACAGGTATTCCTCAGGTGTACATCTGAGCAAGTATAGCTCAGGGCTTTAGTAACAGGTCTGGACCTCATCTACCAGTTGTATGACCTTGAACATGTCACTGACCCTCTCTTCGCCTCAATTTTTTCCTTTCTAACTTTAGGATGATTATAGTACCTATGTCAGAAGATTGAGGATTAACTGATATTTTACGTTCAGAAGAACACTTACCTTCTTGAAGAAGCTTTCAAATTTAGCTATTAATGATTTTTGTTGTTATTGTGAATAATAATAAAATATCTATTTAAATCAAAAGAATTAGTATATATGTATATAAATAGATATTTGCATATATTTTTTCATATTTTATACAATGTCTTCCTATAGACACCAGTGGGCATTTATCTTGGACACATTGCCATGTTAATATATATAAAGGATTGTTTGTAATCACTGTATAGAATTCTATTTCATGGATAGACCATGATTTATGAGTCCTCTATTGATAGAGATTCAGATTCATTCCTGTTTTGTCTTATGATCACAGTGTTGTCATAATAGCTTTGTATATTATTTTTCTTAGGGAGAGGATGGGATGATTTGGGAGAACGGCATTGAAACATGTATAATATCATATAAGAAACGAATCGCCAGTCTAGGTTCGATGCAGGATACAGGATGCTCAGGGCTGGTGCACTGGGATGACCCAGAGGGATGGTATGGGAAGGGAGGTGGGAGGGGGGTTCAGGATTGGGAACACGTGTACACCCGTGGCGGATTCATGTTGATGTATGGCAAAACCAATACAACATTGTAAAGTAAAACAAAAACAAAAACACTTTATCTATAGGATAAATGGATCAAGGCAGGCCTGTGAACAATACATTTAAAATACTGGTGAAAGTGAAAGTGTTGGTGTTTGACTCTGCTATACCATGGACTGTAGCCCTCCACACTCCTCTGTCCATGAGATTCTCCAGGCAAGCATACTGGAGTGGGTAACCATTTCCTTCTCCAGAGATCTTACTGACCTAGGAATTGGACCCGATAACAGGCAAATTCTTTGCAGGTCAGACAGAATCAGACAGATTCTTTACTGTCTGAAAAGTCAGTGACAAATATGTTACAAAATTTTGCCAAGCTTTTCTTCCACCAACAACTTAAAGAAGTTGTCTTGTAAGGGGGATATTTTGAAGACTCTTTATTTAATGTCTAATATATATATATATATATATATATACTTTCTTTTTTTTCTTTTATTTATTTATTTTTAATATAAACAACTTGTAAAAGAGACACCAAGAGAAAAGAAGCTACACTGATGTTGACAAAAAGGTTTAATCAGTAGCAGGTAGCTTTTGCTTTTTTGACCAGTCATTGCATATCATAAACCAAAGCTGAGGAAGAGAATTACAATCCACAGATACAATTTTATTGAAATCTAAAAGAAATATTGCAAACAGTTTTACAGTCTTATTTTGAAACTGTATAGTGAAATTTTAAAATTGTAAAGTGATTGGATTAGTTTCTTAATGTATCTGTTGTAATTTATAGGCACTTTCGTGAAATCAACTTCGTGTCCTCCTCTTGTTAGCCTTATCAGCACTGAGACCCTCCTCCATGGTTCTGTGATCTGTAGAAGCACCCTGGTCTCCATGCAAGGTTTACACTCTATTATGTCCATCTCGAAATTCTTCACAATTTTTGAACAAGGGACCCCTTATGTTCCTTTTGCTCTGGGCCCCACAAATTAAATAGTGGGTCTTGGTTAGCAGTAATTAAATTCCTTATTAATTAGGTCTGTTCAGTTGAAACACAGTATATTTGTTTGTCTTCTGGGAACTGTCTCATGGTTGTGTTCATGACATATTTCTGAGAAGATGCAGGATTTAATGTCCCACAGGATATCAGCAAAAGTGTATCAGCCAAATATCTGATACAGAGCTGTGAGAATATAATTATGAATGAGACTTTGACACAGATCTGTTTCAAGGGATCTTATTTTCTGAACAATAAAAAAGCCTGTGTTTACATAAATGCATATCCTGTAAGGCTGTGGGAGAATATCACTATCCACAGATGGGATTCCTTTCCCATGGAAAGTGTTAAGTCAAATGGGAGGTTGCTCATTTTGTGCTAATGTGCTGATGATGTATGCTTTTGAGATCGAATTGCCTGATAACCCCAATTTAACAACAAAACTAGCTCAGGCAAGATTAATGCTTGTTTTCAATGACATTGACCTCAGTAACCAATCTCGAACTTGAACTGAGTCAGTGTTCCCACCTTCTCCTCCTTCCCGGGCCCAGATTTGCCTTCCACCTTTTGATAAATGGTTCTAATTGCAGATAATCGCTCCATCATAATATTCCATGACTGGGTTCTTCTACCTGATTTGACAGAGAAATCAAAACTAATTAAACATGGGAGAGGAGAGATGCTCAAATCCTGGAGATAAACCACTTGACTTAAAACCTGTGACCTTCAAACCTTGAGAGCTTCTCTAAACTTGGCCTTCTTGATGGTAAACAAGGATGATGATAAATCTATGTCATACAACATTTTTAAGATTTAATGAGATTATTGATGAAGAATCTGAACCATGTGAGCTCCAAAGAAAAGACTGTTTAAAACAAAGAAACCAAAGAAGTGGTTTCACATAAATGGATTATCATATATATTTGATAAAATACAGTGGGATAGATATATTTTAAATGCAGTTTTTAAATTTTAGTAATATACTCCTGATAAGTCCTGAGTAAACAGAAATGAAAAGATCAACTAATTATATATTTCTGATTTTATCATAATGTATAAGTGTGCATTTTATCATGACGTATAACAGTATGTGAACACTGTATAACAGTGTTCAGATGCTATAAAATAGTAGCTTTAAATTACCATGTTTGACTGACATTTTAGAGTATAAGTAATATATTAACTTCCCTATACCAATATTATGTTGGATGAACAGAATGTCAGTCAACTCATTTGACCTTTGGCTGCTGTTCAAAAAACCCATTTTGGGTTCATAGCATGTTCTGTAAGATGATTTTTATCACTGTAAAAGATATTATGGAGCATTTATTCCAGAATCT